>NW_017728915.1:9423473-9427823 GCF_001723895.1 Crocodylus porosus
TAAAGACAAGAACATATTTTCATGAAATGATCTTCTTTGTCGGTGCGGAAGTGTAGTTTGGTTTACAGAGTTTCTTATAACTGATGAGTCAAGTTCATATAAGATGGCCCAAAAGGAAATACTGAGAATTACCCAAATCACGACTAACCAACTCCACCTCGGGAACCAGGAACTAGGTAGAGGCCTTTTTCCTGTCCCGAAGGGCACAGTGGTGTCATTGGAGCACATCCTCATCACTCTGTAGTGGCAAATTTCTTCGCCAGTAAGCGCTTGGCTCACTACTGGTCTTGAGCTCTGCTGCTGGCAGGTGCTAGGCTCATTACCAGTCTGTGGAGGCTGATTACAAGATTGATATGGAGGAGACTCTGGGTCTAACGAGGCTGAAGTTTTCTTACTCTGTGAAGCGTGGATCCATGTCTGGAGTCCTTGACATTTTACTGCAGTGTTGGTGGTCAGGAGTACCTGGAATGGGCCTTTCCAGTGAGGTTCCAGCGATGACTTTCATTGATGGACATTTATATGGACCCAATCTCCAGGCAGGATAGAATGGCTCATCTGGCTCTTTGGGGAGAGCTGCTTGTATCTGTGAATGAAAGGCACTTCATTAGTGCCTTACAATAGTCTAGAATAATATCATCAGGTGAATGTATATCGCAAAAGTGGGAGGCAACAGGTGGTGAGGCGGGGAGCCTCATGGGTTTTCCCATTAGAATTTCATGTGGGCTAAGCCCAGTCTTTCAATTGGCAGTAGATCTCATACTCATAAGGGCTATGGGAAGTGCATCTGGCCATTTCAGGTGAGTATTAGCACAAATTTTGGCCAGTTTATTTTTCAGAATGCCATTTTGGCGTTCCACTTGGCCAGAGGCCTGTGGATGGTATGGGCAATAAAAGTTCTGTTGGATCTGCAGGACTTTACAGATTTCTTGCATTATCTGTCCAGTAAAATGAGTTCCTCTATCAGAGTTTAGGGATAAAGAAATACCAGATCTTGGAATGAAGTCTCTGAGCAACTTTTTGCTTACAATGATGGTGTTAGGTTTTGCACGTGGGTAGGCTTCTACCCATCCAGAAAACATACCTACAATAACAAGAACATATTCATAAGAACAACATTTCTGCATTTGAATAAAATCTAATTGTAAATTTACAAATGATCCCCAAGGTGGGGGGTGTTCTGCCTTCTTTGTTTTTACAGGTTTTCTCACATTATGGGCTTGGGAAATAGGACAGGTGTGGCAGTACTGATGAGTTACAGATGAAAAAGTTGGAACAAACCAATCAAGCTTAACAGCTTCTAACATCCCCCCTTTGCTCACATGTGCCATGTCATGGTGTATGCAAGCAAGATGAGGAAGAAGGACCATTGAAGCCACCAGGCAGCTGTTTGGGGAGCTCCACAAATGGTCAGGGTGTAACAAACACCCAGCCAGTCTCCATGTATGTTTCTCTGGTTCTGGAGCCTGATCTTGGAGGAGGGCAACGTTGTGAAGACTTGCCAATGGAGACTGGTCAGTTGGAATAGACAAAAACACAGGTGTAGCCTGAGGAGTGGAAATAACCGCAGCTTTGGCAGTGAAATCTGTCAGAGCATTCCCGTGTGTAACATCATCATAAGGTTTCTGGTGAGGTTGACATTTAATAATAGCAACAGCAGAATGTAAAGCATTCAACAAGGCATTTACGTATGGACCATTACTAATCTTGGCACCTCCTGAAGTGAGGAAGCCTCTTTGTTTCTAAAGTTGACCATAATTGTGTACAATACTAAAAGCATAGCGAGAATCAGTATAAATATTAACAGAGACACCAGAGGCCAGGGTGCAAGCCCTGGTGAGGGCCACACGCTCGGCAACTTGAGCTGAATACACATTAGGTAAGTGATGGCTTTCTATAACATCATATTGGGAACATACTGCATATCCTGCAGCAAGGGAACCTTTTGAGTTTCTTTGACATGATCCATCAACATAGAATACTAGATCTGGGTTTTGCAAGGGGTTGTCCTTTAGATCAGTGAAGGGCATTGTTAGGTGAGCAGTAACAAAAACGCAATTATGGGGTTCACCATCTGAAGGGGTAGGTAACAGGGAAGCAGGGTTTAAAACAGGGCATTTAGTTAGGGTGACATTTCCAGCAGAGAGAAGCAAGATTTCATACTTAGTTAATCTAGCATTTGAAAGGTGTTGGGTTTTTGTTTTTAGTAAAAGGGCTGCTACAGCATGTGGGACAGCAAGAGTCAGGGGAGAACCTAATACAAGGGTGGAGGGAAGTTCAGCAGTGACGGCAGCTGCAGCTGCAGCTACAGCATGGAGACATGGGGGAAATCTGGCTGCAACTGGGTCTAGAGCAGAGCTATAATAAGCAATAGGACGGTGCTTGTCTCCATGTGTCTGAGTAAGTACTGCAAGTGCAAATCTGTCCTTTTCATGACAAAAAAGAATAAAAGGTTTAGTATAATCAGGAAAGCCTAAGGCAGGAGCTTGTGACAGAGCTTGTTTAATAGAGGCAAAAGCGGCTTCGATCTCTGAAGTTTAGGGCAAAGGCTCAGGGGTATTAACAAGAGTCAGATTTTGCAACGGCTTGACTACAGAGGCATAGCTAAGTATCCACTGACGGCAGTAGCCAGCCATGCTAAGGACACAGTAGCTGGTCTAGGGATTTTAAGAATAGCTTCTATTCTGGAAGAGGAAAGCAGTCGTTCTCCAGCAGAAATATCATGACCTAAACAGTGGACATGAGGAAGACAAAGCTGTAACTTTTCTTTAGATGCTTTATGGCCTTTTAGGGCAAGAGAGGTGAGGAGAGTTAAAGAATCGGTTTTACAGGCTTCAAGGGAGGTAGATGCCAAGAGCAAATCATCAACATATTGCACAAGAACAGTATTTTCTTTAAATATTATGTCATCTAGATCTTTCTTCAGAATTTGAGAGAAAAGAGAAGGGGATTCAGTACAGCCCTGTGGCAATTGCATCCAGGTATACTGAAGTCCTTGATAGGTAAATGCAAAGCGAAACTGGCTATCGGGGTGTATAGGAATAGAGAAAAATGCAGAACACAAGTCAACAATAGTAAAATAACAAGCGTTAGGAGGAATACAGGCCAAGATAGTAGCTGGATTTGGTACAACAGGAAAAGTAGGTAAAACTGCAGAATTTACTGCACAAAGGCCTTGTACAAAGCGATAGGTATTTTTTCCAGGTTTTTTTACAGGAAGAATAGGCGTATTCCAAGGGCTCTTAGTTGGAACAATGATACTTTGCTTTAGAAGGGCAGTTATAACAGGGTGTATTCTTTCTTCAGCTTCTGGACATAAAAGGCTTAGCTAGGTTTAATCTAATTTTTACAGGCTGGGCAGTATGGATTTCTCCTGGTTCATTAGCATGCTGGGACCAGAGAAATGGAGGGACAGCTTTTATGATTTCTTCTTGCAACACAGAAAGATTAGGGAGGTGAACTAGCTAAAGCAGCAAGTACTGCTATCTCATTATCACAGGGGACATCTAAATAAACACCATTAAGAGGGCAATAGATAGAATAGCCGAGTTTACAAAGCAAATCTCTGCCTAATAAATTAACAGGAGAACAAGAACTAAGGAGAAAGGCATGTTGATCAGAAACAGGACCAAGAGAAACATGTAATGGTTGGGAAACAGGATGAGGGACGATTTGATTTGAAATTCCTACAGCATTTACAACAGCAGATGAGAGGGTAGTTGTGGAAAATTCTTCAGCTCGAAGAGTAGAGCAGCTTGCACCGCTGTCTACTAAACATTTTGTAGAGATGCCATTTATCATGCAGGAAACAAAGGGATCATCTTGATTAAGTGGGGGAAGCAGGACTGTGATGATGTTACTGTTCTTCAGGCTGGCCTAGCAGGAGGCTCCCTGATTCGGGACAGAGAATTGAGTGAGAGGAGGTGGTGGCGGGTTAAATGTCATCCCTGGCTGTCCAGGCCGGTGAGGACATTGAGCCTTCCAGTGTCTTGGTTGGCCACAATAATGATAACTGTCATTATTTTGGGACTGAAATCCTCCTCGTCCCATTTCATGACCATGTCTCCTGCCTCTGAACTGTCCTTGATGGAAACCTCGGCTTCTGCCCCTGCCTAAAGTCTGTAATTGTGATGACATTAGTTTAGTTCCCGTGGATTCCTTTTTCTTTTCCTGGCAGGTTGTACATGATTTGCAATGGTTCTGCAAGTGGCTTAGTCTGCCAACCTACAGCAATTGTGCACAACTGTTCCTGGACTTTAGAAAGAAGTCCATGGACAAAAGTGGAAGCAACTGCTTCTGGGGCAGTTTCAGCTGCGTTTTCAATACCAGAATGTCTTTCAAATACTAGTTTCA
>NW_017728915.1:9428291-9482402 GCF_001723895.1 Crocodylus porosus
AATCCTGCCGGAAGAGTCTATTTGGTTACTTTGGACTTCTTCAGGTTCAGATTGTGCCTGGGACTGATATGGGGGTGGCACATTAAGAAAATTAATTATATCTTCTGCCGATTCATTCTCAGTTATTTGTGGAGAAAGTTGTTTTGGTGCCAATGGTACTATTGATGGGGGGCTCCCTTTTGGTGCACTTTTCTGTTTTAATTCCTTTATCTGAGGTTTCAGTTTCTCTTGGGAGTCCTTAAGACTCCAAACTTGAAATTCTTGGCATCTTTTGAAAGCTTCTTCATACCAATCAAAAAATATGTCCCACTGAGTCTGTGGTATATTACTACCTCTGAGCTCAAGGTCTCTGCAGAGATGAACAATTTTACTTAAATCAAATGTTCCCTCTAGGGGAAACTGCAGGCTAAAATTATCTCTGGTATACCAATTCCATTTGTCTAGAAACTTACAACTTTTATGGTCATAGTGTGTGTACATGTACAATGCTGGAGACCCTTTTGGCGGAGCTGGTATGTCTTTAGACTTTCCACTCAACATATCTTTAAACTCAATTCACACAGGTCTTCCATATAGGAATGGCTTATTGAGGGTATCCGGTCAGGTAGTGAGATTTGCTAGTGGCACAGAGATGCTGTGTCTAATGTCCAAAGACAAGACTCCACTGCAATAACAGCACACAGTGCAGTTACTCATGGTTAAGATATGGCTCATAATGAGGGTGGGGAAAGGGTAAACCTGTCCACTGGGTCACGAGGTTCCAGCTGGGCCCCCTTGCATTCAGAACTGCCCTTCTGGACAGCCTTGGTGTAGCTGAACCCAACCTTAGTCTCAGACCTGGTCAGTGGCTCATATTTCTCAATTCATACTCTCAATTCACACAAGGGAATTTCTGCATTGAGGCGCGAGGTTCAAGAGCATTTCTTTAGTCTCAGCTTTGGTCAACGCTTATTGTGGAAAATGCTCACACTCTAAGAGTTTCCACCTTGCACCCTTGCTTTCGAAGAGCACACAGAACAAATCTGTTGTCTTTGGGGCAGCTGCACAAGGTTTCTACTCCTGGCCTCAGAGAGACCTCATAGTTCTTTAAAGAACTTAACTCAGTTCACAAGGGGAAATACTTTCATTGACAACAGCAACACAGAGTCCTTAGCCTTAACTCTTTCTACTCACAGTTACTACTTACACAGTGGGTCTGACAGTTCTGGCAGAAAAAAGTTCAGATAGGATGAGCCTCAAGCAGTGAATCAGGAAGACACAGAGACAGCCTCTCACTGAAAAGCCCCAATAGAGATTTCAAAAGGTCTCTTACCTTGGTTTGGCACCAGGGCTTCAGTTAAGAGATGTCTGTGTCCCAACTGATCACTCCGGGCGTCTCTGAGTCACGGCACCAAATTATGGAAGAAATCAAACTTTGCATTGTGGTTGAATCAGAACTGACAGAGCCAGCTTTTCTTTATTTAGGGCTATACTGTGATCACAGGGAAGATTTCATACAGCAAGGGGAATCACTCACTTGTCTGTTTCAAAGGAATCCTCCCCCTCTCTAAGTTTTCAAGCATTTTTATACTTAAGACAGATAAAGAGAAAAAAAATACGACCTTGAAGAAACTAAAACAAGTTTACTTAATTGGACCTCAGTGCACAGAATAATAAGACATGCAGGGTCTTTTTTTAATCTCAAAACATATAACTGAAATAAGCAGTATCAGCACTTCTAGTCTCTGTCTGGCCAGAAGTCCAACTAAATTTACTCCTACACGTGGCAGAGGAATGCATGGCCTAGGGCAGAGAAGGTGCTCCCACTGCTGTGTACTACCAATCCCCACCACCACAGATTGGATGTATCCTCTTTGTCCAGTGGGCTGCAGGTTGCCAACCTCCACCCTAATGCAATTTAATTAATTTGAAAGTTAAAATTAAACATTACCTTTCCAGGATTTATAGTGCTTATTATTACCCTCTTAGACTGAAAATTCTCCCAGCCTTAATTCTATTTTGAAATAATTTTATCTGGAAATAAGACTTCTGGTGGTACATGCATAAAAATCTCAAGTGCCAAATGCTCTCAATTGCCTGTTTAGTAAAGCAAATATTTCTAGGCATCTTAGTGTTTATTTCCTCTTTCTGTCCACTATCCCTGGACCATCAGCCTTATTTATTCTCTGGTTTAATATGACCAGGAACTGGTTCCAAGTGAACACAGAAAGGCATGAAGACACAAAGTGGTAAGAGATAAGCCCTTATTTATTAGTTTTTCTTTCTCTCTCTCCCCCTCCCCCTTTTTATTTTTAAGAACAGAGAGGTGAATGGGAGCAATCTGAAGCCACAGACAGTGCAAGAGGGGACAAGTTTACAGTTTCTAATATGAGATCAAGGAGCTGCACCTCTCTCTTGCACACACTCACATTGTGAAGACATCTAAAACATTGTTCTAAAAATAAAATACATAGTCTTACCTGAAACCCTGAACGTTGTCAGAAAATGTTATGCTTATATTTCTAAAAGGATCACAAACAGAAAACATCCTAAAAGGAAAGGAACAGTTGCCAATAAACTGTACAAGATCAGAGGTTAAGTAATTCACTCAGAACAGGATGTTGTGGGTTGAAGTTTTTAAGGGGAACATGTACTATAAAAATGGTTGAAAAAATGAGGTGAGTAATCCATAAAAGCAGTTGCACAGCATGTCTCTGAATGGAAGGGTGGGAACAGGTTTTCAGTGAGCATGTCTACACGTGCCTCTTAGGCAGGCTTAGCTTAAAATCACCATTTTTAAGGCACATTAAGGGCACGTGTGTACATGTGTGTGCCCTTGATGTCCTTTAAAATGATGATTGAAGGCTATGTAAGCCTTAATATAAAGTGTAATCTATAAGGTAGAGCCCATGCATTTAATGCCCATGCATTAAATTTAGGTGCAAATAAATCACATAAGCACACATGTAGACATGCTAATGCGCATTAATGTGGCGTGTGTTAATGAACATGGCACGTGTTAATGGCGTGTGTCTGCACATGCATTAATGTGACTTAGCTATTTGTACCTAAATTTAATGCACCTTAATGCGCACGTGGATGCATGCCTATATAACCTTAATGTGCCTTAGGCAAAGGCTCATTCAGTTTAGGCATGAGTAAATACACATGTAGATACAACCATTAAGTATGAGCAAGGTGCTTTGGTTTTTATAAGACAACTGACCCCACACCCAAACTATGACTGTTTTGGGATTTAAAGAAAAGAAAAACTTTTTCCTTTTTCTTCTTCATGTTTCTTTTCACTTTTTCATTTTGCATTTCCCAATTCTGATTGTGATAAGACATGGAAGTCTAGTCCAAACCCACAAGCTCTACTCAGCTTCTTTATATTCACCCAATTCATCTGCAACCTGTCTGCGTGTGTAGCTACCTTGAAGTGTAGCCACAAACTGCATAGCAGTCCTCCAATCGCAAACGCACGGTTCTCTGTTTTTGTCTTGCAGCTTTTGGCATACTGCCTCCAAAGAGAGTTGTGGCTTGCACCACTGAGTTAGCACTTTTTCAAGAAAGTGTGGACTCTGCCATTTCAAATCACATAATTCCTTGTTTACTGTAGCAGTTGGCAAATGTTTACAACTGACATGCTTTATTAAGGGTAGTAGAATAGGCTGATAGATTTCTTTCAGACCAAAAGGGACAAAACTGGGGAAACATAAGCAGGATCCAGAAAAAAAAACAACTTTCTGCATGACAAGTGATAGGGAAGGAATGTACTGGTCTGTGCCATTGCAGCAAGAATAATTAAAAAGCTTTTGGGAGCAGAAAATTGCAGAAACCTCTGGGCCAAACCTTCAATTGTACAGAGCCTAGAGACTGATTAGTCAAGTCCATATCACATGGAACAAAACTGAATATTAGCAAACCCTTAACATTCTAAAAATAACTTAAATTTTTTAAAAACCATGGATCAGGGTGAATCATGAATCAGCATGAAACTGATAGTGAAATCTGAAGCCTTTTCATCTCAAAGTAACTATTCACATCCAGTATGGCTTGGTAGCTGATTGCTGTTTAGGGGTCTAAGAAAAACAAGTCTGTTGTCTCAATACTGTTTCATGGGGAAAGGAGTCCACAACACAAAACCAGCAGTCTCACAAGAAGGGGAAGTTGGAGCATAAATATAGAATCAAGACTATTCTTTCACCTCTTTATATAATTAGCTCATAATTAAGGCATATTAGTAGGAGCTTGTAACTTTTTTCCATCTGCCGGCCTGACCTGTTGTCTCAAGAGGCCTGCTGCTTGCCCGGAGCCCAGATCCAAGCTGTCACAGAGGGATTACTGCAACTCATCTGGCCCTCTGACTATTACCTCTTGCTGCTTATCTATGTGGGCACCAACAATACTGCCAGGAGTGACCCTGAGCAGATCAAAAGTGAATCCAGGTCTCTGAGTACAAGGGCAAAGGGGACAGGGGCTCAGGTGCTGTTCTCCTCAATCCTTCTAGTCAAGGGGAGGGGCCTGGGCAACAAGCAGAAAGAACTGGAAGTCCTGGCACAGTCACAGAACTTTGATGTGGTTGGAATAACAGAGACCTGGTAGAGTAGCTTGCATAACTGGAGTACTGTCATGGATGGGTATAAACTGTTCAGAAAGGACAGGGAGAAGAAGGACAGTTACTCATTGTGTAAAAGAGCTGTATGATTGCTTGGAGTTCCAATATGAAACTGACGATAGGCCTGTTGAAAATCTCTGGGTTAGGGTCCATTAGGGAGAGCAACAAGGGTATTGTTATGATGGGTGTGCACTACAGACCTCCATATCAGGAGGATGAGGCTTTCTTCAAACAGCTAGTGGAAGTTTCCTGGTTCTCAGGCCCTGGTTCTCATGAAGGACTTCAATCACCCTAATATCTGCTGGGAGGGCAATACAGTAGTGCATAGGCTATCCAAGAAGTTTTTTGAGAGTACTGGGGACAACTTTCTGTTACAAGTGTTGGAGAGGCCAACTAAGGGCTTTGCTCTTCTTGACCTGCTGCTCACAAAAAAGGAAGAATTGATGGAGAATGTATTATTGGACAGCAATTTGAGCATCAGTGATCACAAGATGATTGAGTTCAGGATCTTTAGGAAAGGAAGGAAGGAGAGTGGTGGAGTAAGGACCCTGGGTGTCAGAAAAGCAGATTTTGACTCACCTAAGGAACTGATGGGCAGGATTCCCTGGGAGGCCAGCCTGAGGGGGAAAGGAATTGTAAATAAACCTTAATGAGGGCAGGAACAAACCATCCCAGTATGCAGGAAGACTCATAAATGGAAGACCAGCTTGGTTTAGCAGGGATCTCTTCAGTGAGCTAAGACACAAAAAGGAAGCTTACAAGAAATGGAAACTTTGACAAATGACTAGGGAGGAATATAAGAATATTGCTTAGGCATGCAGGGATGAAATCAGGAAGCCCACAGTGCAATTGGAGTTTCAGCTAGCAGGGGACATGAAGGGTTTCAATAAGTATGTCAGTAACAAGAGGAAGATCAGGGAAGCTGTGGGTCCCTTACTAAATGGGGGAGGTAACCTTGTGACATATGATGATCATGGGGCCAGATGTGATGCACCAGAGGGTGCAGATGGAGTTGGCTGATGTGATTGCAAAGCCACAGGCCATTATCTTTGAAAACCTGTGGCAACTGGGAGAGGTCCTGGATGATTGTACAAAAGTAAACATAATGCCCATGTACAAGGGTAAATATAATGGCCATCTTTGATAAAGGGAAGAAGGAAGATCTAGGGAACTACAGACTAATCAACCTCACCTTAGTTCTTGGAAAAATCATGGAGCAGGTCCTGAAGGACTCCATTCCTAAGCACTTGGAGGAGAAGAGGAGGATCAGGAACAGTCAGCCTGGATTCACCGATGGCAAGTCATTCCTGACCAACTTGATTGCTTTCTACAATGAGATGACTAGCTCTGTGGATGCAGGGAGATCAGTGGATGTGATATAGCAAGGTTTTTGATATGGTGTCCCAAGGCATTCTTGAAAGCAAACTAAGGAAGTATGGGTTGAATGAATGGACTGTAAGGTGGATAGAAAACTGGCAGGACCATCAGGCTCAAAGGGTAGTAATCAATGGCTCGATGTCTGGCTGGCAGCTGGTATCAAGTGGAGTGTCCCAGGGGTCAGTCCTGGGGCCAGTTTTGTTCAATATTTTCATCAGTGACCTGGAAGATGGGATGGGGTACACCCTTTGCAAATATGCAGATGATACCAATCTGGGGGGAGTAGTAGATATGTTCCTAGTAATAGAAGGATTCACAGAGACCTTGATAAATTGGAGGACAGAGACAAAAAAAATCTCAAGAGGTTCAATAAGTACAAATGCAAAGTTGTTCAGTTTTGGGCCTCTCACTACAGAAAGGACGTAGCAAATTGGAGAGAGTTCAGCGAAGACAACAAAAATGGTTAGGGGGCTGGGGGACATGATTGATGAGGAGAAGCTGAGGGAACTGGGTTGACTTAGTCAGGAGAAGAGAAGACAGAGGGGATTTAATAGCAGTCTTCAACTACCTGAAGTGTGGTTCAAAAGAGCATGGAGCTAGACTGTTCTTAGTGGTGGCAGGTGACAGAACAAGTAGCAATGGTTTCAAGTTGCAGGAAAGGAAGTTTAGGTTAGATATTAGGAAAAATTCTCTCACTAGGAGGGTAGTAAAGCATTGGAACAGGTTACCCAGAAAGGTGGTGGAAGCTTCATCTTTTGGAGGTTTTTAAGACTTGGCTTGACAAAGTCCTGGCTGGGATGATATAGCTGGGGACAGTCCTGCTTTGAGGAGAGTGTTGGACTAGATGACCTCTTAAATTCCCTTCCAGCCCTGTTTTTCTATGCTTCTATGATTCTATTCTGTGGTTAAAATTGGTATAAAGTATTCAGGTCTCAGTCCAGTGACTTTCACCTATATTATCTTAAAATTTACTGTTAAATCCTAGCAAGTATAGTACAGGTAAGAGGGTACACAAGCTGAAGAGGTATTCCAGAAACAGCCTAGTAGTGAACGTTATGTCAGCTGCAGATCTTATGGCTCCATGTCCTCTTAAAGGTGAACAGATAACAACAGATACGCCACTTTGTTAGGTATTTTTGATTTTCTGCTTTGCTTAAAGGTGTCAGAGAGATAAAAAGGTGAAGTATCTGCACATTAGATCAAAGAACAAACTGTGGCAATTTCTTGCAGGGAAGAAAATGCATGATTACAATTTTCTGATTTATAAGCCTTGAGGGAAAAGCCAGCAAGTCAGACATAGCACATAGATCTCTGGAACCAGTTCAATCTGATTGAGTGCCAGAACGTCTTCAATCTCAGAAATAAAGCTGGAGCTGACCCTGTTTTCAGGCCCTTTGTTATAGTTTTAAGCATGTCTCTATCCATCTCAGTATAACAAGCCAGGGACATTATTAACTCAGCAATTAAACAAAAGCAAATTGAACAAAAATGACGTCCCTTTGATCAATATAGAAAGAGGTCAAAAAGAACAGAATTCATTCAGACATATTAAGTATTTACATCTTCCACTAGCTTGGGGCAGAGGGGAGAAGGGGTTACACTTCTGAATCTGTGCACAAGTATAAATTATAAGATATAGGGTGCAGAAAAAAGTTACATTTTTCTCATGAGTGGCCCCTTAGAAGTGTTCTACACCCATACCCTTACAGAAATCCATGTCTGCAGAGCACTTTAAAAGTGCCCAATCATGTGACAATCTGAACCCATATTACATTACGGAGTGCCTTCTTTAACATCTGTCAGTGCATGCAAGGAACAGAGCCGGGGTGATACAGCCCAGCCTC
The DNA here is from genome assembly GCF_001723895.1 of Crocodylus porosus. Classification (NCBI taxonomy): domain Eukaryota; kingdom Metazoa; phylum Chordata; order Crocodylia; family Crocodylidae; genus Crocodylus; species Crocodylus porosus. The sequence continues at coordinate 9,436,110 of NW_017728915.1, forward strand.
ACCCTCCCCTAGTGATGTCTTCAGAATGGGAGGGGGAGAAGGGAAGGGAGCAAGTTTAATTTTGGGTTTACCCAGCCCACGCTGGAGGGTTGGGTAGGCAGACTGGAGCCCCCCAAAGGTAGTTCTCTTTGGAGCCTGAGGTGGGACTGGGGAGGAGAGACTTCAGACCACCCACCCCACTCTCCAGTGCAGGCTGGGCAAACCTCAGATGGCGCTCCCCTCCTTTCTGCCCCTCCCATTCTGAAGACAGCACTGGACCTGAGAGGGGGTGATGTGGGGCTAAGAGAGAGCAGCTGCAGACACGCAGCTGCTCCAAACTAGAGCCCAATCCCCCAAAGTGCCATTAGTTACAGTGGGGAACTGCATGCCTGTTAGGACCCAAAATTACAGTTCCCTGCTCTTACCATCTAGTTTATTCTCTTACCCAAATGTAACTCAGGAAATCTAACAGTTAAAGTCAATGCAGCTATATTAGTATAAATGAGAACAGGGAAATCAAAATATTATTTATGTCCACATGTCCATTAAGAGAAATAAAGAGCTAGTGGTACATATGTGATGTTGGAAGGGAGCATACCTCTAGAAAATTACTTAAGTTGTATTAATGCTTTTTGAATTATTAAGAAAGGAAATCGTGCAGAAGTTTACAGGTGGACAGACAACTGCCTCATATCTCAAGCGTGTTCAAGTGTGATATACTGCAAGATAGTTAGCAAATATAAATACTGTGACTGTTGCAGAAGACAAACGTTTAAAAGAAAACACTGAAGGAAGCTGACTGAGAGTGAAACTAGGAGGGAGAATAAGCCTGAAAAACAGATAATGAGGTTTATTGCAACCAACAAAGGAAAGCAGCTACTGAATTATTGGTTATGGGATTTTCTGGGCTTAAAGTTACTTATTTTTAGCATAAGCATAAGCATCTGCAAAGAGAAAGAAAGATAATCACTTCAAAGGATCATTGTCAGAAATATGTAATATGCAGCGGTAAATTGGATGGAAAAATGGAGTGAAACTACTAATCTTTGTAGAATGGGGACTTCATTCCCTCAGAGAATTTTGAAGAACTGTGTCCACAGTTCATCAATCTCAAAGTAAATGGGAGTAAAATCAAGCCATACCAGTAAATTTGAAAGCAAACAGCCTATGCTCATGTGATGATTGTTGCTGGGAGTCACAATGCCTGGATTAATATAGTTGCTGGTCAGAGATAGAAGTAAAGATAAATGAACTATGAAAGAGTTAGCAAATAATGTGGATTTATATCATATAAACATCCAAAAAGTTTGGACGCTCATCTGAATCATCTATATCTCTCATTTAAGAAAAACTGCTGAAAATCAAAATAGGCTTATATATGAGATGGTTGTTACTTTGTTTCTATTTTCAGCTGGAATACCATGAGCCTAGCCAGTGTTGGAAACCACTTATTCCATCCAAACCCAATAGATATATATGCTATCCAAACCCAAACCATTCATCTGTTCATTCTGAAGCAGACAGCAGAAAGGGGACTGCAAAATATAGTGCAAACTCAATTTCAGTGTCAAAAATGATTCCTCAATATAGTATTTTTAAGATATTAAAAAATGGCCCCTTATAATTAATCCTGTTGCCCCACACAGATCACTGAAATGATCTTAAAGCCTATTCCTAAAATGGAATTTGTCTACATAGAACTCATTGCCTGAGCAGTAGGGCTGTGCTAAACAGCACTGTTTCATTTTGACTTCCATTTCACCGTTTCAAAGGGGCAAGTTTTTCGTGTTGCTGTTTCAAAGCACTGTTCCATTTTGTTTCGTCACTGTTTCAATGCATTTTGACTTTTCGCCCATAGGCTATAATGGGGAATCATGGAAATGCCTATAACTTTGTCATTTCAAGCTTGATTTGGATGAATATTGCAGGGATGGTAGCCCCTTCTGAGGGCATGAAGCCTGCCAAGTTTCAAGGAGATAGGTGTAGGGATTTCTGGGAAACTGCCCTTCAAACTGTTCAAAGCAAAACTTGTATCACTTGCCAGCAGCGGCAGCATGCTGTCATCCCACACGCAGCTCTGGGGGACCATGCCCCCTGGGAGGGCTGTGGGGCTGTGCCAGAGTCCTCCCAGGGGGACACAGGCCCCCAGATCTCCACACAGGGTGACAGCATGCTGCCATTGCCTGTTGGGACCAGCAGCAGCACTGGTCTTGGTGTGGGCTGCACCGAGCCATGGTCCCACCTAGCAGCAGCAGCCTGCTGTCATACTGCATGCAAATTCAGGGACCTGCACCTCCTGGGGGGCGGAAATGGCAGCTGGGGCCAGAGCCAGCACCTGAGTCTGCCCACTGGCCCCAACTGGTAGTGGCATCCTGCTGTCATCTTGGAGTCTGGAACATCCCTGCAGCCCTCCTGGGTGTGCGGGCCCCTGGATCTGCACATGGAGTTTCTGCAGGCTGCTGCTGCTGCCAGCTAGCCCAGAGTCGGCACTATCACCAGTTGGCTGTAGCAGCCTGCTGTCATCCCACATCATCCTGGGAAGAGCTGGGAGAAGCTATCAGAGAGCAGGGGAAAGATCAGGGAGCTGGGGAACCCTGAACATTCCCCTAGCCCCCTGTTCAATTCCCCCAGCTCTCTGATCGCTTCCCCTTGAGCTCTGATCATTTCCCCAGCTCTTTCTGGGAGGCTGGGGCCAGTGGCAGCACTGCAGTCTTCCCAGCACTAGGCTTGGGATGCGCCAAGTGGCTGCCACTGGCTCCAGCCTGCAGTGGCAGCCTGCTGAAACCCTGCACACAGATTGGGGTCCTGTGCCTCCTGGGAAAAGCTGGGGAAGTGGTAGACTTAGAAGCATTTTAAATACATTGGAACCTAAATTTCATGGACTTTCAATGAGATGTAGACTCCTAAATCACTTCTGAAAAGGGAAGTTAGGTTCCTAAGTCATTTAGACACTGGAAAAAATTAAATCTATTATGCTTGCATTTAACTTTAATGACAAATGTATTATAGATAATATAGATGTGTGTGTACATATGCAAACATATATTATTTATATAGCTTAAACGTACCTTACAGCAACATAAATCCTGGTAGAATTCTTGGATTGCAGGACCTCAGGAGAAAATAGTTCAAAGATGTGTGTTGGTAAAGACTGGCACAATGAAAGTAGTCAGAATCTGTTGGTTCCTGTTCAGCTTGGGGAAATTCTGAGAAACTGGCCCAACTTTGATAGTGGCTTGTTAATGGTAACAACAGAAACACTACCTTGACCATGACAGGGGCAAATCTCCTCTTTGGCAAACAAGGCAGTGCAGGGACAAGGTATACTTTAGGCTTCCCTGAACCAACTGTGCTGACTAATCTCTAGTAAAAGTCTTGAAGATAAATTTAAGTCAGCCAGGTAGCAAATTATCTGCAGTCCCTGCTTTACCAGTGGATGTATCTGCAGCTTTTCTAAAAAGTCAACTTAAGATGATTTTTTTGAGAAACAAAATAGCATAAATTAAGGATGATAGACAAGCTTCTTCTTTAAATAATGGGCCAAATTCTACCAAGTCAATACAGGTCACATCTATATAATCAAGAGCAAAATTCTACCAGTTGTTTGTTAACGTACATGCTTGGCTCCTTGTTTGTAAATTTGCAATTTACACGTTACACATGCAAAGCTGTTCTTGTTCACACAGCACTAATGTGGATTAAGACGGCTATAACTGATTGCATCTATACAAGATGCTACTGTACAGTTGTTACAGCACATTTATTTAGTAGTTGTATAAATATACAGTAACTCAAATTACTACACAATAGTGCTGGTGAACACCTTTTTTGTGACACTATTGCACAGTAGCCTAATGCTACTGTGCAGCAGTGTCATATCACATCACTGTTTTTGCCATGCAACACTACTGTGCAATAATATCAGGCTACTGTGGAGTCAGCAGCTCATATAGACGCACCCACTGAAGATCTTTTCTTAGGGCCAAATTCCTTTTACCTTAGAGGCAAAACTTACAATAAAATCACTGGGAGTTTTGCCTGTGCAAGGTAAATGGGATTTGGCCCTTGCTTTTTGTTGTATAACATAGAGAGCTGTCAACTGTAATTCAGATCTAGATAGTTCTACAAGAAGTAAAATGGTATCACTTGAAAAAGTGTATTTTCTAAGGTCATGTTATAATAATCTCAGTCTAGTTACTCTCCAGGGGTCTCTCTGAGGTACTGCTGCACTTACCCTCCTTATTCATGTAAACAATTCCTTTGTTTCTAAGTCTTGCAAGTTTATTAGAAAATAAAATATTGAAACATGCAGGGAATTTTATATCTGCACATACCTATACAATTTCAAACTCCTGTATATTTTTGCCTGTCCCTGAACTAGATTATACAATACAAGTTTTTGTGGGGAAAAACTCCTAGACATATTTTTATAGGTACTTTAATACTCAGCAAAAGCTTGTTAAGCTACTGCTGGCCATTCCCATTTTTATGACTGCGGTGCTGAATTATTACTGTATGTGATGCTTGATGCCAATTCAAGCACACACTGTTTACAGCTCATTTTTGTTTTAACTTAGTAGTTAAGACTGCTGGCTGCTTCAGCTGAACTCTATCCTTGGTCTGATTAAAAATGTGCGCTAAAGAATTTAGTTAAATTCTGTGTTTTTTCCAAGCCTAAGGAGGTTACTGATATTTACCAGGGATTTGAGATAAGTCTCTCCATTGGGTCTCACTTGCAGTTCATGTACACCTCATGTTTAGAAAAATCAGTCTTTTGATCAGAGCAGATTGACCCCAACTGCTTTTCAGATCCTGTTGTACTTCTGAATCCCTGTAGTTTCATAAGACAGGACAGAGAGAGAGACTCTAAAGGAACAGAGATGGATGGGCAGGACATTGGATACACACAGATAAAATATCCCAAAGCTGCATGCTTCCTGCTTGGAAAATAACTGATCTCTCTTCAAATCTTTTACTAAATGGTGATATTCTGTCCTAGGTGAGATAGGTTTATTTAGTAAATAATGCTCTATACTCAAAATTGAAGAAGATTCTGAGAGTACTTAAAAGGATCTTTGAGCTTTAAAACATGAACAATCCTGTATATTTAGATTTTTTCTGTACTACAGACAATGACCAAAGGAGCTGGAGTTGAATGAATATTCATGTCTTATTTGAAGGACTTGGTTTCTGACCTCTGCTCATTTGGATGTTGCAGAGCAGCTTTTGAAATTTCTAGAGACTCTTGTTTATTGAAATCAGTCTGATTTTGGAGGTTAGACTGGGGAATGTCATGCAATTTATATGATTTCCCTTGCACCAGAAATGACAATATCCAGAGTGTTTGTTTTTCTTCCCAGCAGCTTCTTGAAGGACTTGCAATCATGAGGAGTAGGTATTAGAGCAGATAGATACCAGACCTCCTTCATTTGCTAAGGAGGTCTGGAAGATATTTAATTGTAGTGGACTGGAAAGGAGTTGAAGGAAGGTTGCTGTCAATCCTGGAAAGGGTCTTTGTCTGATTTTTTTCTCCCAATACTCTGCCTCCACAAGTTCATTTAACTCTCATTCTTTTTGGGAGCCTGCTTCATGGAACAGTCAAAGCCATGCAAATAACTATGATTTTTAACATTCACTAAATTTTAAATATATTTTTATTTCTGGTGCCAGAAAAATCTGTGCCAGTAGTATCAATACTGAGATGAATGCTGAGAGCTTAATGTCAGGAGTTAGCAACAGGATTCTAGTTTAAGTATCAGCCCGCAGTACATCTGGCTCCACTGAAAGCCAGGTGAGGTAATGAAGCAAACTTGATAGCCAGCTCAGAGCAATTAGAACTTTGAGACTGTGATTTAGAAGTCTTAAGGTCCTTGACTTCCTGTAATCTCTGCTGGACTGGGAAAGAGAATTGTGTCATGATTCACTTTTAGAACAGAGGTTACGTCTTCCCTCTGTCTTGGTGCAGAGTACTGAGCTTCAGAGCTAATCTCTACTGCCCTCAAATGGGGGAGATCAGATCTTGATTCTAGACCCACGTGTTTTCCCATGAGCTTTGATATTTTCACCCAAATACTTTGGGAGCTTAAACCTCTAACGGCAGGTGCTCCTAGTCTTAATATGACATCCCAGATCTCTGAAGATGCACAACTTTGAATTTGTTATTTTATTATTATTTCTTCTCTTAATGTTTTTCTGAAGAAATGCAATATCAACATTGGCACTTGGGAGACTCAAGCACTGAATAGTCCTTAATGGTGCCGTGATGTACAACAAGGCATCAGCCATTTTTAATAAACTCATCTCACAATGGAGGTGACTAGATGAGAGAGACAATGGTGAAGAGCTGACATCACCAGGATCTATTTCATCCTCCCTGAACTATTTCCCATATGTGCAACTGAACATGCAGACCTCAGATTAGCCTTAATCACGTACAGATTCTCTTATGGCTTCCCTATTTCCTGTCATCCTGTATCAAGGGACTGCTGTGAACAGCTTCTCTTAGGAGGGATGGTGGCCAGGACTGAAAGGCAAGTTCTTGGTGTTGATTTCAGCATTTCTGTGACAGTTCTCATAGCAATATTCAGTTGTACATTAACCAGTTGTATGTGTGCTATTTTTCCATGTGGTATGCAATATTCAGCTGGTTAAAGCTGAGAACACTTTGGTAAACAATGAGTAACTTTCTGTGACAAGTGAATCTCTTGAAAACTCTCACAAAGGAATGAGAAAAAGGAATGAAAAGAACTGTTTCTCTTATTGTTGGCTCCTGTTACTTTAGTAACTGGATGAGGTTGCCATTCTTTGCCAGCTTGTTACCATAGCTAGTAATACCTTGAAACAAAGTGAAAAAGCACCAAATTTTTCGTAAGTACAGGAAGAATTTTTTCCTGGTGAAATTCTGCTCTTCAGAATGGAATATGGCAATCAATCATATAAAGGTATCTTTAAAAATGAAATCAATAAGATGAAAGTAATTTGTGAAGCTTTGGGAAAAAAATATTTATATATTAATAATCTGTTAAATTTGGCCTCTTAAAGATTTCTTTAAATGAAGCTTTTACAGTTAAAATAAGTTTACTCTGAAATCACTACATGCTGGAACATATCTGATATTCAGACTGTATTGTTGGTTGCCAATAACTTTGGCCCACTACAAAATAATCCAGGAGAAAACTTAATGGGGATATATTAGAGTATCTAGAGTATAGATACATATATACTCAAGTAATGTCTACCTTTCCACTGGCAATAGTAAATCACTACATGGAAGTAGACAAATAGACAAATGAAATACTTTTCTCCTCCTCCACTTTAAGTTAATTTGTAGGTGTTAATACTTAGCTTTTAGATACTTAGGAATGTATGTTTGAGATTGTCAACTGATTCATTCAAAATATTTTATTTTTATTATTCACTTATGAAGGAGTGACTGTCACAAGGATCTGGGAGTGTGAACGGTGGGACAGTTGACTCATTGACCTGGTGCTCCCTCAAGGAATTATACTCCGTCTTTGAAAGGGAAGATTTCTATCATAAACTTCGGCTGCTACCAGTTTTATCAAAATGTAACGATAAGCAAACAGTATAACATCTATTGTATAGCCACATAACTTGTAATACAGCTTTTATCCCTGTATGTTCTCCACATATGACTTAGGATGTTTGTGCACAGCAGTCATTGTCATGACCACAGTTCACATAGATGTACTTGAATTAATTTGAAACTGCTAGCAGTGGTACTGTGGAAGTATGGAAGCTACAACAGCTACCTTCAGTTATTTAAAAAATAAAGAGACAAATAAAAATAGCCCTGGATTCTCTGAGAAGATGTAGCATTTTCGGATATACACAAAATACTTTAAAATAAATAAATAAAGGTGTTGCTTAGTGAACCATGAATATATTCAAGAAGATCCCTCACCTTATGGCAGTTAAGTCCGCCTCTCTTCCTAGAGATACTGAATCAAATAGTATCAAATCTTGCTAGAATCTCATTGCTACTTCGTGACTGCAAAGCCAAATGCAACATTCCCAAATCACTTCTTTCCAGTAACAAAGCAGCATTAGGCACCATTCTGGAGCCATTCTGGAAAAGAACTGCAAGTCTGATTGCACTAGTGTAAATAGTGCCTAGATATAAAAAAGGCTGTATGCTTTTGGATCTGGAGAATGGAAGCAACAAAAGATGAGTTTGTGAACCACAGCAGCTCTTCACTTCCATGGTGCTATAGAACTTATAGAATTTTATGAACCTTCATAACATAAGACAGACTTGCTTACAACATAACCAACTTAAGACACCCAATAAAGCAAAGTGGGCAACCATTTAAATAATGCAAATACTTTCAGCACTGACAGACAAGGTTCTTTGGGTGAATCTTAGATCTTTTATTAGATCAACTTAAATAGTTGGAAAATTTTTTTTAGCAAGCTTTCGGGTTTAAAAACCCACACACCACCATAACCTCTCTCTACCAGAGAGAAGGGCCATAGAATCTCTAAGATCTAACCACCAAATAGTGATAAAAGCAGCAGATAAAGGAGGAGCCATAGTTATCCTAAACCATGAAGACTACATAAAGGAAGCCAACAGACAACTCTCTGACACCTACTACAAAGAACTACAAGAAGATCCTACTCCCCTTTTTCACCATGAAACTCAAAAATACCATCAAATCATTCCCATCAGAACTACAAGAAAAACTACAGACCTTGATCCCTCCACTTCCCAACCCAGGGACTCTTTACATGCTCCCTAAAATCCACAGACAAGGGAACCCTGACAGACCTATCATTTCCAGCCATGGGATCCTAACTGAAGAAGTATCAGATTTCATTGAATCAATCCTAAAACCATTTGTCACCCAAAGAGCAAGTTTTCTCCAAGACACTACAGACTTTCTATGGAAAACTTAAAAACATAGACCACCTTCCCAGCAATACCCTAGGACCCACCATGGATGTTACTAGCTTATAGATCAACATCCCACACCAGGATGGCATCCAAACCTGCCTCACATATCTACAAGAGCAAGATGACAACTCTGAGTACAGACCCAAAGATATTACTGACACTTGATCCTCACACACAACAATTTCACTTTTAATAGCCAACACTTCCTCCAAACCATAGGCACTAAAATGGCCCCATAATATGCCAACCTTTTTATAAGCCACCTGAAAGAAGAATTCCTCAAGAACTGCAACATCAAACTCTTGCTATACTTAAGATCTATTGATGACATCTTCATAATTTGGACTGAAAACCTGTAATCTCTGATTGAGTTCCATCAGAAATTCAACAATCATTATCCCTCCATCTGATTATCTCTTGAATACTCTAGCACCAACATCTCCTTTTTAGACACAACGATCAGTATCCAGAATGGTAAAATACAGACCATGTTATACAAGAAACCCACAGACCAATATACATATCTGCACTGAAGCAGGAATCACCCTAAACACACCAAGAAACTGTGATATACAGCCAAGTCCTCAGATATCACTGAATTTGCATTGAGGAGAACACCCGGGATTGCCAAATTACCAATCTTAAAAAGGTTTTCACCCAACAAAGACACTCCTACAGAGAGATAGATCGCACATTTGAAACAGCCACCCAGATACCATGTAAAGAATTGCTGCAGTACAGAAGAAAAACCCCCATGAACTGCACACCGCTGGTTATGGTATCACCCATCCCTTGAAACCATATGGCAAATCCTCAAACAGTTGCTACCCATACTAGAAAGAGACCCTATTCTTAAAAAGATCTTCCCAGAACCGCCCATCCTAGCCTTCAAACATGCACTGAACCTCGCTAACCTCATCACCAGAAGCAAACTTCCCCAGGCGCAAAACACACCAAATGGATCCAGACCATGCCATGAACAAGAAATGCAAAACCTACTAACACATCTCCACCACCCCCACAATTACTACATCCTACAACAGAGCCATAAGCATCCCTGGATCTTACAGCTGCACTGCAAGGAATGTAATATATCTCATCCAATGCACCAAATGCCCTGATGGAAAATACGTAGGAGAGACCAAACAACAACTGTGCATCACAATGAATGCCCACTGGAAATCTATCAAAGACAAGAACACTCAATTACCTGCTGGGGCACATTTCTCACAAGAAAACCACTCTTTCTCCAATCTCTCAGTTTTAATCCTCAAAGGAAACTTACAAAATACTTTTCACAGACGAGCCTATGAACGTCACTTCATCAATCTACTGGATACAAAAGATCATGGACTAAATATGGACATTGGATTTATGACATGTTATAACCTGCCTGACATCTGAGTCCACAGATACCTCTCCACTATTTTACTACTAGATTCATCCTCCTTCTCCCCCCTACCCACCCCACCCCCTGCAGCCTGTCTCTCTCCCACTGACTCCTCAGTTTACATCTTCACTGACTGCCTGTCTTGCATGCATAGCAGGCCAGCCTCTGACTTCTTTACTATTCATTCCATCCAGGAAGAGCATATGTCAACTGCAGAAACTTCCTTAGCCTGACAAGGGTTTTTAAACCTGAAAGCTTGTTAAAAAATTTTTTCCAACTATTTAAGTTGGTCTAATAAAAGATATCAGATTCACCCAAAGAACTTGACTGTCTATGTCCTTAGACCAACACGGCTACAACCTACACCCTTTCAGGACTGACAGCATTTGAAATGGTTTAGAGTGATTAATGTACTCTGCATGCTTAAGTACTTTAGACTGTATTGTCATTTTAGACGGGGAAATCAAACTGAAAAACAGGTTACATTACTTGCTAAGGTTTCAAAGTCAGTTTGTGGAGCCATGAATAGAAACTCAGTTTCAGCTTTGACAGTCCTTTGCTTTGGTACAGCACCATCTCTTTTGACTCAAAAAACCCCTGCAAAAAACAAAAGCCTCACAGAAGCTCCTGATTATTAATTTTAAATACTGTGGTGATTTATTTGATAGCTTTGTTTCAGGGCATGGTATCACGCAAAAGGCAGATATGTATTTGTAGTTTAGTTTATGCAGTCAGGGGGTCAAGGCCAGGCATCAGACAAAAGACAAGTTCCGGACTCCTATTTATTGGTTCAGGACTAAGTACCAGACATACAATCAAGAGTCATAGCCAGTGGTTCAGGAGTAAGTAAGCATGCTGTTTCTTCTCTGCAGGATTCTTAAATGGTTGAGAGGTACCCTTGCTTCTTGTGTGGAATGGACCAAGGAGGACCGATGGCTAGATGACCAATCAGACCACAGGCGTTTAAGGGTAAGTCATCATAACCATTTGTGCCTTGGAGGTTTTTATTTATTTAAATGAGCAGCCACAAATATTTATTCTGTAACTGAGCTGTAAGTCACTTCTGCTGATGTACTAGAGAGAACACCACATGGACAACACCTCCAGTTAAGATGTTGTTTATTACTCCTTCCCGATCTCCCTTAGTTAATTTCCATCTCATTGCAGGATTTAAGGGGGTGACAGGAGTGGGAGGGGAAGACTACTACAAGTAGTGATAGAAGATAGAATTCAGAGATGCTCCCTAACTGGAGACCGAGGAAGTTAGGAATTAGAAGATGGACCCTCAGGGAGCAACATGTTAAATAGAGACAAACAAAGGGTCCTCAGAGGTTGCCTACTGTTTTACAATTGAAGTTTATTGTTTAGTTCTTCACATTTGCATTTATTGAGCCCAGTGATGATTATACCACATATTACTTAGTGCTGGCAATAAAACTAACAATGGAGAAAAGCCATGTTTAAGCTTCCATTATCTGAATCTGAGGCCTAAGTCTTAATATATATTAAATATCTTCTTTGAATCCATAGTTGGCTTGGTCTTGAAAGAAGTGGCAGTTTTTCTCTTGATTAGAGGCAGAAAAGAGCCAAGTACCTTAAATCCCACTTTCCTTCTCTATTGCAAAACAAAGAGTCAGTCAGCTCTGTGCTCATCCTGCTTCTTCCTCTCAAACTCTACAATACCAAACCAGGAGAAAAAATGAGGTGGTGAATTGTATTCCCAATCCTGGAAACAGGGAAAAAGAGAAGCAACCTGTCAAACTGTTCTTGGCTAAGAATGGGTATGAAGAACCCGTTAGCTGCAGAGACAGCAAAGGTGCACTTAGGGGCAAGGCTCAAATATGGGGCACAGTTTGGTGGGAGTTGGGGAGTTCGTGCATAGTTATTTTCTAGGCTGTGAAGGGGGCAGACCTGGAGTTGGTGGAGAATTAATTAGAATGTCAAAATACTGAGAGGAGCTGGAATGCTACATCTTCAGAGAGAGAGAGAGAGAGAGAGAGCGAGTAAGAGCGCATGAGTGAGCTCCAGCAGCACAATTCAGAATCCCTTTATTCCATAAAGTTGGCAAGAATTGCTGGCCCACACATACTGGGGTTGGGCAGAGGGATCTGAATGTCAAAAGAAAGAGCAAATATTAGAACTCTGTAAAGCTATGGTCCGTGATGTGATTTGGCGGAGATTCAGCTCGATTCGGTGGCTGAATCTCTGAATCCGAATTGAATCAGAGGACCCTTTAATCTCTCTGAATCAATTCAGAACTGTCCAAATTGATTCAGAGAGATTTGGTGATTCAAACGTAGATACAGCTTTAAATGTTTTTTCTACATACCTCTAGGTAGCATGGGCTCTGAATGCTGCAGTGCTGGAGCAGATGCAGCATCCCACAGAAGCATGGGGGGCTCCCCAGTGCACTCAGCAGCAGACCCAGAAGTGGACCAGCACTTCTGGTCCACTGGGGAGCTTGCAGGGGGTGCCTCTGAGCACCCCAGGCTCAGCCACTGGTGCCTTCTGGGTCTGGGGGTGGGGGCGCGCACGCTCCCCGGCAGACCTGTAAGTGGACCAGAGAGCCTCCTGGCACTGCAGCGATCATGAGCTGCACCTGCTACCTCAAGGTATGTAGAAAAAAAACTTTTAAAGCTGTGCCTGTGTCCGAATCACTGATTTGCCGAATCAGCATTGAATAGTCAGATTTGGATCGAATCAGGGACAGTAATCTGAATCAACAGATCAAATCACTGTCCCTAATTCAAGCTGAATCTGAATCCAAATTGAATAGGGCCTGTTTTGCACAGCCCTAGTAGGTATGCTAGATATAGTTTAAGAAACTCTGATGTTATTTCAACCATGGGTCTGGGTGTGCTGTGGTGGGTCAAATGTTGGATGACCAAGGAATGAAGCACTAAAACTAAGAACTTCTGTGGGGAGTGGTGAGATGAGAAGACCAGGTAGGAAGGGATATATGTACATATACTATTCAAAAAGCACCTTGAAAGTAGAAAGAAATATGCTTGTGTTTTATGATCACCTTGATCATTTTGTGCATTATATCCTGTCTGCCCCACCTTTCCTTAGTCTGTAATTTTAGTCTGTAAACTTCTCATAGGCATATTTTGGGAAGCACTCAACTTAGCTGGGCATTTCTACAATATAAATACTGACATTATTTTGCACAAACTTATACTTCACTTCAGAAGAAAAACAAAGCTGTACACACATTTGCTAATGCTTTAAGCCATAAAAGTAAAGCTAGAATCTATTTTTAGATGCTGGTGTTAAGTTTCACTCACTCACTATTGGTAATCTACATTTTCCTCTTGAGAAGCTATGCTTTGTTTATAGTTTAGAAACTATGTTTTAGATCTCACATGATGACCTTTAAAATAAATCAAGCTTAACATCTTGATATCCACCATGGCGTGGGAGTCTAAAGATGTGGTTGAAGATACTTGTTTCTCGTTAGGAGGAAACTAATGAGAGATTATGCCACTTCCTCACTCATCAAGGGAAGATCCTTTTGGTGCAAGAATTTTTTGTTACAACTACAAAAGCATATATATGGAAACTTCTGAGTGTGCTTAATACATGAGATGTTGACAGAACTCAGCACTGCATTTTATTTCTTAACACTGTGTTATATGCTCAAATTAACAGCATATTTTGATCCAGTTTGAGCTCCTAGATGAGAATTTTGAATGTGGCCCATAAGTATCAAGGTGACAATGCCTAGGAAGTATAGCCAGTCTTTTTTCAGTGCTATTTCTCATATTCTTCTATTATAGGAATTGTCTCTGGGGCAACTCAGGCTCATTAAGTTCACATATTCTTTCTTACCCTATTAATGTTTTGCTAAGTGCTACGTAGAACAGGTACAGCAAGAACAGCTGCAATACAAATTTTCTTAGTGCCAGTGTGTTCTGGAGGTATTGCATCTAAGTGCAAAATGTATTTTAGTCTCCCTACCCATTCTTAATCACTGATTTCTATGCTGAGGTCATCAGTGAGGATGCAAAATTTTAGTTTGACATAAGGAACTGAACTATAACTAGCAATTCATTTTACTTTAGCTGACACATGCAGTTTTTAAAGATATTGTTTGATCATGAATGCATGATCTAAAGCAGTGGTTCTCAATCTTTTCAGACCTAAGGCATCCCACATTAGACTCAAAGCACCCCTCAAAATTTGACCTCTTAGTTTTCATTCCTTTCTTATGAAGAAAAAATACAGCATTTTTTTCTGTTGCAAGAACTCAGAAAGACCACAACAGGTCAGCATGTTTTTAACACAACAGATTCTTATTTGAAATTAGTGGGTTTATCTTGTGATTCATGCTTGCACAATGCTAATATTGTGTAGCATTCTGCAGCATCCCTGAAAGGAACAAGGGTGAAAGGCTCCATACCTGATCCCTAATTCTATTTCATGATTGTATCAAAAAGATATATTCTGAGAAACTGTCTTTACAAGGCACTTACTCTAATTGTGGTAAACTTTATAAGTGCCAGAGCATTAGAAAACCTCTTATATGTAGGAAAAGTATCTATTACATTCACTTTGGCTATTTGCATTTCAGCACAGGTCAGTACTTGCAGTTCTGTGAGAATGCTATTCTGGTAACCCAGAGACAGTAGTTGATGAAATAATTCAGTTTGATTTTCTTACGAGTATCAAAATATCATAGCTCTCCTGAGGGTTTGGGGAATAATTCCCAAAGCAATTTACCTATGTCTAGATACAAATTTTGTGACTGTGACAAACCTGCTGTATATAATATCTAGTTGTTAAAAGGGGTGCAGTGGTTTCCCTCTCTAAATTATGAGTCATTTCAAACCAAAACCAATTTAGGTCACAGATGTAAAAAAGCAACCAAAAATATGATTACACAAGTTGGGATACAGTTGGCTATTTTCAGTGAGTTCGGCTGGAAGAACATACTGATGAATGAAACAATACTTCATACAACATTGATAAATAAACTCCATATTGTAGCTAGGGTGGGCTTTGTTTAGTTTATATGCAAGAAATTAAGTCACATGGATCTAAATAAGACTGCCATGTACAATATATAGTTACAGAAAACTCACAGCCCTGCATCAATTCCTGAACACAAAGTGTGATCTTTGGACTAGGCAAAAAACCCAAACATGTCTCATCAACCATAAGTACCCAGGTTGGAAAGGTATAATTAGAGGATAAGAATCTTTTCAGACAAGTCAGCCAGTGTGTTACTTACCATTTTGCCAAAGGATTGCCGTTTTGCCAAAGGACTTAGTGGTTTACATGTTAGGGCTTGGACCCCATAGAAGCCTGTGAGATTTAGTAGAGATTGTACCCATAGATATACAGACATTTAGCATGCACTTCATTATACAGTCTGAGACCTGTCAGGCCAAATAGGATGTCAGCGTGGTGACTGTGTGGGGGTGATGAAGCACAAGGGAAGTAAAAAGGGTGTGAACTGTGTGGGCGAACTGTTCCCCCAACCAAATGATTGGTGAGTTCAAAGAGTGAAATAGGTAACTATAGAGCTGGCCTACCACCAATAGGGGAAGATACAAGATGTTTTTAACAGGATGAGGTTAAATTCTTCACCTCATGGAAACTCATAGACTCTTTCTGGAAAACCTACCTTTCACCTCAACATCTTAATTAAAAGAATGCATAAGCAAGTTATGTGAAAGCAAAAGAAAACAAGCTTATTTTTCTCCAGAAAAAAGCAAAAACAGAAACCATGTTTTGCATTGGGCTCCATTGTGTTCTGTTGGCACTCATCTAGGGATGAGGAATCACCTGAAGAAAAGTGGATGTACATCACTACCAAAAAAGGAAGAGCCAAATCTTGAGTTTTGCCTAAGGAGGGTGTTGGCAAATCTAGTTTAAGCAGTGGATTTGGGGTTGAAGGGAGATGCTTACAGAAAATAGAAGCTACAAAGTAAATACTGTGACAAAGTGCCATAAGTAGTCCCAACTGCTGAAGAGCTATAGCTATCACTGTGTGCCCGGCTTATCTCTTCCCCCAATCCTGCCTGCTGTCATGCACTTATCATTAGAAGAATTAAATATTGCCATGTTTGAGACTGGCTCTGGTATTGCATGACTGCAGAGCACCAGATATGTCAGTGAACTCTCCCACAAGTGTGATTTTAAAGATCTTTTTAAAACAGAAGCACAAAAGCATGCCCACAGGTGCAGCACAGGAATTCAAGCAGCACAAGCCAGAGGCAGATGAACTCTTGCAGAAAATTTCTACCAAGTCATGTCAAACACTGTCCTGTCCTCCTCCCTCAAAACACAGTATAACAGCAAGGCTTAGTGACTCAGTAGCTTGGAGGATCAAGCCAATCAATTTTGATTTTGCTTCAGATTGGGGATTTTATCAAAGAATATAGGACTTGATGTAAGCGATGAATTTAGTTGTGGAAAAAGATGTTATGGAAAAAAGTGTTCCCCTTCTCTTATCAGCACGTAAAACACTGGTGAGTGTCTATTACTCATTAAAATTACATAAATGTAGGTTAGTTTAATCTTTGAAGTCCTTTCAAGAGAATTAAGCAGGCCATAGCTGCCTGTAACACTGAGTGACCTCACCCTCTATCCTAATACCATTTACTGCACCGTGCAATGCAGTCTACTTGAACCACTTGAATCATACGATGGTTGTGTACAATAGATGGTATTTAGAGAAAACACACTTCTTGGGAAGCAGCCTGATCTACTAACCCCTCTGCCTTAAAATTATGATCCTCAACTTACAATGCACTTCAAGCTCCTGGGACGACTGTTGTCTATTTCTCTTCAGTGCTGAAATCTACTTTTAACCTCTGGCCTGTTGAAACAGTTTAAAAGTAAGTGTTTTATCAAATATCAATTAATTTAGCATTTATAATTGGAGTAATGACTATAATTATCTGAATAACTACAACTGCTTTCTAGTCTCAGACAATTCAAAGGTTGAAAGCTGGCATTAACTGTAATGAGAGAATGTCACAGGGCAGTAACACAGTAAACTAGAATTACCATGGCACTGATTTTGCAGTCTAACTGCAGTGATTTACTCGCTTAATCCTGTGTTCTCAACATTTCAGCTCTCCAAAATTCCATTGGTCTGATGGCCATGTAGAATTTACTGTCTGCTGCTCCCTTTTCATCTAATAAAGGCGCTCAGATTCCACCCCCTTTTTTGGAAACAAGGTAACATTCAACTGAAGCATTTTACTCATCAGGGGGAAAAATGCTTTCTTCCTGAAGTTAAGTTTCTTCACATTGTTTTTTAAGACCACATGGGTTTTGTGGTTCCTTAAGGTATCTAGCACACAGCTTGTTTACTCGTGTTCTACATGGTGTCCAAGATTTGGCCCTATTTCAAAATAGCAGGGGAGAACAGTAAAAGTGGTTGATATATTTAAACTTGCTTGGCTGGCTGACTGGAGGTTACCAAGGTATATACAGTTACAGTGTATTTGTGTACAAATACTACAGTTACAATGGCGTCTTTTTGCATCTGTATTTTAAATTACACCAGCAGCACTATGGATGGATTACTTGTTATACAAAAAGACATACAAAAAACTAGAAGTCTTGATTCCAAAATGATACCTTTTATTAGACCAACTGGAAAATGGTGAGAAAATTGTCCTTTTCTGCAAGCTTTCGGGATCGAAGTCCCTTTGGCAGGCTCTGGGAAAAGTGTAGATGGTACAAGATGGTAAAAAGTCCCCATAGGTAGGAAATAAACTTCATTTTTGCTCAGAGGGAGCTGAAGATGGAAGGTTGTCCCTCTGGGTCCATGAGAATGTCCTTGTTATACAAAAAAAATATGCTTTACATCCCATGCTATGACTCTTAAAGATCTATTGTAGAAACATAGAGAAGTTAGGCTGGAAGAGACCTCATGAGGTCATCTAGTCCACCTCCTGTCCAAGGCAGGATCATCTTTACTTAAAACATCCCACACAAGTGCTTGTCTAACTCTCTCCTACAGCCACAGAAATAATTCTGTTGCACAACTACAAGGTAAATAGTGCAAAGACACCAAGACACCCTCACCTACTGCAGGAAAAGCAGGGGTACACACTATGCCTAGGAAAGCTTACTCAGGAGAGTCAACGGAGCTACAGTGAATTCCTATTGAAGTATTCAAGCCAGTTAGGAACGCAGGAGTGAAGAACTGGCAGAATCAGACCAAAGATTCTCCACCCTCTGGGGTGGTCCCAGTGTCTTCTATAAATCAATGGACAGAACTTCAGACTTGGAAGTCTGCAGGATTTCTCCTCCATGCTGTTTGAATCCAAGGAACAACAGATCCAGACACATGGCTGCACAACTAAGCAAGCTGCAATCAAAGGGATAGGAACACACAGGAACAAAAGGCCAGGGGGGAGGAGCAAACAGCAGCCCCAGGGCACAAAGTTGAGCAGCCATGTCCACTTCCAGGCAGTGTTGCCTGTCTCAATGACACTGGGGGAGCCCTCTCCCACTGATGGAGCTATGCTGGTGGAAGAAAACCACATTTGGCCCCTTCCCTGTGTATAAGCTAAAGTTCAAACACAAGCAAGATCTTCTTTTTTAAAATTCAAGGTAACTAGCAGCTTATTGAATGCAGACAATTAGCACACTTCTAAAGTCTAATGGGGATGCTCCAAGCATATATATTACAGGGTACACATATGTAATCTATACTACAGTTCATCCTATGTCTACATTAGGACCTTATTTGCGCTAGAATTTGTTCTCTTACTTTGTCAAGTAAGTGCTTTAGGTTTTCCTTAGGAGTGGTCCCTAAAAAATTATATTTTGTATTACCTTCTGGTACCTAGGTATTAAAAGGAAAATTGTAACAGCTAATACCTTTAAAAGATGATGAGCATTTTCACTGACTAATGGGCTTTCAATTAGACTTTAAACAAACACATAGTCAAAATCTATGTATGTTTTAAAAAGTTTTTTTCCAGTACTTTTAAAGGATGCTGGCTACTATTGTAGTGTCTCCATAACTCCTTCTGGTCCTAGGGTCTTTTTTAGTGGCACTATTTTACTACTGTTTCCCAGTAGAGAGTGCAAGGGGCAGGCATGAGGCCAAATGTTAACATTCCTGCCCAACATCTGTGGAGTGTGTGTACTGGCAAGTAGCCAGGTATGTGCGTCACATTTAACATCCTGTCATTGCATGACTTTTGTAAGGCAAGTGAGAAAGATGCGTGGCAGAAAACTTCCATGCTTTTAGAGCATTTTTCTGCAAGATAAACAAATCTACTAGATGGATGACAGAATTAGCTTCCTGCCTTTGTACAGTGTCTACACATGGTAGGTGCAACTACCACCCCATTTTTGTCCTGTGTGTCATGGCAGGAAGCTGAATGGCCATTTACTTAGCCATCACTAGTGCTTGTACACCAGTGAATGGCTTTGCAAATGGCTTTGCTTCCTTGGGCACCTGCACCTACAGGAAGGATTTCATGTAGAATTGTAGCAAAGCAAGAGAATACAGAAGAGAAATGTAGTTGTTCTTATCTTTGGTGCACTGCCCAGTGAGTCCCAATGTATTTGTCCCACATTATGATAGGACAGTTTTCTATGGTTTGCAACAGAAAAGAGGGTATGGAGGATGACATATGTTGACACTCTTGAGCAGAAGCACTCTCAACCTAATCTGTCTCCTGTTCCTAGCAAACTTCTCAAGCTTTTTTACCCCAAATCCCCTTGAGGGGATATTGGATTCTGCTTTATGCGTTATGTTGTGGACAGTCGGTAACAGATAAATAACTCACATTGACTGAACCTGCAATACAGAACTGGAATAGTGCTTAGAGGGGCTTGCTTTCTGGGGGGGGTAGGCAAGGAAGTGTAAGGCCTTTCCATAATTATTGGTAGCAAGCTGCAAAAAAAGAGGGTATCTCCTGCATTTGAAGGGGAAAAGGTAGAGAACTGTAAGAAAAAAACACAGGCAATGAAGAGGAATAGGGCAGCAGAGCTTTCTTGCATTAGAATATTACAAGTTAAACATAAATTATAGTTGCTATAAATTTGTGGGGAAAAATATGTAAATTGATATTAATTCAACTATAAGTATATCAAAGCATTTCTAATTAACAGATCTTACTTAAAAGCTGGTATCTCATGCCAACACTGGGTTATATATTTTTCAGTCTGTGCATAGGCTAGAAAACAGCTTCCTGGCTCTGCAGTAACTTTTACTACAACTCATTTCTAAGACAAATACTGATGGTGAAATGATAACTTAAAATACAGATGCTTATTTTAATGTAAAACTAATGACCAAACAAACTTAGATACATCACCTACCTGCCAATATGTCTGTATCATTGTTCTATTTTATTGCATTGGAAACATGAGGTACAACTTTTGTGTACTTTCATATACATTAGCTACTTTCACAGACTGCAGTGTGCAAGCACCAGAGTACTAAGAGATTCTACAAGTATCACAGGTTAAAATAAAAAGGTATGATAGCTTTGAGAAATGTGATGAATAATTCCAAATCATAATCTCATATACAAAGATATAGCTTAAGTCTAAGTCTGACAGAGAAGCCACTCTAGGCACTGTGAGATGTCTGCAGAAGGCAATCCCTTGCCTATAAAATTTGGTGGGCTCCAAGACCCTTTTCAGAATTCTTGGCCAGTCAAATCAGAGGCTCTATACAGAACATATGAACTACATGGGGCATGCCCCTTCTCCAGTTGGAGACCTGAGAATAGGCCAGTGAATGGGACTCCTTCCTGTGCTCCAAGTAGATCTTCAGCAATCAGATCTCCTAGCTGACAGTCAGTTTGAACATCTGTGGGCTACTGAAATGGAAAGTGAGTACTCCTAAAAAATCTTTATGCACACACTGAAAATTGTCTGATGTGCTCTGCTAAAAAAAAAAAAAAAAAATCAATAATGGAAATGTTAATACAGAATTTGCAAATTGAAAGGCTACTTTAAATTCCATTATTCCCTCCTCATTATACTGCATAATACCACACAGCTCCTACACCTTGAGCCCTTTTTGTCCCAACTTCTCTTGATTTTACTGAACCGTAAAACATCCACAGGGACTCTTCCTCAATCCTTTATACAATATAAAAGGCTTCAAGCAAAGGTCCTTTGTCTCAGCTCAAGTGCATCACCCTGCAGACAAATTAACTTGGGGGAGGGAAGGGTGGTGAGGAAAGTAAAACACAACAAAACAAAAAGAAGAAAAAGCCGCCACAATAACCAGAGTCCACCCACATTAGAACTGGGCCACCGAAGGTTGTGTGTGTGCTATTAATTTATAAGTCAACAGAAACATACTGTTACTAAATGTGAGGTGCTTTAAAGCCAGGCGTAGAAAAAGGGAAAATTTGGATGTGGGTCCAGGTCCAGCAGGTATACCCACCAGAATATTAATCAGACATATATGCTTACAATTATATGGTAACTTATGGTATTTAATTTATACCTGGCAGGTACACAACAATTTTTTTAAAGAACAAAGCGGTAAGCCCATCTTTTATGTCACCACACAAAATCTTGAATTGATACATCAACTGGTCCGGGATGATCCAAAGAAAAAAATTAGTTCAGAGTGAACAAAATTTCACACTCTTGCCAAAGCATTTTGTAAAATACCACAGCAAAACACAAGACAACTTGTCCCAATGCAATGAGAAGAAGTTAAACAAAAAGGAAAACAGACACTCCTTCACCATCCAGGAGCCAAAGGACTCATCCAACAGATACAGAGTAGGCAGATTCAACTCACATTAACTCTTTGACCACTGACATTTTCTCTTGCAGGCTAAGTGAATACCGCATGTAAACACACATGCTGTGTATTTTTTCAGCCTCCTAGCTCAAAGCCATTGAGATGAGTAGTCTCCTGAGTAAGGGTGACTGGACTAAGCTCCCTCTGGAACTCATCAGTTCCAATCCAAAACTGATCTGGGGACCCGTTATTTAACAATACAAGATACTCCCTGCTCCCCAAAGGCTATGCATGTTGCTTTCATTGTATTCCATCAGCTCTCTCCTCAGTGACACACACAGAATAAGATACAAACATAGGCCTCTTGTATAGCAATGGGGAGGGCCAGCATCAGTGTTACAGCCTTAGGCACCAGTCTGATCTCTGACCCTTATGTTAATCTCAGGACATGCAGGTTCTCTGTTTAACAGGCCAACTGGTGTCTCAAACATGTTGAGCTTGTAGCATTGACTACAAAAGCAGTGACAAAATGCTTTTATGTACGAGGGATTCTTTCACAAGCCAGCACCTGTTTATGACCTGTTGCAGGCTTCCTGGATAAAGCTTTTTCAAGAGTGTGCTTCTTTGCAGGTCATAACGGGCAAGTGAAAAAAACCACAGCATTCTTACTCTTTGAATCAGAGAGCAGCTGAGCCGACATGTGTCTTGCTTGCCAGCTTTCTGAAATTGCAGTACCGGGGAACTCTAGGATTTTGATATTCAAACTCTGTGTTTGTACTGCCAACATTTAACCTCGCATTCCAGGGTGGGGTTGGGCTTGGGGCCTGGGACATTCCATAAAGCATGCTGTTGACAAGGCCTCCAGAGGTGGTCCCCAACATGGGAGCATCCAGGCTAACTGCTGATAAAACACCTTCACATTTCCATTCATGTTACAATGAACACAATACATGTAAGGAATGGATTGGTTGTAGGTTATGGTACTCTCTACAGAGAGCCTGTAGTTAATCCTCACAGGTTGCAGGGTATTGTTACCTACGGCTCCTGATCCCAGTGCCTTCAATCTCAAGAATCAAGCACAACTGCCCATTTTATTTTATTTTTTACCTTGTAACAGAAAAGAACAGTTGCTTCATTACATTTCACAAACAGCTTAACAGTGAAATGCTTCTACCAAACAAATGCTAAAGAGAGCACAGCTTCTGCCTTTATCATCAGAGCGCTGCATTCATACTACACATCCACATTAAGGAAGAAACAATTTCATGTGATCGATGTTAAGTTTCTCAAAATCCAGTTGTGATCTATATTGCCACCATATGCCAGAACAGAGAAGTACAGAGGATGTAACCTTAACAGTCTACAAATCAGCATTCATGTGCAAACAAAATCTGCCACCTTCAGCTCATAAAAGGTATAAACATAGGTCCACTTTTGGCCAAAGAAAATAAAGCTGACAAACTGTAGTGTACTTGTGCCACCAGTTTTTTTTAATTGTTAAGGTTCTTCGTGCCTTAAATAGAATGGTTTCTAAAAGGAAGTCAGTTTGTTCCACTGTATAAGAAACTGTTTTAAGAACAAAAGCAAAAACTCAGACAAAGTAAATGCAGGTGCTGCTACCACAGAGAGATGAAGTCAGGAGTAAAAAATGGTATAGTATTTACACATCAAGTTGTAAGTAGATTAAAAGGCATGTAACAGGAAAAGTAATTAAGTTATCTCACAAACACTACAAAACCCCTCTGTTAGTTGTTTTTTCTGAGACAGATGTAAGGTATTTAAGTAAGTCATCCTTTGTTTATGCTAATATTCTGACCAGCATGTACAGCACTACTAAATTTGGCCTCAGGCCTTCCTTTCAATTAACCAGTTCTTCATTTTCTTGTTTGCAGACGCTACACCATTTGGCTTACCCAACTGTAATTATGCATTATACTTCTAGTTTCACTCACTCACACAGATGTTACATGTTAGGTAGATAAAATTATTTGTGACCAGTTAATCATTTAAATAATTACCTTGTAAACATTCTGATTGCTAGATATTCAGCAATACACCAAGAATATGGATCAAATTAGCAGACCCCATCTACCATTTGGCCCTAATTGTCTTAAATTCATGTCACATAATTTAAAATTGTCACATGCTGTGGAGAAGATAGCTGTGGATACAAGAAAGAAGGTTTTTCATAACACATTACTTGTGAAACAGAACAACTCTATATATACAAAGATTTCCCAGGGTGTACAAAACCAGTGAATAAATTAAGATTTGGGGTAGGCAGCTGAAGCAAAGAGCCTTCAAAGCCTGCTCCCTTCTTTTGATAGACTGCATGTTGGATTTTCAACTCCACAGAGCAGTGCTATGAATATTTGGGCTGTGCGAAGTTTTGGTCCCTGACTCCTGTGGGATGCTCCATGCACCCCAGCATTGCAGCATTCACAAGCCATGCTGGTCCCTTGAGGTATGTAGAAAAAACTTTTAAAGCTGTGTGTCCCCCAGGGGACACAAGCGGAGACCCCGAAGAACCCGCCTGTGGCGGGACCCGAGGCAGGGCTGACCCGCCTAAAGAAGAAAAGGAAAAGCCCTGAAAAAGGGGCACGCTTATCATTTTCAGGAGTAATGGAGCCACACTGAGATGAACTGCCTGTGTGGTTTGTCAGCTGCTTTTATTTCTGGCTGGGAACAGTGCCAACCAATGACGCAAGCGAGAATTGCCGCCCAGCTGATTTAAAAGCTGGTGGCAGGGAGCTGGAGCTGGGGGCAGAAACAACAGAGCCAGATTGCAAGGCTGCTCCCCAGGCTGAACCTGGGCTATACCAGCAGCAGGCCAGACAGAGCCCCACTGGAAGGGTCCTGGTGTCTTTAAGAGGACTTAGCACCTGGCTTAGCAGGGAAGCCAAGCCAAGCAGGACAGTGTTGAGGGACCTGGACGACCCCAGACACTAGATCTGTGAGTGGGGTGGTCTGAGACCCCGTGCCCCAATTATTCCTTTTTTTCTCATGTCTTTTGTGTGGCGTTGTTGTGTTGGAGGTTGTGCAGAGCCCAAGCTGGGGAGTGAGCTTCGAAGTGACCCTCCAGGTCAAGAGGGGAAAACCGAGGCAGCACTGAGGATAGCTACACCTCAGGCGGAGAGGAAACACGGTGACAAGGACAGTCCTGAGACCCATAAGTGACAGGGACAGCCTTGAGTCACACAGGGCAGAGGGACGGTGAAGATGAACAGGGAGAGAAGAGGGCAGGTGACAACATTGAGGGATTAGCTGGCAACTCATCATTTGGCTGTCCTAAAGGCTGGTGCATGGCTTGGGGGTAGGGGAGGTGGAGCCCCAAGAACGCCTACCAAGGGCAGCACCAGCCTGTGAGGAACTCAACCACTGAAGAAAAGACAACCAAGTTGTGGCAGGAGAGTGTCAGGGCCTCCCTCAGGGGTGAACACAACCCCTTGTTCAGGCCTCAAGGGCATATCCTGTGGTCAGCACTGGGTGTGCACTCTAAGGCCACTAGGGAGCGCCTATATGAGGCCAGGTGGGTGCACTGTATCTATGGCCAAATCACTGATTCTCCAATCAGCTTTGAATCTTCAGATTCAGATTTGGCCAAATTGAATCGGGGACAGTAATCCAAATCAATGAATCGAATCACTGTCCCCAATTCCGGCCGAATCCAAATCAAATAGGGCCTGCTTTGCACTTCCTTTATGAATATCAAATGGTGTTGAATGCCAATTGGCTGTAAAAAGGTTGAAGTGAAGTCTGGTTGATTGAAAGATGGTATCTATAGCCAGGCCTTGTTTTCATCTAGAGATATGGCATAATTCTGTGTTGTCACAGGAGCACTGAGGTGCCCTGTTCCTAAGAAGTGGAGAAGTGGAGCTGTCAATCTCCAGAGGCAGCTCAGGTGCCGGTTGCTGCGCCAACTGGGCGGGCCATGTGACTGGAAGGGGGCAGGGCTAGCCCTTTATAAACAGCCCAGGCCTGAGCCCAGAAAGCAGTTCCCTTCTGGCAGCCGCAGGAGCTCTGCAGGAGAGCTGAGCAGGCTGAGTTGGTGGTTGCAGCCTGACCACTCTGACCAGCTGCAATGATGACATGGTACCCCTAGGTACTCCTAGGAAAGAACCCTAGAAGGGGTATGATAAGGAGCCAAGTGAGTGCAGGCTTTGTGTTACAAGCCAGGAAGCTTCTTATGTTTGTGTTGCAGCCGTTTGGCTCATGGTTGAGTTATGGTTAAACCGGAGGACCGGGTGAGGCTGTAGGGGTGTGAGGAGGCCTCACGGCAGCTCCCCAATAATCTGGGGGTTCCTGGTGCCAGTAGGGCACAATGAGCGGTGCCAGTGGAGCACAACTGTTTGCGCCAGTGAGAAGCAGTGTATAGGGGCAGAGACCCCAACCCTGAGGGCAGTGTTGGCTCCCCTCGGGTAGACGAACCTGAAGAAGGGCAGGGGGCCAGGCACGGCTACGCTCCACCTGAGCCCCAAGGCGTGAGAGGTGCGGCATAGGCCCCAGACAGGGGGCGCTGGTGGTGAAACCAGCTCGGGGGCGCCAGGTAGGGCGCTAAAGTGTAAGGGCTTGATAACGTCTGGGAATAGCTGCAAGGCTTGGGGCGTGCTGAAGGGGAGGTAGGAGGCACGCATTAGCCCTTAAGGCGGGGGTGCACCGAGGCACCCCATACGGAGCAGGGGTAGTTCAACTTACACCGGGTATTAGGAGATAAAGGCAGCCTCCCTAATTGAACCAATTACCATCAAAGACGTGACGGGCGAGGATAAGAGGGTGCTAGATCACCTAAGTTGACACGGCAGGGGGCGCTAGCAGGATTACGGCCGCCCCTGCACCCACTCCGTGACATGTGTATCCTTTAATTTTTAACTAGAGTAACTGGGTAACTGGATCTTTAGTTGGACTAATTTATCCACTCTCTTACAGTATAATTTGCATGAGCTAATGCTGTAATTATGCATTATACCTCTAGGTTCACTCACTCACACAGATGTTATATTTTAGGTAGATAAAAGCATGCACCATGAGTATTTTGCCAGAAAACTACTGGATAATGCAGAGAATCTGGGAGCATTTACAAGAGATGTTTACTGCGGAGCTGCCTAATTGGCTCTGCAGTAAAGTCTCAGTGTCTACACATGCAGCCCTATTAGGCTGCAGCAAACTAATTAATTCCACCGTAGGTTAGCACTTGTAACACAAGTACTGTTCTGTGGCGGTGTTATATAGTGCACAGCAACACACATGTAGATGCTGACGGGGCTGGCTGGGGAACAAGGCTGTCTGCCGGCTAGCCCCACACTGGAGCACCCTTGTGCCCCAGCCAGCCCCTCTGCAGCACGTTGAGCTGGCTCAGAGTAGCCCCAGGCTGACTCCCTGGGCCCCCTGCCAGCCGGGGCTGCTCTGACCTGGCTCAACATGCTGTGGTCCCAGGCGCATGTGTAAACATGGTGCCTAGGAGCAATAAACTCCTGCTCAATAAACACTGGAAATTATTATGTCCTATTACTTTCACGTGTATACCTGCCCTCAGTGAAGGTGGCAAATGCTCAGAGGATGCATTAAGCCAATTCATTTCCAAGGTGTATTAGTTATACCATTCATCTTAACTGCGACTACAGTGTTAAATTTGGACCTTGCCATCAGAGACATATTACAGACAGTTTGTATTGCTTGGGTGCAGAAACCTGCACTCTATCAGGAGCACCCAGAGAAACTGATGATTGTCTCGAAATAGTCTTGATGGAAACTGCAGCTAAGAAAGTAATCTCAATAGAAGAACAGTTATTCCTGGAGG
This sequence comes from Crocodylus porosus, assembly GCF_001723895.1. Classification (NCBI taxonomy): domain Eukaryota; kingdom Metazoa; phylum Chordata; order Crocodylia; family Crocodylidae; genus Crocodylus; species Crocodylus porosus. The sequence continues at coordinate 9,463,885 of NW_017728915.1, forward strand.
TTGTATATTTTATTGCTGCTTGGAAGTGATTTTGATCTGTGACTAAAACTATTATACGCAATTGGAGCATACAATTCTGAAAGGAGTTTTTAAAATTGTTTTTACTGCAGTCTGAAAAATAAGTAGGAAACAAATTGTAATTGTTTTCTGTTTAAATGCAAACTTTGTGGGTTTATTAAAAATATTTAGCAATTTGAATAGCAGCCATAAATATGCATACACACATCTTTTTAATTAAAAAAGTCTGAACATTATCTAAGTAGAATACTTCTATTCTATTAGAAAACAATGGTTTAGTGCAGATGCCACTTCATTTAAAATTAACTATTTTATTTTTAAATAGAAAAATAGTACATTATTTAGATGTACTACATAAATGGCAAAAGTTGCTTTGAATGTTCTTCATACAAAAGAATGTAGGGGTTATGGATGCACTGCAGTAGGTTTGTTACAAATATTTTCTGGCAAGAGCTGACCACTTGTAAGGTATTTAGAGAAATATGTCCAAACTCCAACAAAGTGTAACCAATCTCAAATCCTGCATTTTATTTTAGTGTACTAAGAATCTCATCTTGGAGTGTAAGCCAAACAATCACAATTCCAGGTTGTGCAATGGAGGCCACTCTGGATGTCATCTCTTCATGGACAGAATGTAACTGTTGTCTCCTTTTAATGGGACATTACACTGCCAGATGAAGAGGAGAATCTGCTTGCTGATTAGGGCCATGAACACTATTGGCCAAATACAGAAGCAACTAGGTTGCTATTTAGGGACAAAAGATGCACTTTAACAGCCAGAGTGAAAAAAAAATCCTATGTTGAAGTTCAAGGAAAGATGGTAATTTGTTTCACTTGTAATTTTCAGGGCAAAAAAAAGTAAAACCTGATAAAATAATGCAATTGTATTTTCAAGTTTGGTATTATATTTTGCAACAATCTCCCTTCAAAAAGGGGAGGGGGGCTCAGTTAATTTATGATAATAACACAGGATTGCAAACCACATATGAAGTTCAATGGGAGTACCAATGCAATTTAATTTATTAAACCCAAATCTATTCAGTTGCTAATATTTGTTACTGTACCACCTTACTTCTATAATTCTATCTGTAGATAGTGGGTATTGCAGTCTGAACCATCTTGTTAGTTTATCATCAGTCTACATAAAATATTATAAACAAAACCACTCAAATGAAATAAAAAATATTTACTGTAGAAAGAAGCTTATCTTGTCCTTTTGTTTTAAAATCCAGGCTGCTAATTTACTGCATTTGAAAGGCACCAAAAGAAGCAAAGAAAAAAAAAGTAAACACGTCCCAATACAGTAGGTTTTCACAATTGGGCAGCTTATCTGTCTCTGACAGAGTGCAGATAAAATATAACAGCAGGCTGTGCAAAAAAGGAATGAATCAGGAGCTGCATAGTTGTGGAATGTTCATGCTGCTTTCATTGTGCCATTTCAGAAGTGCTGGAGTCTGAAGTTCCTTCAGTTAAATGAACTTTCTTACATGCAGTCTCAATAAGTTCATCTCCATGTTCTCTGTTGTTCGTGAGATTGTGGTCTTCCCTCTTGCGTTTTTTAATCAGGTGGTTTTCTCCCTCACCCACCTTCCCCTCTGGGAGACCCAGTGTCCTTAGGCAGACAATAGCTGCAGCCTGTTCTGCCAACTTCTTTGACTTGTCCCTGAAGAGCAGAACAGAGCACAGGTAAAAGTAGAACTGAAACCCGAATACTGCCACACATAACACTGCCTGCCTGAAAGAATTTCTTGGGTCTGATGCAACACAGTGAAACAACAGCATGGGATCTTTCTGGCAGTTTGACAGGTAGGGAACAAAGAAGTTCAGTTTCAAAGGTGTATTTGCGTTTGCTCAGCTAGCACGGATCACGTACCATTGTAAACAGGAAAATGTTTTCTAAGAATATTGGACCAAATCTGTCAGTCAAAACGATTTCTCTCAGAAGGTATGAAGCCAATGGGATCTGGGGACAAATGTTGTGGTCCTCAGCTAAACTAACACTAAAATTATAAATCTGAACTAAAGCCCAGACAGTTTTAGAGGATCTCTTTATGGAAAGATTACCGAGATCTAAATTCATCCCCTGAATGAATACAAGTCCAATGAAGTCAATGTAAAAAGTAGACAGAACTCCATCTAGACTGAAAGCCCCCAGTGAGGTTCTGGAGTTGGGTGTTGTAAGTCTTGAAACTTAACAAGTTAAAAGGCTCATTTCTCAAACCTTTTCTTTAGTTGAGCATGGAATGTCTCTCATGCTGGCTGACAATCAGAGTGCTGTAAGAACAATAACAAAATAATCTGGTATCTGTTGCATATATCTATCCCTTTTTAATATGTCTAATGCTTGAACTTAGATTTACAGTTTATCAAGTGCAATCCTAGACAGAAATGTCTGAGACAAACTCTAGGGATTTCTAGAATTTATATAAAATTATACAGAATATTACTGTGGAATCGTACAGCATTGTTGATGCAGATACTGATTCACTGCATGATTTCCAAAAAGCAAGTTATCTGGTCTTTGCCTTGAATGTATTTATAGAATGAGCATAATGCTTATTCATCAAGGTGCATCGTATGTTACATGGATGAAAACTGCTTTATTTTTTGAGACTTTTATAACACTGGAGTTTCAGATTCAGTCTCACTGTCCAATAAATTAATCTGGGTATTAGATCAAACCTCACACACATTTTTTATTTGTTTGCTTGGTTTAAACAGTCCTGGTAGAGGGAACATTTTTTAAGGTTGCTACATTAGTGCTTTTAAACTCTGTTTTCTTTATTTCACTAGATTATTGCAGGTATTCATAATATTCAGAGAGAGCAGAGTAACTCTAAGAGATTATGAATTTGAAAATACTCTTATATCAGTTTCAGATTTACAGTTGAATCTAGCACCCCCTGAATTTTGAAAAATCTAGTTCCCAATGAGAGAGCTCCTCCTAGCTTCCAAGTGAGAAGAAATGAGTGTGATCTGTAGTAATCACACAGAAAAGTTTGTGTAGATCTCACACCATGTACAGTAACTGCAGTGAAACAGAGGACTAACAGTGCAAATGTAAAGGTATTTTAGAATCAATTGATTTAATTACAGTATATCTACATTTTATTTTCTCTCTCATATACTGTAACAAACCAACATTTTAGCAAATCTGTTTAATAAAATGAATGTAATTACAAAGTAATCAAATCTGACGTACAGAGCACTATATATCACTAAATACTAGACAGAGATTATAAGAATGCTGCTAGGGCACAGCTCTTTTGTTCTATAGACCAGCAAGTGCTCTAGGGCAAATGTGTGATGTTGTTGCCAACTGGATAATATTCTTGTCCTCAACCCCAAAAAAGGGAAGTTTTGCTGCTAGGCAGAAGTCATTGTTTGAAGGATCGTCTTTCTTCCCTCATCTACTCTGTGTACTGAGGGGATTTTATGATGGTAGCAAATAGGATTAAGAAGCATGGTATCACTGAGAAAGCTCTCTCCATGAAAAGCTCTTAGCCCTAAGAATGTAGGTTTTTTCCAGCTGCACAATTTAAAATACTCAGCATTACAAGTCTCTGCCACAGACCACCTTGTGGACAACTGTGATATACATCTATGCTAATATAATATTCACCTCCTAAGATTCCTCCATTGGAGAAGATGCCTCTGGCTCTGAAGAGCTCTCAACTGTGGGACTTATTTCTCTTTGGCACAGGTCTGTCATCCTATTGTTCTAAAAAATTTCAAAGGTTTTCCTCCTCTCAGAGGCAGCTCTAAGAGTAAAGCTTAGTATTCTTTCTTTGCCAGGTCTAAGTGTGCAAGCATATGCCATATTCTTGCATATCACTCTTGCCTATTAAATGTATAAGAGCATACCACAGAAATAATTTTACTAAATTTACTAAAGTTTATAATTTTACTAAAGTCTAGTTGCAAAATATATCTTACCATAAACTTGATCTGTATTTTCGCTCAGCTACTGTTACAACTGAACAGAATAATTTATCTAGCGGTCTTTGAACCTAGAGAATAAAAAGAATTAAAGATGCCAGTTGACAGAAACTATTAAAAATTATAAAATGAGAAACATCATCAAGATTCCTTATTAGTCCTGTCTTTACACTAGGAACAAATGACATATTACAATTCTAAGCTACAAATTTCCCCTTACATGTTCAAGACATTCAAGGAATGACTCGTCCAAACTGCAGATGCTTCCAAAATGGCCATGTAGGAACATAACAATTGTTCTTATCTAACTTATCTCTGCAGTATCATCACAAAATTATAATCTTTAATATGCTGTTATATGTGCATTTAAAAATGCTTATGATCTAGACACAGTCCTGAGGACTCACTGAACTAGAGTTCATCTTTTTTGTCTAAGGCTCCCTGAATTCCATAAGTAAGCTATGTGAAGTATAATTAATAAAGCTCATCAAAAACCCTAACTGTACTTGTCATAGAACTATTCCATAATTGGCAATTTTCTTCTAAGTAGTCAAGACTGACACAGCAATGGGAGGGATCTGCAGATAACAACTGAACAATGTGGACAGAATTTCATGGGAGAAGTTTGCCAGGTATCTACCCAAACTAAATAACTCCGCTTTCTCATGATTATCAAGTGACCCATTTATTTAATACAGGAACACAAAGAAGAAACTTTGTCACCTGAAGTTAAATTTCATGCCTAAAGACACACAATTCTATGCCGCAAAAATATGCCCATAACTTCTGGGGACGTCATGCTAATTGTCACACATACAAGCTGTCTAGGAACAGTAGCAAAACAACCACAGTGTAAGAGGAACTTTTTAATAAACTTCTTATTTTATTTCAAATCAATTAACCCAGTTTCTTGAGAGTCTCAAGACATCATGGCATAATGTACTGTCTAAAGAACTAGCATGGACTTCGGGGGAAAAATGCAGGAACTCACAGTTTCATAAACAGGTTGAGGGTGCTTCTCTTTCCTACACCACTCCAAGAGATACATTTTCGGAGTAATCTGTGGTGGATACTCTCGCCTAGAGAGGCAAAGGAAAAACTGAAACACAAGGTATCCTACCATACTGAAATACAGAATTCTCTCATGCATATTGCATGGGTTTGCATAAATAGAATAGACACATTGTCAGAGAGGTAGTTAGCTGCGTTAGTCTGAAGTCTGGTAGAAAGCAGGGTAGAGATACACCTTATAGACTATTCAGCTAGACCAGTGATACTCTCTCTTTGTCCCAATGGACTGGATGAGTGGTACAGGGCCAGATTCAGGCCCTGCACTACCACTGCCTGGCCCCACACACCAGGATAAGGCCCTCAGCCACCACATTTTCAGACCCAGGAGAAGCCCCATGGTCCAGATTACATGGCTCCACAGGCTTGTGGGGTTGAGCACCCCTGAGCTAGTCTTTAAGATGTCTCTCTACCCTGCCTTCTGCCAGACATATATTAAGGTACACAGCTAATTTTATACATATAGGGCTGCAATTTATTCATTTTTTTTGTAGTTTTTAATTTTATTTTTAATTTTAAAACTTCTAAGTGATAAGCCCTCCATTTCTTTCTCAGAAGTCTGCTCCAATAACACATTTTAAATGGCATCTAAAATAACATGAAATATTATTTCCCAGAGAAGTTTTTCTTCCCCATCTTCCTGTTCACGTGGTGTAAGCAGGGGGTCATTGAAAGGGTGCTAACTGAAAAGTAGATACATATCTTTCGTAAACATTCTTTAATGGTAGCTTAAATGATTTCCTATAAAAATTTGCTTTTTTGTGGGGGGGACAGGGGAGGAGATTGAGACTGCTTTCTACTGTGTACACCATACATTCCTGCAGGAACTTCCTTGTAGAATACAATATAAATATTAGAAAACTATAACATGACTTTATTAAATCTCAGTCTATAAAGTTTTAAAGACATAAAGTTTTATCAGTTTTTTTTTTTGGGCATGCATGCACTTAAACCTTGCTGTAATTCAAGATTTTGTGTTATATAATAAAAAATTGGGGAAAGTGAGCCCAGAATAGGCGATCACTGACACTGACTTAGAAACTAACTGATATGAGAAAAATGATGAAGATGTTGATTTAATCAAGTGCTGTATGAAATGCCTCTTTGTACAAAACCTATCCAGTAACTATTGTAATATCTGAACAGTCAACTTCCAGAATGATAAAGTGGGGAAAATTCTATCAGTTAGCAAAATCAGATACATGTGTAAATGAAATGTTAGAAAAAGTGATGAATGATAAACTTTGTATGCTTACTTGTCAAACCGAACAGCCATTTTTATTACATCTGTGTCTTCTACCTGATCCCCTTCATCTTGTGTTTTAGTTTCTAATGATACCTTCTTAGCCTCCAGAATGGCTGTTGTTTCTTTATAGAAACCACTCATTTCAAAGACTTCACTATTAAAAAAATATATATTTGTTAGCATTGTTAGAGCTCAACATAAAAAATTTCATATCTAATTAGTAGAAATACAATTTTTTTTCCTAAATGAGTTGTATTTACTTAGAAAATTATGTTAAGGGGCAGTTAAATTCCACCAAGTGACACAGATAGTCATAGGGGTCTAAAATCATTTTTTTCTCTGTGACTTCATATAAAATTTGCTCACTTTACAAGGAAAAAGGTAAATAATCCTCCCTGTTTGCCCCGCAGCCTCAAGCTGGCTTCTGAAAGTCAAGATAGAAGCCATCGAAAACAGATTCTGCAATCTCAATTTAGTTTACAATTCCAATGAGGCATGAAATCAGGAGAAAAACCAGTAGAGACAGCTAGTGCGGATCAGATCTTCAGAGCTACCAGTAGCAAAAAAAGGTAGTCAATGCATATATTGTAAATAATCCTGAGTTTTGTTTTTTTAACCAGTTTCTCATATAAACGCTGCTCACCATGGGGTTAGGCAATCCAGAAGTAAAAAGAGTCCTGTATTCTCTACAATAGCCCTTGCTGGTATAAGAGTAATATTACATCACAGGTGAATTATATTGGAGACGAAGCTCCGTAAAGTTAACTAGGAAATAATTATAGGTTGAGCCGTGTAAAACTTTTTGCTGGCATAAATATATTAGCACATCCTCTAGCACTCAATGGGAACGAGAGCCCTGCATCAAGTTAAAAACTTCCACGGCTGCAGTTTATCACCACCGCCACTTGGTAGCAGTATTAAACAATATTAGCTACAGAGAAAGATATTTACTCAAATAAGAACTGTATGTTCTTCTGTTTCTGGGAGATAACAGTTCAAAAACTGGAAGGACCAGCTGTGAAACTAATTCCTGAACAATCTCTTTTTACATGCATAATTGTCCCTTCTTCCATTCATGGCTCATAGTTTCAATAGGGCATAGCACTAAACTATCAAAAACTGATACTGAGACTATCGCCCAGGACCACCCGAATGGAGGAAGTCTGCTGCAAAGATCTGAGTACTCTGAAACATTACGATGACAACAAGAGAGAAAGTGGGATCAGCAAAAACAGCATGTTGCAGACCAAACAAGAATTCAGAGCCACCCATCCCACAAGTGCCCGAGTTACAACAGAGTGTTGATCCCATATTGGCCTCATTAGCCATCTTCAGACCCACAGATAAGACATTCATAGAAGACAATCATCCTTGACTGTGAGGGATTGCCAAAAAAGGAGAGGAGAAACTATCAAAAACTGATTATGTTCAAATAAGGAGGTGCCTACACTGGCAAGCAAAGTATATAAAACAAGCTATTTACAACCAAGTCTTCATTTTACAAATTGTGCTGCCAAAAGTAGGGCACTGACCACTCCCAGAGCTTTCAGATACACTGTTCCAAGTTCATGCTGTGATTCAAAGTATGAGCTTGAATTTGAGTTTCCAACCTCTTGACCACCAGGATATGCTAGTATTCCCCTCAACCTCCCTACCACCAGAAATTCCTTCCTTGATTTAGGAAACCCTCTCAATGAAAGTTTTATCAAAACTAATATATAAAAATATGTTGTCAAAATTGTTTCCAATTAACATAAGAGAGTCTCCCAGCCAAAGAGTGTTATCATGACCTAGTGTTCAGGTGAAAAATCAGCATGATTTTTTTAAATACCCTTTAGGTGATCTTTTTATGTTGTAAATGTGCAAAGAAATATTATTACTGGCTTTATAGTTTATTCTGCTCATTAATTTTAAAGATGAATAGAAAGCAGTTTTTTTCAGCGCAAACTATGTTTTTATATAGTAATTTACAAACCACTGGAAAAAAACAACATGTAGCATATAAGCCTCCACTTTGGAGCCATTTTTCATGCTACCAAACCCAAAGTTGGTGGACCTGCAATCCTCGGATTAAAACATGATTCAGTGTATTACCCAGTGAAACATGTATGTTTCAGGGGTTAAGCCAATCTCTGTGGGTCTTAGATGAAGAACTAACATGGGCAGCAAATTATCCTAGATCTAGAGGTTTCTTGCATGTTGCTTTGAAACACTGAAATGCTAGTCATAGCTGGAGACAGACTGTTGGTCTCAAGAAAGCTTACCAGATTTCTTGAGTAGACTGTGCAGCATGCAACTTCTTTCCTTGGGTAGTTTCTAACTGTTCTCTTAACATTTGACACAGGCAATATTTTGTGTTGGTGTAGTGATTATCATATCTCACTGCCTGAAAGAAAGAGACAAGTAATCTATGAAATACACCAAAATAAACATTATATCTAATAACTATCCATTCACATACTTCTTGCTGAATTTTTAAATGGATTATGGAATATACAGTAGAGTTCAGACAGTTCCTAAGAGAATACCAATGCCAGCTCAGTCATCTATTTGTGTCTGTTAACGTAGTCCAGGAATGTTCTGTTAGTTTTTTTCAGGAAAAGTAGTCCAAACTGAAATGTAGTGGTTACTTACATGCTTGTGAACAAGATAAGGAAGTTGTTTACAACAATTTGCTTATTTACTAAGATGGATACATTTTACATTGAAAGTTTGACTAACTTGATTTTTTCATTAGGCATTCTTTGGATTTTTTTCCCCCCCATAATTTAAGTAGGTCAGAGTTGTACAGGTTTCAGGGAGGAGGACTGGTATAAAAATAAGTAAATCTTTGCACTTAATGTAAATAATATCTTATGAGCAAAGGCTCTGATCCAGTAGGATACTTATGCCATTAACTTCAGTAAGACTATTTACATCACTCATGTGCACAAAAGTTTTGCCTCATCAAGACACAAGTCACTGTTCAAGATATCATCTGTTTTACAATTATCACTTTAGGAACACTGCTACTTAATGACTGTAACAAAGGAAAGACAACAGTCTGAGCCAAATTCACCTCTGATATAACTCTGATCACAATGGAAATACATGCAGAGATGATTTTGGTGCACATTTTACAGGAACTAAATTTTTTTTTATTTTAGTGATTAAGACACATTTTAGACTTTCAACTAGTTTATGTTGAACTTTTCTTGTTTTTTTTTAAAAAAGGAATTTGTTTTTGCAATGATTCAAAACATTTAAACTAGAAAAAAACCCAGCACTATTAAATTCCCCAAGGTCAAATTAATTTAATCTGTTTTACTTGTAGTCATAAATATTACATGCTAGACGTCTTATAAACCAAACTACAACGTGATGGTGTAATATTATTTTTACTGACCACTTTTCCCTCTTTAATTTTTTTCAAAAGTTAGAGAAACAACTTTATATTTTCTGTAATAGGAAACTAGCTCTCTAGAGTACTTTAAAGTTATTTTAAATAAACAAAGAATTTGAGAACAGTTTTCTCTGCACAACCACCTGGACAGAATTCATCTTTCTATTCTCTTTCAGCTTCATTCAGTATTACCAGGACTTTCACTGTTATAACAGCACAGCTTTGGCACTCACGGGCTGCCTCTACATGTTACATGATTACATAGTTGCCTGGTTGTGTGATTTAGACCAGCTACATGTGCAAATTAACTATCATGCCATAAAAGGTTCATCCAGCTATAAAGCTAAAGCTGGAAAATATGTACTCACTTTGTAGCTGGTTTCTATCCAACTTTAATATGGACATGGAGCACAGCTGTGCCCATGGCTGAAAGCCCTGTCAGCCGACGGAGCTCCCAGCCGTGGGTGTATACCACATGCTGTAGTGGCTGGGAGTCCTGGAGCTGAAGGTATTCCAAGCCATGGCAGTGTCCCATGGGCTGCTGTGAATAGGGTACTTGTCAGCTGACAAAGACTCCCATCTGCGACAGCCTGCGGGCTGCTGCCAGAGATGGAAGTCTCATCAGCTACAAGGCTTGCAGCAGTGGGAGCTCATGCAGGGAAAGCTCAGGATCATGATCCTAGGCTCCCCCTTCACTGGCAATAAGGCATGATAGGATCTGATCCTGGATCCAACAACTACATCTCCTGCCATGCATGTATGCCATGGCAGGAGGCACAATTGTGTGGATCATGCATTACATCCTATCAGACCTTTACCAGTGCCTAGAGGGGCCCATGGTAATAGTTTTGCAGAAGTCCTCTTGAGCAACATGCCTGATATATAGTGCACACAGGCAAACAAAAAGTTGTATTCAAAAGAAAATTGTCTTCAGAATAAGAATTTGAAAAACTAATTTGTAATCATTCCGTTTTGCACAATGGTCAAAAATATGGCATAAGCTCTGTTAATTGAAATGCAACAAGAAATTTAAAGCACTCAGCATAATCCATCACCTAACATCTCTAAGCAATGTTAAAGTTCAAGTAGAAGTCTCCCAATACTTACGTATTTTATGTATTCTTGCATGACATCCTTCAAGGGGCAAAGACCCTCTTTTCTGAAAATAGATGGGTTCCACATGGCAGCCCGAGCTATCATTACTGATGACGCCGCTGTTGTTTGCTGGAAGGCTCCAATGTCAGTGTATTCTTTGATGAAGTCATGAGATCCTCCACTGAAAAGGAACATCATTGTTAAGATCTGCAACTATTAATGTGACACCACAAGTTATGTTTTAAAAAGTGTAGAGGACAATGTATTTCAATGTTAACAGAGTTACAATAAAGACCCCAGTTTCTGATATACTTTTGTTACCTCCATTTCTGATACAGTTTGTTCATAGGCGATACTTAGAGTCTAGCACAGTGATTATCAATTAAGGTGCCATGAGAACATGCCAAAGATGCTATGTGGTCAGCAATGCCACCGTGGGGTGAAACTGCCCCTGTTTTTAGGAGTGAGAAGCAGCTCCTGCCTGCATGACATTATTATAGAGGCAGGTGAACTGTTTCTGTTGTAGCTCTTCACAGTTCAGCTCCAACACGCCTCCTGAAAACAGAGGCACACAAAGCATCTATGCTATGTGATGGCAACAATGTTTCTCCAGGCTGCTGCTGCTACGGGCTGATACTGTTCAATGCCTCCATTTTCAGAAGGCAGACTGAAGCAAAAATGGGAAGAGCTACAGGAGAACTGGTGTGCTTGCCCACATAACATTCAGGCAGGCGCGGCTTTCTCCTGCATCTGCCTCTCCATTTGGCTTCAGTGTGCCTCCTGAAACAGAACAGTTCCACCTGCCTCATGCATCTGTTTCTGGGAGACATTGTGCAGCAATGGCTAGGAAGGACTCTGGCAAGAGCACACATTTCTGCCATAGCCACTTCCTGATATGGCTCTGGAAGAGGCATTCAGCACAGTTTCACCTGCATGTATCAACAGTGGCAGTGGGGTGAACAGAATATAATTATAATCATCTAATCAATTACTAACAGGTTAATTAATAACATTATATTTTATATGATATTTACATTAGTATTTTTAAATTGGGCCTGTGGCAGAATATCGTCTTTGTCTCTCCCTAAACTCTGCTGACAATTTAGTTACTATGGTCCCTGCAGAGGGCAGATTCCTCTGGTCCCATCTGCTTAAGGTAACTCTGAGGTGTAACCTGAGCTGGATATATTCCTGAGGGAGGGGGGGAAACCTGCTCTCGCTGCCTACGTGACCAGCATCACATACCTGGGTGGGGGGCTTAAACTCCCTATTGTTCTAAGCAATGCCAACATGACTGGGAGGGGGCCAAAGACCCTGCCAGTCTACCTGGCAACCAGTGATGCATTTCAAATTGGTTGGCTGGCAGCCAACAGTTGCTGGCCTTTATTGGATCAGGTAAATGAGGTCATAAGGGCTATAAGTGAAGGACTGCCCAGGAGAAGGGGCAGTAGCCATGATGAGAACTCAGAGAGAAGCAGGACCACCTGAAACTCTCTCTCTCGAAACTCATGCTCAGTGAACTGCTTGCCTCCAGATGGAATCTCCACCTGCTTCTAGATGATACTTGTTAGTAAGCTACTTGAGATCTAACTAGTGATATAGCTTGCAGTAACACAGATACATAATCAAAGGCTACCATGCCACTGTTTGCTCTAAAGGTATTTCTCTGATATCGCTCTACACTGTACCGTATTCCAAACCTACTCCTTGTAACCAATAAAGTTTTTCTTTGTACCTACCATGGGAGACTTATTGGGAGAGGGTCTAGATTATGCCTTGGGGTCCCCTTGGTTCAGCTGACTACGGAAGACCACTATTTGTGCTTCAGATGGAGGGAAACACCCCAAGTTCTTGCAGTGGGTCAAGTACCCTCAAGGACTACTAGGCCAGTGTTTCCCAGAGGGCGCAGGTCCCAGATCAGTCCAGACTCTGGGTGGTGGCGGCGTTACCCCCAGGCTTGCTGGTGTGCTCCAGGAAGGGTGTTGGCCGGACGCGAGGTGCCCCCAGGGAGGCGCACAGAGCCTGGAAAGTATTCAGGCAGAGTGAGGTGAGTGGCTCAATGCAGGAGCACCCCCTACTGGCCTGCCACACTGCCAAATTCTGAAAAAGTTCTAGAGCTGTCTCTTGAGTCTCAAAAAGTTGAGAACCACTGGTGTAGAGATCCAACACATTCACTGACTTTAAAGCAGGCATACTGAAAACCATTAGATGAGGACTAAAACCTCAAGGAGCCCTTTGGGCTTAACTGCTGAATTATTTGTATAACAAGTAACAAATGCTGCCAAGCATCTGGCATTTCTTTTCATTACAGTGCTTTGTTATCAGAAGAAAGAACATGTCTAATGGTCACAGATGGGCCTGGAGCTTTTTTAAACAAATGCAAAGTTAGTGTTGGTGCAAAGAGCTGGATCTGGAAAGTTCACCCCTGTACATATTCAATGGAAAACATACAACCCAGGCAGAGATACTGCAAGCTTTCCTCACCATCCTTGTCAATCTGCCTTGGCCCTGGTCTGGCAGGACTCCAGAGGGAATCATAGATTACGTTCAAGAATTTGTTGTTATAACATAAGGCATGAATTTAAACTGAGAAAATTATACAGGTACAAACATACCTCATGAAACTTGGGGAACACTTTTACTCCAGCTTAAAAGTGCTTTTATTTCACTTAAACTTGTGTTGCCTTGGGAAAGCTCTAAGGAAAAAGGCATTCACATATCAGAGTAAGAGACCATCATGGGTCTACATGTCCAACTGTGTAACTAATCCTGTATACCGTATTTTCTCACATATAGTTCACGGGCTATATACGTTTTTACAAATATGACGGATGGGTGCAGGCTATACAAGGGTGTGGGCTATGCAGTCTTTAGAACAGTCTTTAATGAAAATTAAAACATATAAATGTCTAAATAACATTCAAACCCAATTGGGCGCCTCTTCTTAGCTGGCTGGAAAACCTTCAAAGTCCGCTTCGTAACTTGATTCGCTGAAATACACATCTACAAAAGCAGCGTCATCAAGTTCATCAGTGTAGTCTTCCGAATCAGTGTAGCCTGACTCCTCACCCAATGCGCCGTCCAGGATTCCGGCTTTAAAGAAGCTGTTGATTATAGAGCTTGGTTTCACAGCTCTCCAGGCCGCAACGATACAGCTACAAACTTCTGTATAGGTGGCTTGTCACTGTTTTCCAGACGGGGTGAATGAATGAACACCCTGGCTCATCCATTTTTCCCATTCCTTTCTCATGAAACATTTGAACAAATGGTTGACGGAGATATCCAATGATTGGAGCTTACGGGCTAGTCCTCCAGGAATTACAGCAATATGCACTCCGGCTTTATTTGTTTCTGAACACTACCGTGCTTATGCACTGCCATCACATCAAAAATTAGCAAAGATTTAGATGCGAAAAACCTGCCTTGCCGTGCTTGAAAACAGCTGACTTGACGAGTTGCTAGGATGTTGAATGAAATCAGTACTTCATCCATGTTAATTATGTCTCCAAAACATACATTGCACTCTGCACTCCTTACACACAAAATCATGAAATTTTGTTAATTTTTCTTTCCAGTCATCTGGCAGTTTTTGCCCTACTGTAGTGCGTGAATGAACAGCTAAATTATTTCTGCACATAAATGTATGTACCCAATTGCATCCACCTCCAAAGTCTGTTATTTTCATCTCACTTGCCAAAACACGGGCCCTCTGCCAAATTGCAATGGTTGACACAACTTTGTTGCTTTCTTGTTGAGCTTTCAGGTTAGCTTCTAGAGTTGGCCATTTACAATGCTTACCTCTGCGAGTGCACTTTCTCGGATTCAGAGTTTTCAGATGTCTTCTTCTTTTCGCCATTCTAGTACCGATTTTTGATCCACAGAGAATTCTCAAGCAGCTGCGTGATTGCCGTGTTTCTTGGTGTAATCGATAATGGACCATCTGAAGTCGAACGTTCTCTTGGGCATTTTCAAATGAATTATGAAAGGGTAGGATTGAACCCTGTGGGTTAGTGAGATAGGGAAGTTGGGTAAATTCATAGGCAGTCGGTTGCCTTTACTGACTGGAGTTTCTGGTAACTGTAGCAGGATCAACTTTTTGATGAACAAGACTACGGGAAGGCCGAAAACAGTTGTTGATAACTAAAACACACTTGAGCAGATGTTACAAGCTGACAGTAATAATTAGAGCTCAAATGGCAAACATTCTGGTAATAATTAACAACTAATTATTTCCTGCCATGGCAGGGGGTCGGACTAGATGATCTACTCAGGTCCCTTCTGACCCTAGAAACTATGAAAGCACCTCTCAGGCTTAATAGGCTTAAAATCGCCCCTGGCACCGACACCACCAGATGCAGGGAATACATAGGTGCAGTCTATACATGGACTATTTTCCAAAAATACAATTTTCCATGAGTTATACATTGGTGTGGGTTATATCAGTGTGCGGGCTATATGTGAGAAAATATGGTAATTGGTAAACCTTTCCTACATAGACATGGCCTCAGTCATTACCTGCTTGATGATACTGCCAACAAAATGCCAGCTCAGATGGTAGCTATATGATAGAAATTGGAAAGCTGGCTGAAGACATTGTGTTAAATGGCTCATCAAAAAGCTGTGATGACTGTTTAAAATTACATTCTCCCCACTTATGAAGACGACAAAACAAAAATCCATACTTTGCTTTACCACCCTTATGAACAGTTTATATGAACATTCCATTTTCAGAAGACAAATTTGAAAACAGGCTTTATTGCTTTTTTCTTTTTCCTTTTGCACACTCATTCTTTGCAGGTTCAGTTGTTTACTAACCATGGTTAAAAGGTCAAGGGGTATCTCAAAAATACTGACCTGTTAAGTTTACAATAAAGCTGTTTTTCAACATAGGTTTGATATACTGCATTCAAAGTTGTAAGGTCAAATTGATTTGACCATCAGAAAAGAAAATGCACTATAGACACAATCTGCTATTGGAAGGAATTCATATATACAATGAAATCAAGCTACAGCATATTCTTTTTTAAAAACATGGTTAACAGAACAGGATTTAACTGTTTACTTCTATATGTAGAAGCCTTGCATTGAGAAAAGAGCTGAAATGATGTGTTGATTGATTAGAAACATTTCCCCTCCACGCCCAACAACAGATCTTTGGCATGTTTGTTTTCTAATTGCACACACCTACAGACAGAAGGGGAAGCAAAATCATAGAACTTGATGTTTATGTTAGATGTATAAAAAACTAAGAAAAATGGTTACACTTTTTTTTTTTTAAATCTGGGCAGCCAAAGAATGCAATAAATCGGGGAAGGCCTCAATCAAAGTATGCACTGTAGGTCGCTGGAAACTCTACTTTACAATTATAAACTTCACTGTAACCTTCACTTTGCACCACCCTGGTTTAGGACATCCACATGCTGCTGAAAACCAGGTCAGTTTATTCTGGATGTCATTTCTTCAAGCTAAAGTGTGCAATAACTTAGCTCATGCCACCATGTGCAAAAGGGCTAACAAGGGGAGAACCATCAAGTGCTATTAAAGCCAAATGACTTCCTGTACTGAAGCAATGTTTTGTCCACTAACAGGTTTGTGTGACTTAGAGCCTCTGACTTTACTCAATCTGGGAGAAGGGGACTAGAACTCCCTAGTCTAACTATCTGGCTGGGGCACTTAGTTTCCCTACATGACTGAAGAGGACAGGACTTTATTTACAGAGGCTACCCTTTACAGCAAAAGGATATTTCATTGCCCCTTCTAAATAGGGGACAGAGTTATAGCTGGAGATATTCCTTTTTTGGCTTAAGTGTTAACCAGGAGAAATAAGGTAATATTCAGGATGGCTTCTTGTGTATAACTATAAATCTCATTTTCAAAATTCTGGGGAGTAGCAGTAGTTGGTCCCAGAGTAGTAGCCACACGTGGAATGACAACACATGGTGGTTGATGGCAGTGGTAGCTGCTGCATACAAGCTTCCCCCTCCAAGTCTGGCAGTAGCAGTGGGAGGTTGCGGAGTGGTGGGGGTAGTGAGGGGCAGGGGGAAGAGTAGCAGTGGCTGGTCCCGGAGTAGTGGCTGTACAGAGTTTAAAAAACCCGTAATTTTCAAATTTCCCGCAGGTGCTAGGTCCCAAGGATACTGGATTTATGAGGTTATATTGTATTATTACAGAACACCACAAAAGCTCAGTTGCTATGGTAAACAGTTTAGCAACTGTTTTCTGTTTTACTACTCTGTTGTCCCTGGACGGTTTTAACTTGGAAAAAAAAAAGGTGGACTCTGGGGATCATGCTTCCGCAACTGTAGTCTCAAATAGGCTTCTGGGGTGTAGGCCACTGGACTGCAAGGTTACATTAGAGTGTCATGTCTGGGTTTTAACCTGGGGCATTCCCAAAAAGACATAGAGAAAGGAACAATGACAACGGTGTTTAGAAACTTGGATCTAAGGTGTTTAGAAACTTGTGATATTCAACAACTGGATCCAACTGCAGATTTGTGTCCTTCCACAGAGAATAAGCAAGGCTGTATCATGACAGCAGTAGCATTTGAAACATAGTTAAGGAGCTATTTGTAAACCCCAAACCAGTTACAATACTATTTCAGAAGACCAGCTTTGAAAGTCCACCACCACAGACTACTTAGAGCCCTTAGGTCCCTATATACCTTACCTAACATTTTCTCCACTTAATTTTTGCTTGTAAGTTGCTGGGAATGTGATTTGCTAAATATAGATACCTTTAAATAACTGACTAACTAGTCCAACTTACTTAGCTATAACTGGAACAGAGACTGCTTCAGAGATGGCTTTAATCACATCACAGTGGACAGGATGTTGAGGCCTCTCCTCCTTCTTCCTTTTCAACAAAGAAAAAAAAGAAAAGATCAAAGATTTTTGGTGGAAGTTGTGTGCAAGTAAACTCGTAGCAAACATTACCTTCAGTTTATACTGTCATTCATGGTATAAAGCTACAAATAGGGGAAAAATTCTGATATACCAAACACTTTATTGCTGTAGGAGTAAATTTAGTCGGCTTCTGGCCTACCTGACTAGAAGAACAGACAGAGACCGGAAGTGCTGATACTGCTTATTTCAGTTATGTTTTCAGCTCAAAAAAAAAAAAACCTGCATGTCTTATTACCCTGTACACAGATGTCCAATTAAGTAAACTTGTTTTAGTTTCTCCAAGGTCGTATTTTTTTCTCTTTATCTGTCTTAAGTATAAAAACGCTAGAAAACTTAGAGAGGGGGAGGATTCCTTTGAAACAGACAAGTGAGTGATTCTCCTTGCTGTATGAAATCCTCCCTGTGATCACAGTATAGCCCTAAATAAAGAAAAGCTGGCTCTGTCAGTTCTGATTCAACCACTAGCGAAGTTTGATTTGTGACTCGGATAGACACGCCTGGAACGATCAGTTGGGGCACAGACATCTCTTCACTGAAGCCCTGGCGCCAAATCAAGGTAAGAAACCTTTTGAAATTTCTATGGGTATAACTATGAGTAGAAAGAGTTAAGGCTAAGGACTCTGTATTGCTGTTGTCAATGAAAGTATTTCTCCTCGTGAACTGAGTTAAGTTCTTTAAAGAACTATGAGGTCTCTCTGAGGCCAGGAGTGGAAACCTTGTGCAGCCCCCCCGAAGACAACAGATTTATTCTGTGTGCTCTTTGAAAGCAAGGGTGCAAGGTGGAAACTCTTAGAGTGTGAGTGTTTTCCACGATAAGTGTTGACCAAGGCTGAGACTAAAGAAATGCTCTTGAACCTCGTGCCTCAA
>NW_017728915.1:9482413-9491571 GCF_001723895.1 Crocodylus porosus
TTGCCCTCTTAATGGTGTTTATTTAGATGTCCCCTGTGATAATGAAATAGCAGTACTTGCTGCTTTAGCTAGCTCACCTCCTGAGCCTGAGTTCCCTGATCTTTCTGTGTTGCAAGAAGAAATCATAAAAGCTGTCCCTCCGTTTCTCTGGTCCCAGCATGCTAATGAAGTAGGACAAATCCATACTGCCCAGCCTGAAAAAATCAGATTAAACCCAGCTAAGCCTTTACCCTGGACTTCAGAGACTGAAGCCGCTTTTGCCTCTATAAAACAAGCTCTGTCGCAAGGTCCTCCCAATTGTACTAAACCTTTTATTCTTTTTTGTCATGAAAAGGATGGATTTGCACTTGCAGTACTTACTCAGACACATGGAGACAAGCACCGTCCCATTGCTTATTATAGCTCTGCTCTTGACCCAGTTGCAGCTGGATTTCCCCCATGTCTCCGTGCTGTAGCTGCAGCCGCCATCACTGTTGAACTTCCCTCCACCCTTGTATTAGGTTCTCCCCTGACTTGCTGTCCCACATGCTGTAGCAGTCCTTTTACTAAAAACAAAAACCCAACACCTTTCAAATGCTAGATTAACTAAGAATAAAATCTTGCTTCTCTCTGCTGGAAATGTCACCCTAACTAAATGCCCTGTTTTAAATCCTGATTCCCTGTTGCCTACCCCTTCAACTGGTGAACCCCATGATTGTATTTTTGTTACTGCTCACCTAGCAATGCCCCGCACTGATCTATCTAAAGGACAACTCCTTGCAAAACCCAGATCTAGTATTCTATGTTGATGGATCATGTCAAAGAAACTCAAAAGGTTCCCTTGCTGCAGGATATGCAGTATGTTCTCAATATGATGTCATAGAAAGCCATCACTTACCTAATGTGTATTTAGCTCAAGCTGCCGAGCTTGTGGCCCTCACCAGGGCTTGCACCCTAGCCTCTGGTGCCTCTGTTAATATTTATACTGATTCTCGCTATGCTTTTAGTATTGCACACGATTATGGTCAACTTTACCCTGGGGGGAAGTGGGCAGCAGAGTCCCCCAGGGCTCGGTCCTGGGGCCTGTGCTGTTCAATTTCTTCATCAGCGATTTGGATGACGGGGTGAAATGCAACCTGTTTAAATTCGCTGATGATACCAAAAATTGGGGTGAGGTGAGCACGCTAGTAGGGAGGGAAAGACTGCAACAAGACCTGGATAGGTTACAGGAGTGGGCTGACATAAATAAGACGCGTTTCAATACTGACAAGTGCAGGGTGCTGCACTTAGGCAGTAGAAACCAGCAGCACACTTATAGAATGGGAAACTCCCTTCTTGAGAGCACGGAGGCAGAAAGGGATCTTGGAGTCATTAATGACTCCAAGATGAACATGGGCCGACAATGCGAGGTCCCGGTTGGCACCTTGTCGTGCATCCACAAGTGCATCTCAAGTAGCGCCAAGGAGGTTATCCTCCCCCTCTATGCGACACTGGTCAGGCCACAGCTGGAGTACTGCATCCAGTTCTGTGCACCCCATTTCAGGAAGGATGTGGACAACATTGAAAGGGTCCAGCAGAGGGCCACACGCATGATCCAGGGATTACAGGGCAGACCCTACATTGAAAGACTGCGGGACCTAAACTTGTTCAGCCTTCACAAGAGAAGGCTGAGGGGGGACATGGTGACTGTCTATAAACTCACTAGGGGGGACCAGAAGGGTTTAGGGGAGACGCTGTTTCCCCTAGCGCCCCCTGGCATGTCAAGGAACAATGGACACAAGTTATTAGAGAGTAGATTTAGATTAGACATCCGCAACAACTACTTCCCAGTTAGGGTAGCTAGGAGCTGGAACCAACTTCCTAGGGAAGTGGTGCTGGCTCCTATCCTGGGGATCTTTAAGAAGAGAGGCTTGATGACTACCTAGCTGGACTCATTTGAGTCCAGTCTTTTTCTCCTGCCCAGGTGGGGGATTGGGTTTGAAGATCTACAAGGTCCCTTCCGACCCTACTTCTATGATTCTATGATTTAGAAACAGAGAGGCTTCCTCACTTCAGGAGGTGCCAAAATTAGTAATTGTCCATACATAAATGCCTTGTTGAATGCTTTACATTCTGCTGTTGCTATTATTAAATGCCAAGCTCACCAGAAACCTTATGATGATGTTACACGCAGGGATGCTCTGGCAGATTTCACTGCCAAACCTGCGGTTAGTTCCACTCCTCACGCCTGTGTTTTTGTCTGTTCCAACTGAACACTCTCCACTGGCAAGTCTTCACAACATTGCCCTCCTCCAAAATCAGGCTCCAGAACCAGAGAAAAATACATGGAGACTGGCTGGGTCTATAATACCTTTGATACACCCTGACCATTTGTGGTGCTCCCCGGACGGCTGCCTGGTGGCCCCAGTGGTCCTTCTTCCTCATTTTGCTCACATACACCATGGCGTGGCACACGTGAGCAAAGGGGGGACATTAGAAGCTGTTAAGCTTGATTGGTTTGCTCCAACTTTTCCATCTGTGGCTCAACAGTACTGCCACACCTGTCCTATTTGCCAAGCCCATAATGTGGGAAAGCCTGTAAAAACAAAGAAGGCGGCACATCCCCCATCTTGGGGACCATTTGTAAATTGACAATTCGATTTTATTCAAATGTAGAAATGTTGTTCTTATGAATATGTTCTTGTTATTGTACGTATGTTTTCTGGATGGGTAGAAGCCTACCCACGTGCTAAAGCTGACACCATCACTGTAAGCAAAAAGTTGCTCAGTGACTTTATTCTAGTATTCCTTTATCCCTAAACTCTAATAGAGGAACTCATTTTACTGGACAGATAATGAAAGAAATCTGCAAAGTCCTGCAGATCCAACAGAACTTTCATTGCCCATACCATCCACAGGCCTCGGGCCAAGCGGAACACCAAAATGGCATTCTGAAAAATAAACTGGCCAAAATTTGTGCTGATACTCACCTGAAATGGCCAGATGCACTTCCCATAGCTCTTATGAGTATGAGGTCTACTGCCAACCAAAAGACTGGGCGTAGCCCACATGAAATTCTAATGGAAAGACCCACGAGGCTCCCCGCCTCACCACCTGTTGCCTCCCGCATTTGCGGTATACATTCACTTGATGATACCATTCTGGACTATTGTAAGGCACTAATGCAGTGTGTTAAGGCTTTTCATTCACAGCTTATGCCACCCCTGGAAAGTTCTGCTGGACCTGAAATAGATCTCGTGGTGTAGTTGGAGTCAGTAAGTGCGAGGTAGAATTTAAGATAAATAGTGCTTGGTTTTCTAATGGTTCCTGGATATCTAACTACTCCCTTGCAGGTCAATTTTCAGGCTATTATTCACAATGGATGGTGTCCCCGCGCTGTAATACAAGTAGATATACTGCACTAGCCGGTCACTATTTTGCGCGTGGAGATATGGTCTATAAAAATCTTCCCTCCGGTTGGAGAGGAACGTGCTATGTCTCCACAGCATATCCTGCCTTTACTATTAAATCTCACTTACCTAAAGGAAGAATTCGCAATGTTCACGAAATTACAGAAAATCAAAGGTTTTGGGGTATAATGTTCCCCACCTATGGCGCAGGCTCAGCTATGTCTGAGATAAAGAAAGTTGCAGCATCTCTGGAAAAGATTGCTAATGCTATTGCAAATAGTTTTGATAAAATAAATACAGAAATGAAGGAAATAAGGCAAATGACATTGCAAAACCGACTTGCATTAGATTATATACTAGCCAGCAAAGGAGAAGTCTGTGCTTTAATAGGTAAACAATGTTGTACTTACATTCCCGGTAATTCAGAAGAAATCCAGGATTTAAGTAAACATATTTGAAAACAAGTAGCTAAATTACATGAGTCAGATAGTTAGAATTTGAGTTCTTGGTTTAGCTCTATTTTCAGTTCCTTAGGCTCTTCTGTCATTCATAATTTATTGATATTGTTTGTTGTTTTTATTGGCGTATGCCTGGTGTTTATGATAGTACAACGTTGCTTAAGTTGTGCTGCCAAGCAAATGCGGAATAGCCCATCAACCAGAAACGAAGTATATAATTTGTATGTTGAAATAGCAGAAAGTAAAGAGAAAGAAAAACTAGAAGTTGAAAGGCTAATGGCTATAAATATCTAACTTGTTGAAAGAAAAAAAAAATTAGGAAATGTAGGAGTGAATTTAGTTGGCTTCTGGCCTACCTGACTAGAAAAACAGACAGAGACCAGAAGAGCTGATACTGCTTATTTCAGTTATGTTTTGAGATAAAAAAAAAAAAGTCCTGCATGTCTTATTACCCTGTACAATTAAGTAAACTTGTTTTAGTTTCTCCAAAGTTGTATTTTTTTTCTCTTTATCTGTCTTAAGTATAAAAATGCTTGAAAACTTAGAGAGGGGGAGGATTTCTTTGAAACAGACAAGTGGGCGATTCCCCTTGCTGTATGAAATCCTCCCTGTGATCACAGTATAGCTCTAAATAAAGAAAAGCTGGCTCTGTCAGTTCTGATTCAACCACAACGCGAAGTTTGATTCCTTCCACACTGCTATTGTAATTCCTTATATAAATTGTCTGGGGTTACAGCTATATACAGCTAGTACTTCAGATTAAAAACACCAGTAACCAGTAAATTGCTTACTGTTAGCAACTGGTCTTATTTTGTCTACGAAACTAAAATTATAGAAACATAGTGGCATGAGGTAAAAGTCTTACAACCACACATTTAGGCTCCTGAATTGGTAACCTGATGTCTAAAGTACTGATTATCTAATACCTCTTACTGCAGTCAGAAGCACATGCTAGCAGCAGATTGACTACTGGCTGTACCTTATTGAGTTCTACTTCCTAATAAGTAATATTAAAAGTGTCTTTCTTCACTGAAACACATTTACCTTCCATGCACTGCAATGGCAGCAACACCAGTCTTTTCTATCCTTTTTGCAAGGCTTACTGTGTCTTCAAGCTGGGAAAAAGTGATAGAAAACACATTAGTTCAATTTGGAGGTTCATCATGGCCTCATTAATATAGTTCTCTCACATAAATAGTGCTGAAATCTAAAACAAAAAGGGCCCTCACTATCTTATCACCTAGTCAATATAGAATTAGAGAATGCTTCACTGTAATACCTTTGATACAGCTCCATTCTGTAATCCTAACACTAAGCAGTACTCCATGAACAACTGCGCTGATGGAAGAGTAATCTATTTCAAATTATTAGTAATAATAGCTGAATAATTTGGCTCCAAATAACTTGACTGAAAAAAACAAACAATTTTTGAAAAATGGTTATTATTGTTTCACCATCTTTAGAACTGTACAAGGTCTTAGTGAAAAGTGACAGTTCATTCAATTCCCAGGAGAAGGACCTATCTGATGGTATAGATTATGATTCAGATAATGTAACGTATCCAAAATATAGGAGAAATTTATTTTGCTGCGGTTGATTTCAACAGTGAAACTGGTATTGTAGAGATAGCATGAATCAAAATTTTGAATTCCAGTAACCTCAAAGTTTAGAGAATCAAACTCTGAGGCTTTGGTTTTCACTTCTAATTTTAAAAAAAAAAAATCAGACTTCTGAAAAATGAAATACCACTTTTGTTTTGTTTTTCCATACATGGAATTCAACATCCAAAATGCCACATGTGGATGGTTACTTTGATTTAAACATGTTTCTTTACATTCACCTGTGCAGCGTACATAAGTTCATTGGGAACATTGCCACTTGTAAACAAGAACATTGAACCAAAGGTGGTATTTCCCCTATTTTAAAATAGGGTACTGAATTCAATTTCAACTTTTTCCCCTGGTGCTAAGAGCAATGTTGTGGAGTTTGGTAGGAGTGGAGGAAGGGAAGAGAGGGTGGTTCTCATGAGTAATATGCTGCCTGTAAGCTACGGACTTGGATTCACCATTACTCACACTACAACGTAAAGTATTTTAACCAATTTTAAATCCTGTATGAAATAAAACATTTCTAAATAATAATAAAATACAACTTTCAAAATATAATAAAATGGTCTTACCAAGGGCAAAATTCGGATTTTGCAGGTCACCGGTTTACTAATTCCTTTAACAAGGGTCCTCAGTATCTAAGCAAAGGGGGGTGGTGAACAAGGTCACAAAAAGCATATGTAAATCTTATTATCTTGAACATGCTCAGAAATTTGAACACCACTCAAAAAGAATAACCAGATGTCCTTCTTGAGGACGTGTTTAAGTTTATAAAATCAGAATCATTAAACTTTAGAATGACTATTTTGAGTACTGGAAAAACTTGTATGTGACAAGGGTGTTTGAGCTCAGGAAATGAGCTGAATTGAAGGAGGAGTTAAACTGTTAAATTTAAAGATGTTCTGGGAATGCCTCACGTAAAGACAAAGGCAATACAGACATCAAGCAAAAACTACAATCTTGCTGGATATGTATTACTAGCCAGCACATTTAAATGCTGCAAGATGCTGCCAAAGCTATCCAACAGAAGTTCTGCCCAATGAAAGGCTGATTTTTTCATCTATCCAAGTCCTTAAAGGTTTCTTCTTTGTTCAGTGAAATTATGGATAAAAAGGGATTTAAATTTCTCTGAATCAAAGTAGTAACAGATTTTACTAATCTCTGTCAATTTTAAAGCACACACATCTCAACTCAAGCAAGGAAGCAGCAACAGAGTGTTAAAAAGAAACAACACAATGTAAACAAGTGGCAGCTTACCACTACTTCTACAGCATTGTTAGGGAAATTAAGTTTGCCAAAGTACTGCCAAGGTATTATATATAATTTTTTTCTTGTGATGAGACCAACTGGATATAATGACCCTGCCAACTATGGACCGGTCAGTCTGACTTCAGTCCTGGGGAAGATCTTTGAAAAAAATTGTCAAGGAGGCCATCAGTCACAAGCTCACATCTGGTAGGGTACTGAAAAGCAACTGGCATAGCTTTGTTGAGGAGAGGTCATGCCTAACAAACCTAGTGTCCTTTTATGACCAGGTAACTGACCAGCTGGACATGGGACAGGAGGCAGATGTCATCTACCTAGATTTCAGCAAGGCCTTTCAGTAAGGCCTATTTTCCATGAAATCCTCTCAGTTAAGTCGGAGAGTACTGGCCTGGACCAGGCTACAGTGAGGTGGGTTGGGAACTGGCTTCGCGGCCAATCCCAACAAGTCATTATTGATAGGGTGGCCTCATCCTGGAAGGTCATCTCCAGTGGTGTACCCTACGGGTCAGTGCTTGGGCCTCTGCTCTTTAACATCTTTATTAATGACCTAGATGAGGGAGTGAAAAGTGTAATGATTAAGTCTGCAGATGATACCAAGGTGTGGAGACAAGTGGGTACATTGGTCAAGTATTTGGGAAGACCCTGACAGGCTGATCCTATGGGCTGAACAAAACCATATGAAGTTCAGCAAGGACAAATGCCAGGTCCTTCATCTGGGAAGGAAGAATCCTCACCATATCTATACAATGGGTGGCAGTCCACTGGCTGGCACTGCACCCAAAAGGGATCTGGGGGTGTCAAATGACCAGAGGATGAATATGAGTCAGTGTGATAAAGTCACCAACAGGGCAAATGGAACTCTGGTGTGCATCAGCAGGTGTGTCACCAACAGATCCAGAGAGGTGCTCTTCCCCATCTATTTGGCACTGGTGAGGCCACAGCTGGAGTACTGTGTCCTATTCTGGGCACCGCACTTTAAGAAGGATGTGGACAAACTTGAAAGGGTGCAGAGAAGGGCCACCCACACGATCAAGGGCCTGGGGGACAGGCCCTATGAAGAGAGACTTTGGGATCTAGGTTTGTTCAGCCTGAGCAAAAGAAGGCTGAGAGGTGACTTGATAGCCACCTACAGATACGTTTGAGCCCAATGACCTCCTGCCCATGGCAAAGGACCAGACTTGATAATCTTACAGGTCCCTTCCAGTCCTTCTTTCTATGATTCTATATTGAAATGCTGTTGTAGCTTAACATATTAACAGCTTCTCTGGTTAGACAATAGATAGTGTAAACTATATATTTTTGGGAAAAAGGCATAAGTTAACTTTAATAATCAGAGCAAAATGCTGGAATTTACAATTCTTAAAGTTAAAGTGATTAGAGAGCTATGCAAATTACTTCATTTGAGTAACTGATTTAAATGTTTTGCAGTGGCTACAAAGCATGTAATTAAGATTATTCACTCTACCCATTTACAAGCTGTCAGGTTGCCCCTAACAAAACAAATAGGATTCCATAAACCTCATAGAAGTCCTGGATACAGTGAGATAGGACTCACTTCTATTCAG
This sequence comes from Crocodylus porosus, assembly GCF_001723895.1. Classification (NCBI taxonomy): domain Eukaryota; kingdom Metazoa; phylum Chordata; order Crocodylia; family Crocodylidae; genus Crocodylus; species Crocodylus porosus. The sequence goes on from NW_017728915.1 coordinate 9,490,678, forward strand.
GGAATAACTTTGTTTTTAGCTTACTTAAGGGAGCAGTGGCAGAGCTGTCAAAGCATCTCATTATAAATCCAGAGGCATGAGTTTGAGGTTTGTTGTCAGAGCTGCTCCAGCTGAAAATGATACTTTGTCATTCAGACAGGGTGTCAAAAGGAAATAGATGTTAAGCTGATCTCATTATTCCTCTGTACGCCACTGGCTTCAGAAATGGGTATGTCTAAACATGCAAACCCAGTGGGATACTGCATGGCTTTTTCCACAGAGTTACCAGTGCAAAGCCACTGAACTCTGATAATAGTTCATTCTAACAGGGCACTCTTGCAAAAGGTGGTAACCGGTGTCCAAGACAAGCCAGTTTTCAAGTATGGGTGACACTACTAGGCAATGGATTAACTAGTGAAGCTATCCCGGGAATTACATCACAAAAGGGACTAGAGATCACAAAAGAAAGCTCTCTCAGTTATATTATAGGAAGCAGATGGGCTTCAACTGCAAAAGGCAAAGAAAAAGCAGACTCTGTGGCTTTATAAACAGACATCTCATTTGAGGATGTCTTGCCTCACCTGAATCCAAAGCTGGGACAAATGAGAAGCAGGATAGTGAGCTAGTATGTCTGTAGGATTTCAGGACAAAAGGCTTTTCTATTGGGAGAAATGAGATCTTATACTCTGTAACTCTAAAGAAAAGCCATGTATAGGAAAGGATGGACCCTGGAATCCTTAAAAAGACTGATAATCAAGAGTTGTTAGCAAAATGAAGCAGAGAAATTTGTATTTTTTTATTGCTTTATTTAAGATCTCTATTTTCTTGTGGTATCAGTTAGGCTCCGCAGTGGTGAGAGACGCATGGGTGAAGCCCGCTGTGCCCCCGCTCCCCCGAAGCCCCCCAGACACCCCC
>NW_017728915.1:9491582-9498793 GCF_001723895.1 Crocodylus porosus
TAAATTGGATGCTTATCTTGCTGGGATCCTATGACCCCAGCTGACTTCCTGCCCTTTGGGCAGGGGGCTGGACTCGATGATCTCCTGAGGTCCCTTCCAGCCCTAATGTCTATGAAATCTATGAAATCTGAAGAGCAATTTGTCTGGGAAATTTGAAAAACTTCTGAAGTTATGTGCTATAATTATCAGGTGTCCCTGATGAGGTGAACTGTAAGTCAAAAAAGGGTGTGCTAAACTAATGGAAAGTCTGGTTGATTCAGCTTTCATCTAAGAGCACCAATAGTAAGGATCTATATAGGACCTCAGTTTTTCACAGGGGGTATAAAACAGAAGAGTGTACTAAATACTCCAGATACAATACTTGGGGTTTGCTCAGCCTTGAGAAGCTTAAAAGTGCAAAACCCTGTTGTGAGGGCCTAAATACAGAAGACTTACAAGTGCCCAGCCAAAAGAGCTCAATCAGGTCTCTGACCAGCAAATAGGGGTTAGCAGCAACCAAAAAATGCTGCCAACTGTAGCCTGAAATGGTGACACTTTAAAAACTGAAAAGGAAGCAAGCAACAATATAACAGACCTTGCAGTCGTGCAGGAAAAACAGTATAACTGGTGTGTAGACCTTTCATTTGAAGGTGCAAAACATATTCCATGCCTTATTGTTTCAAATTTGCCTTCCACACAACCTTCCCTAACTTCAATAACCCCAGTATCAAAGGAATCGCTGTACACATAAACAACATGTTTTCCATGGAATTTTAAAACTGCCAAACTGGATACTTACAGACTCAATTTTGTCAGGATCAGAAAGCAGTGCTGCTCCCATACCTCCCTAGGGAAGTGAATGAAAAGATATTCATGTTATTCACTTTACATACTGAAAACATTCAGCTTGACACATTTATCTTATGAGATTTATTTTGTCTAATGGCAAACTGCAGTAAAAATTGGAGCCTCCCATATAAGAAAAATATTTCCAAAGTTTTTGAAGGATTTCCATTTAGAAAAGAATCCAAATTGGATACGTATTCAGTGAAAGTGTATAGCTGAACTCTTGTTCAGCTGAGCTGTGCCTAAAATTCCATGAAGCTAATGAAGTAGCAACTTCAAGCATCAAATACCTAGCTTTTTCCACCTTGATTTCTTTGAAGAGCAGCCAGAAGTTTAAAGAAACCTTAACCCCTCCCCCCAAAAAAACCCTGAAACAAACAAATCCCCCACATCTAGCTTCTGTAGCCAATCTGCCTCTGCTGATTATGTCAATGACAGACATGTAGATAGAGTCCCTAACATTCAATAAAGGGTTTTATAGGTCCTACAAACCAATAGTCCTGCTACTGTGTGAAACATAAGGAAAGAAATACAAATGAAATGACATCACAAAACTACTAATATTTTTCATATACAATGTTTTCTCTTATAACTTGCTTCCCCCCCCATCATCCACTCTATATGGACACACTGCTGTTTAAATGAGCAGCCTGTGTAAGATTAGAGACTTTTAGAAATTTTCTAGCAGAATGTTGCACTATTAGAAATATTCCTTGGGAAAAATGTCCATAACAACAACATTTATCAGAAACTTTCTTGCTGGCTTCCCTGTTATCATTAGAAATAAAGGACTGGGAATGGGCCTCAGCTAATGGGCTCCCAAGCTCCTTGCCAGGCTCGACTCTCAGATCCTCAGCAGCCCAAAGACAGGAGCCAGAGCCAGGATACAGGACTAAGTGGACCATCGAAGTAAAGATAACAAAATTCAAAGCTACTCCTACATTTCTTAAGTTCTAAATAACCAAACTTCACAAAGAACACAAACTTTGTGAAGGAATATTGTTACTCATCTTTAAAAGGTACTGTAAGAGTGATTTTGGGGCTGTGAAGGTCAAACAATTATGCAAGAAGCAAGGATTTTTGACCAACTATGTTCCTGGGACAGTTAGACAAACGTTTGAATCTAAGCCCTGAGAAAGAGTATCTAAGCCCTAAGAAAGCGTGTCTAACTCACCTTTAACCCTCCCTAAATAAGGTTACTAAGGATCTTTGATTAATCTACTATACAACTGACATATTATACAAGTCTGTCTTCCTTCCATCTTATTAAAGTCAAGTGACCTAAAATAAGTCCCCCTCCTTCCCTTCCTCTTCAAATGGAGTTTCAAACTGTTCCATCAGTTTCACTAATGGAAGGGTTTCTATCCCCGGAAAACAACAGTCCATTTAGACACAAACATCTTACTCTTGCTGGCTGAAAAACTGAAAAAAGCCCAAGCTATACTGAAAACTTGCATCTGTTCAGTGTCAAGGCAATACACACTATAAAAGACATGTTTGGCAATGAGAGCCTTGGTGTTTATTGGCAAAGCTTTTAAACCAGTACTGGAATACTAAAAAGTCTGATTTCAAACAGCTAAGTCTATTCACAGGCCACCTAAATTAAATTTCCGAAGAAACTGTACATTTACCTAACACTGCAAAATGCTTCTAATGCTTTTAATGAATGCTTCATTTTAATAAATGCTTCATTTTAATCTGAAATGTCTGGAAGAGCTATCTTAGGCTACTACTGAACTAGCCTGGCGAAGCAGCAGCACAAGCTGTGGTTATAATGAAACCCTTCCATTTATATAGCTAAGGGGTTTGTTAATGTGGCTATATTTAAACAAACACCAATAAACAGGGTGGGGTCCAGACTTAACAAAATGCAAGAGAACCCAAAACAAAGGATACAGAATGATGACTTTTAATTATCTATGGAGATGTTTCGTCTTTTCATTCTGTATGTGGTAAATCCTGAAAGATGCATCCTACAGGAAACCGATTAAATATGCTGATAACAAAGACAGCAGGGCCATCTTAAGCGTGTAACCAAGCTCTCCAGAATGAAGTCATGAGTCATGCAGAGTGAACCAAAGCTCTCTCGCTATGACAACCACTGCAACATTTCTACATTGTCTTCTGCATGTATACCTGACATGAAAATTAAACAATATGGTATGTTAAAAGTTCTAGTTATACCTCAAGTGGCTTAGTAATGTTAAAAGCTATAGTCTGATTAATTTAATGTATTGTAACTTTAAAAGATTTAGAACTACTTTAGTGTTAATTAGGGCTGTGCGAAGCTTCGGCTTCTGATTCGATTTGGTGGAGATTCAGCCCGATTTGGTAGCCGAATCTCTGAATCCGAATCAAATCAGAGGACCCTTTAATCTCTCCGAATGAAATCAATTTGGAGGGTTCTGATTCAGAGAGATTCAGCAATTCAGACATAAAACTTTTAAAGCTGTGCCTACATACCTCTAGGTAGCAGGCAGCTTGTGAATACTGTGATGCTGGGGCGCATGGAGCATCATGGGGGGCTCCCCAGAGTGCTTGGCAGACCCAAAAGAGGGCCAGAAGCACTTCCAGTCCACTTCCAGGTTCACTGCCGAGCACACAGGCGGCCCACCCTGAGCAACCCCAGCTTGGCAACTGGTGCCTCTGTCCTTCCCAACATCAGCCATTCTACAGGTTCCTGTAGAAAAACTTCTGTGTTTTGTTTGTGATCCTCTGGACAGCTTTTCCTTATAGATGCCAGCACAGCTGCACCATTTGTAGTATTGCAGTGACTATAATTGCTTTGATTGCTTATCTTGTTATTGACTATAATTGCTTTGACTGTTAATTTTGTTATTTCTCTTTTTATATAAGGAAAAGATTTAACCATTAAAATAAAGTTATGATTTACTTTTTACTATAAGTTGATCAGTTATGTCATGGGATGGGGTCCCCAGGGATGGCCATGATACCCCTAGGGCTCGTTGACTGTGCCAATCCTGCCCAACGGGCATCCTCTTTCTCACCCACCACGTCTTGCTGGTATTAATATAGGGAGGCTGCCCTTGTTCTTTTTTGTCTGGACATGGTCCTGCTGGACCCTGATGAACCACATGGGTTCTTGGATCGCGCTCAAAATGGATTTCTCATGGGACACCCTCAGCCTTATGAGCTAGATGTATGGCTCCAAAACCGCCACAAGCCTTGCATTTAAAAGTTGTCTCTCTTGGGGCTCTGCTCACCCCATCTCTGTGCCCCACACTGGCGCTGGGCTCTGCTCACCCCTTTATAGCTGTGTCTTCTCTGGAGTTAGGGTCCCCACACCGTAGTGGGTCCCCAATGAGGCCTCCTCCTTCCCCAGTAGCCTCAGCCCAATCCACTGGTATTCATAAACAGCAACTTAAACATAAGCCCCTGGGCTATAACATAATATAAGCAGTTCAGGGTGTGCTCTGTTCCTTTAAAAGATCAAACTTTCCCTAGCACTAAGTGCTTTGTAGGCTAGGGTACCTGTTGAGCTCCTGGAGCCCCATTAACCCATATCAGGCAGTCCCTGGACAATTCTTTCCTGAAGGCTCCTTCCCCTTAGCTGCTGCCAGAGAACTAAACCTCTAGTCCCATCCTTGGGGTTTATATATGCCCAGGGCCCTGCCTCTTCTGGTCAGCTGACCAGGTGCAGGCTAATTTCCTCATTAGCCTGTTGCCATAATAACCTGCACCTGTGGGCTTCTGTCTGGTTCTTTGGGCTCTCTCCTAGACAGTTTCTGCTCACAGAGTAGCAGGCACCTTAGTGCCCTGCGACAAGTCATTATTAGTGCTTGGAATTAACCATCTATTTTAAATTTCTTATTGCTTACCATAAATGCATTTGACATATTGGTCTCATGATTTTCGACATATTTGACTCATGACTTTAGAACTTAAATTTAGTATAAGGAAAATGCTTGTGTAAGGGTTTGCGGTATGTCTGGTATATGTGGATATGTTCTGGTTTATGTGGAAGGAGGTAACGAAAGAGTGAATGATGAATGTATGTGACAGCAATGCTTCTTGCAGCAGGTGAAAATAGCCTTCTGTGGTTTAATGGTTAAGGGATGCAGTGGATGTCGAGTCAGCAGTGAAGGATTACCAAACATTAAATCATGCTCCATCCTGATGGCTTAAGACTGCAAGTGATGGTCCCTGAAGATTGCAGACCACAAAGCCAAAAGATCGTGACCTACCAATCCCAGCCTGCCAAAAGGACAAAGAAGATGGCCTTCGTATCTGACTCAGCGGAATGCATAAGTTTGTATGAACAGCTATTACTATAAAGAATGAACACAAAGACAAGACTTTGGGTCTCTTCCACGTACAAGAAGTTTTCAGCGCGTCCAACAACACCTGACTCCAACTCTCTTGTTCAGCCTGGCTGGCCACCAGACTGACCTTGAGCAACTTTGAAACTTGGTAACACTGTAACCTTTGCAAGATAGTCTAACTTCTGTATGTGTGTGAATGAATGAATGAATGAATGAATAAGTATGCATGGGAACAAGTGAAGCAAATAACCTTACTGTTCTTTATTCTATATTGCATGTTTTATGTTCCAATAGATGTGGCATTGTGCCTTATCCCCTAATAAAATTCCAGCTTGTTTTTAATTCACACTGTACACCCTGCGTGCACAACACATTCACATGTACAAAGAGGCAAGATTCTTGATTAACATAGTTGTGCTGGCAGAAGCTGCTAGTACAGATTTTTACATGCAAAGCTGCACTGTTGTCAAGCGGAGACTGTTTTGCTCATGGTTAAGAGTGCTTTTATTATATCAATACATAGCACAGCTTTTCTGGTACAGAACACTGGTATTCCTATATTGATAAAGCACTTGGGCGGACATATGGCCCTACTATGTAGGCTAGCTGGAACCTCTCAATCTATGTTAAACTAGAGGGGGTACTATCTGCAGTTCATTCAACCGAAATAAGAAAGAAAATGCAGGTCCCTTTGTTTAATTATAGTGGAAAGCGAATAAGGATTAGAGTTCAGCTTTGTGTGTGTTTGTATGGGGCAAGAACAAGCTAGAAGGAAAGCAACTGGAAAAGGCAGGAGATGTTGAGTAGAGTACTTTAGTATCACCTTAAAAGGAAGCCAAGAGAGACTGGTGGCTGAACAGAACCTTAGGGCTGAGAGCAACCCCCACTGTTTGTTCCTGCTGTGTTAAGGGAAACAGAACTTTGTGTACAAACATGACTGCCCTCAAAAAACACCCTGAGTCATCAATTTCTCCTCCTACAAGGCTCTGAATACTAGCTAGCTGTTTACACTACAGGGAGCAACAATAAAGTATTTGGTTGATGCTTCTAACAAGCCAGACAACAGACACAGTTCACAATTCAAAAATAAGAACATGAAATGACTGCTTCCTCTTTTCAGAGTTGCAGTGAAGTACCAAATGACTCACTGGGAACATAAATAACAAACACTTGTAACATTCCCAGCAAGTAAAAACAAATATAAGAATTTCATATAATCAGAAAGCTAGAACATGAGTTGCTGTGAAAAAAAATATTTAAAGGGTTTGAAATCACTTACCTTAGTAGAATATTCTTTTGGGCAGCCCATGTTGACATCAATGCAGGCAACATCATTCTCTCTAAGAAGAAAATAACGACAAAACCTCCAAATATATTCTAGACTAAAACCAAGAAACAGCATCTGACCAGAGCATATTCAGGTGAGTTATCCATCCTCAAGGAAATTAGATAAGTATTTTAAGTTTGGACACTTTAGCTGAGCCCCTCAATCTTTTAACTTCTCGCTGATTTTAATTATGGGCAAGATAAAACAGTGCGGTGCATAGCCACTTCAAAATCTACCTAAGAACTGAATTTGCTTCATGGAAAGCTCCAAAAGCTCATCTTCCTTAAGTTTAAGGGCCAAAAAAACTTGATTAGGAACTTGATTTTTGAGAATAAACCCTGTGTGGGATCAAGTTATATTCACTGGTATTGCCGGAGGCAAAACTCTATTTGACAATCTTCTATTAGAATAGAAAATGTAAGAGATAAATTTCTCTCTTTATGTTCATACTCTATCTGGTTGAATGCTTTAAAATCATTAAGGATCATAGAATAATAGAATCAATGAGTCGAAAAGGACCTGGACAGATCATCTAGTCCAATTCCCTGCCATGGGCAGGAAGGAGCACTGGAGGTGGGAAGGGTCATAAGACCCCAGCCAGGTGCCTGTCCAGTCTCCTCTTTAAGGTTTCCAGGGAAGGTGAGAGCACCACCTCTCTGGGAAGCCTATTCCAGGCTCTGGCTACCCTTACAGTGAAGTAGTTCTTCCTAATATCTAACCTAAACCTATCCTCCCTCAGCTTGTGGCCATTGTTCCTGGTGACTCCAAGGGGGGCC
>NW_017728915.1:9498893-9542951 GCF_001723895.1 Crocodylus porosus
GCTGACTGGCCTGTAGTTGCCAGGCTCTTCCTTCCTCCCCTTCTTGAAAATAGGGACCACATTGGCCCTTTTCCAGTCCTCAGGGACTTGGCCCAAGCACCAGGAGTCCTGAAACAGCCGTGCCAATGGCTCCGCAATAACACCAGCCAATTCCCTCAGCACCCATGGATGAAAGTCATCCGGGCCCGCTGACTTGGGCCCTCTAGGTAGTCCTTAACTAGGTCTGAACTAACAGTCGGGGGACTCGCATCCTTCCTGGGCCTCTCTACGCTATCGCCCAAGAGCACCTCATTGTCAGCAGACAGGAACACAGAGGCAAAGAACTTGTTGAAGAGTTCTGCCTTCTCTCGTGCGTCCGTCACCAACTGCCCTGCCCTGCCTCGTAGGGGTCCAATGTTACCCTGGGACGACTTCTTGCTACCTATATACTTGAAAAAGGATTTTTTGTTATCCTTAATCCCAGAAGCTAATCTAAGCTCTAGTGCTGCTTTAGCCTTCTTCACCAAATCCCTACAAGCTCGGATCAGGGAGGTGTACTCCTCCTTTGTCCCTGCCCCCTGCTTCCACCGCCAGTATGCTTTTTTCTTTGCCCTCAGGCAGCCTGGATATCCACGCTCAGCCATGAAGTTTTCTTGGACCCTTTTCCTGCCTTCCTGAGCACAGGAATTGCATCCTGCTGCGCTCCAAGGATAGCCTCCTTGAGGAAGAACCACCTTTCCTGGACCCCCATACTAGCTACACCCTGGGCTCTGAGTGCCTCCCTGACTACTGCCCTGAGCATATTGAAGTTGGCTTTCCTAAAGTCAAGCATTTGTGCTGTGCTAGTTACCCTCCCTACTTTTCTCTGAATAGCAAACTGGATCATTTCATGATCACTGTCCCCTAGCCTCCCTTATACTAGCACCTCCCCACCAGGTCATCCCCAGAGGCTAACACCAGATCCAGTATGGCATTTCCCCTAGTGGGGACAAGTACCTCCTGCACAAGGTGTAGGTCCTGTACGCACGTCAGGAACCTTCATGAGTGGCTAGACCTTGCCGCCTGCTCTTTCCAGTTGACGTCAGGGTAATTCGTATCACCCATGACCACAGCATCCTTTGCACATGGCCTCCCCCAGCTGCCTGGAGAATTCCAGATCCAGCTCTTCCTCCTGATGTGGTGGCCTGTAGTAAACCCCTACCACCAGATCCCTCTCCCCCCGCCCTCCTTGAAGTTTGACCCACAGGGCCTCAGTTAAGCCTTCCTCTGGTCCCATTTGGAAGGCAGAACTGGTATACTGTTCCCTAACATACAGCGCAACCCCCCTACCTTTTCCCCCCTTCCTATCTCTTAAAATAAGTCTTTAAAACATACTCTTTTTTTTTTTTTTAGCAGGTGCCCAGAACCCACAGACTAGAGGGTGGCAACCTACAGCCTTCAGGCTGGACGTAGCCTAGGAAGGTGTGACCCAGCCTGCTGCAGCATGAAGATTGGGAGGCACGCTGCTGCACAGAGCCACTTGGCTGCAGAGGAGGGTGCTGCGAAGGGACATCTCTGCTGCTCTCTCCTGCCTGTGCTTACTCTTACTGCAGAGGGGCCAGGTGTCTGCAAACATCTTGAACTTTCCAGGGGCAGAAATTTACAATCTGATAGCAAAATGGTGCTGACCCCTGCCATAGAAAATAACACTGGAAACAGAGACTGGGCATGCCTAGTATAATAGTGAAGGGCCATCAGTCCAAGCATTAATTAGTTGTTTAAGCAGCTACTGTCTTGAAAAAAAGTCTTTATTCCAAATAGCTACAGGACTGCAACCAGTTCATACCCAACCACCACTGATTTTTTCAGATGGTAAAAACAGCTGCACCTTGATTCAGTTTTTTAATACACTCCTTACTCCAGGGGCTCTCCTAGCCATGCACACATTAATTCTGATCTCTAAAAATATGTTTTCAATCTTGAAAAGCCAATGAATGGGGTAGGAAGAATGAAAAAGAAACCGGGGGGAAAAATGTATTTGACTGTACCACAAGTTTGGTTTCAAATGACAACTACATTCAGATAAAACTATAAAGTAAAATTTATAGATAAAATTATTAACCAAATTAGTTTTCAAGTAGGTCAGAGGGGGAGAAATTACGTTAGCATAAGTACTTACACGAGCTTAGCTACAGCCAAGGCTCTCGCAGCATCTGCTGATCCCTTTGGGGTAAGAAGGTTATACTCATCAATACTGTAATACAGAATCAAGTGAACAGAAATACTCTGTACAAGTGAAGACAGTATACACATTTTACATACACTTTAGAGTATGTATATTTATAATATGACAGTACAATCAATTAGTATACAGCAAAAAAGCCAGTTAAAAGCATAACTGAATTACTGAACTCCAGTACAAAACTTAAGCATACTATCTTTGTAGTATTAGAACCTAAAATCTAACAGAAATATTGAACTGCATGTTATAAAACCGAATGTTCATTTCAAGCTAATTATCAGAAGTATTTTTAAATTTATTGAAATCACATTTTCCTCACATAGGCTTTTTTTTTTATCTGAAACACCCTGATGCTTATATGTGCCTAAACTAGCGGTTCACAGCCTTTACGGATTCAAGATACCCCTCAGAAAACGCCAGCTCTTGCTTTTCACTGTTTTTTTGAGTACAGAAGAATAGAGCTATTCTTCTGTTACAAAGAACTCAGACAGCCCACAACAGACCAGAATGTTTTTGACATTAAAGATGACTCTTTGAAATCTCTTGATTTATCATGTGAATCACATTTGTAAACCTAACAGTTACTACTACATAGCACCCTACAACACCCTTAAAAGGATCTCAAGGCACACCAGGATGCCAATGCACCATGGTTGAGAATCACTGGCCTAAACTAAGACACTTGAGCCCCTGCTATACACGAAGGTATGATGGGATTGGATGTGCAATCCATACAACTGTGCTTCCTGCCATGCTACATGTACTTGGCAGGAAGCATGATTACGGGATTGAACATCAGAGCCCATCACACCTTACTGCTGGTACAGGGGGAGCCTAGTGTGATCTGATGGTTGGGATCAGCTGACAGGGCTGTCAGCCACGGGGGTGCGCCTGGCCACATGCTCAATTAATAGAGTAATAGGAACCACCCACAAAGTTATTACACATTTTTTTGTAGAATACATTTGTGGCTTATTCCTTGTTTTATGATGCCATTAATTGATTACCATGTGGCTGGGTTACAATCTAAGATATCACTAACTGGCAAATCAAGTGTTAAGTGTAATAATGTGTGGCAATGGCCTTATCATAATGCTGCAAACTTCATCCACTTCATTCCTTCCTGTGTTTAGTTTGAACCTTGTTTGTAAACTATTTGGGCAAGGGGCTGCATCTTTTCTACATTTTGGAAGTAGCAGGCACAAATATAGAGCACTACTGTAATCAGGTATAAGCAGGCATAACTAAACCAGTAACTGTCATATCTCTCCAAATGGTGCCACCTCTCCTGTAGAAAACGTATTAATATAGCACGCTGTTTGCATGATTTCTAAACTAGTTGTATATAACACAATCAGCATTACTTTCCAAAAACCTTAAACCCCAGGTGAAAAACCTGGGACCTGCTAACCCCCAACACAGAGTTTAATGTAGACGTACTTAAATAATAGAGTGATGGACAAATTAAGTTTTGAAATTAGCAAGGTAACTGCTGTTTGTTTCTTACCATTTGAAAGACAACACTGTCTCTTTCTCTCTCACAAGTCCTGAAAACAACTCTTTCATTAGGAGCTACAAAGTCCACTGTGCCAAGTATATCTGCATGATATAGGAGAAACACACAGACATGGGAGAAAAAACCCAACAAATATAACTACACAACAGCTACATGAAGCAGTTAAAAAACTCACAGTACATATAAAGTAGATTCTACTAAGAAACTTCAGAAGATGTAGATGCCAACGTCAGACCTTAAAAGCTTATAAAGTGAGTTCTGACTGAAAAAAATATTCTTCTCTATTTTTTTTTTAGAATAAGTAGTAAGTTCTCCTGAATAAAATATTCACTTCTGAAGCTAACATGAATAGATTAAAGTTCCAAAAATGTTACAGAAGACTCACAAAAATCTATCCAGGTCTAATCAAACCCACATCCCTGTTAGGAACTGATGGGAGTTCACAGCAGAGAAACAATGAAGAGCTGAGCTATACATGTGAAATAAACTAGACTTAAAATTCTATATATATAAATCTACAATTGTCAGAGTCAGTCTCCCATCTTTCACTCACTTGTGAATCAAAAGTGTTAAAAACTGAAGAGCAAGTAAAAACATTGAAAAGTAAAATAAACTTTAATTCTAAATTTCCTATTTTGTGAGTTTGATATAGTAAGCTGTTATTTATATTAAAGAACACACTTGTTAATGAAAGCAAATGAAGAAAACTAATTACAAAGGAAATATTTTCCCTAAGTGGCTAGAGCAAATCTTTTACACTATCAGTTAATGCTAAAATCTTCCAAGGGCAACAGCAGGGTAAAGATTTTTTTTGTTTCTTGCCTCTGCATTTTGTGCAATTGTATACTACCGTAGTGCTCTCTAAGCCAACCAGGATTTTTAAGTGGATGCAGGCTATCAGCTAGTGTGTTCTTACCAATGGAAGAAAGACACTGACAGCTGTCTTGAGTACTGTTTTCGCCGCGGTTACCTAAGCAGGTTTAAGATAGTGTACTGATTTTGGTCTGTAAACCTTTAAATGGCTTGAAGGCTTACTGTCTGTCTGTCTTGTTTAGAGGGAAACTATTACAGCTACCGTGGAAACACTGGAATGTATTTACATCTATTTAAATGCAAAGTGGAAGGTAAAGCACAGATCCTGAGGGGGACCCTGCCTTTAAAGTCTACCCACGGACCAACCTTACCATGAAATACAAAAAGTCACTGCTGATTTTCAGAGTAGCCAAGCCTCTTCTTCCTATTTCCCTTAACCATTCACAAATTGTCCTCAGATGCCAGCAGCACTGTGCTGGTTGTCATAAAAAGTAGCGCAAAGGTTTCTGAGATGCATCTGAGGACTGGCTGGTATAGAGATGAAAATGAAATCATAGAAGAAAATGGCTCTATGAGAACTTGCAGAAGCACAAAAATGAAACTGCTTATAGTTAAAGTGATGATAGAACGTGCTGGAAAACAATGATTTTTCCAGCAAATATAAGAAAACTGTAAACTGACCTCAAGGATTAGCTGGAATGTTAAATAATATTAGGCAGGAGTGATCTTTGCACGATTAGCTGACACCTAGAACAACCCAGTGACAGTTTATTAAAATACAAATGAAAGACAAATATCTGGAAAAACAAATGAACATATTTGCTCTCTTTCAGCAAAATGTGAATAGTAGTCATCAAAGGACACATTACTAACAGAAACTCCTTAGAAAACAGGATTACCATATTCAGGCAATACTGTTAGGACTGAAGTACCAATATTTTCAAGTTATTTAAGACCAAGTACAAAGGCAGAAGAAGTGCTTTGACCCTTGCATACATCTTCCACACGGGTGAATTTCATTTCAGTGCATAATTTAAGACTCAAACTTATTCTGCTTTTAAAAAAATCAGAAAGCTTCCTCAATCAAACTTTTAATGTATCACAGATAATTCCATAGTAATTTATGCAACACAGTTCCACAGATGTGCATTAAGACTTATGATCTATCTTGTTCCTGCTCCAAATTTTCAATCTTTTCACTCCAGTACTTGTTGCTTAACTTTTACAGTGATGCAACACTTGTTAATGTAACAGGCATCACACAAAAGTTAAAGTCACTACTTTAAATGAAGACACTGAAACCTAAATGTTGCCATATACCTTGTTAAGCATTTCATTTCTTTTCAGTGACTTGCTACTAGGCTGGTGGTGCTCTACTTTTTGGCCCCAAGGGCTAGGTGAACAGCATGGGGCCAGTCGGTGGGCCAGATTTGACCCTGCGCTGCCTTGCCAAGATTGGGCCCTTAAATTGACTTCCTCCCGTCCGCACAGTCTCCCCATCTCCATGCACCCAGACTGGACCCAATGCCATACTGCCCCTGCCCAGCCCAGCCCTGTGTGTTAGAACTGGGTCCCACACCGCCTCCACCTGGCCCAGCATGCCCAGTATCACGCAGGGCTACATTATCCTGCCCATGGGGCTCCCCACAAGTCTGTAAATTTGGCAGCAGGCAAGCAGCAAGTGCTGACATCACTTCTGCACTGCCAAATATTCTGACCCACAGAGAGTCCTGCATGATGGATATGGCCCATGTGTCAGGAGTTAAGAACCCTGTACAAGAGCATAAACATTTAGAAGAACCCAAATCACAACCCAGTTTGCTATATGATTCCACATTAGTTAAATATGGGCCTTCTTGGATTGTACAGCTACTTTCTTGTGAAAGTCACAAAAAATATGAACCTTAAAATAGTACATAGACTGGTTCTGTTTTAAGCCTGATAAAAAGGACAGAGACAAGAGAGCTCCAATTTTAAAAATTATAGGCACTGAATGTCCCTTTAACCTACTACATTAATGGTAATAATTTCTTGCTGTAAGTTTATTAGCAAAGGTGCTTTAGTACTTGTTTCATGACATAGTTTAGCTACTTGCTTCCAGGCTAAAGACTATGACCTTTAATATCCTTGATCTTAATCAGAAAATCAAATTAGCATAGGTGGTACAGTTTACTAGATTTATCTCAGTTAGGTTATTGAGTAGAAAGCTCATTTATTACTACGGAATTTGGCTATATAAAGATAAAAGGCACACTATGCAGTTAATAAAATTAAATGCATCGAGTGATCGTGCAAAATGATGATTGTTAGTTAAAATGATAAATCATAAATTGCAAGTAAAAATACATTGGTTTATTTGCAACCTTTACTTTGCACACCTGTTCCTCATGTGTTTTCAACAGAACTGGTCAACAAATAAAAGCATAAGTCACTAATTCTGATGGCTTAAGAAAGGAAGAGCTTTCCTTCAAAAAGGCTTCATTCAAGCAGTCAGGACTCACGGTAAAGGTGATATCTTTTATTAGACCAACTAGATTTTTGCAAAAAAAATCTTTAATTGCAAGCTTTTGGGCACAAACACCCTTCATCAGGTGTTGAAGAACAGATTGCAAAAGTTCTCCTGGGTAGAAATGAAAGTTCATATTTCATAGGAATTCACAGAGGAGTCAATAGATGAATACTCTTCTGGGCAGGCATTTCTTATCTGGTAAGGTGTCTGTCTCTGAGCTCTGTGATAATGCAAATTACCTGTGATGATGGAAAGTGCACTAGAACACACCCAGGTATACAGTGCAGCAGCAGGGGCCAAGCTCAATGTGAGCAAAAGCACCTGACTAGTCCTGGGCAATTTCAGGGACCCGTCGCCCCAGGGGTATCCGTCCCCCCGCGAGGGGGTAAAGATCCTTGAGGTGGAGTTTGTCACAGCTGACAGGACAGAGAGCATGGGAAACGGTGGAGTTCAAAGCCAAACAGAGGCTGGAACTATGGCACTCATACTGCCTCTCAACAGGGATGCACACGTTCCTGATGGAGGTGGTGCTGCTGTCAATGCTCCTATATACCACCCCAGTCTTCCCTCACTCAGAGCAAGTCATTCGCAGACTCCAGAGAGCCATGTGTATTTTCTTTTGAAACGCTACATGGGAGAAAGTAGCAAGGACCAAACTGTACAAAGCAAAATGGTCCAGAGGCAGAGAAATACTAGACATTCTACTCTTCCTCTGGGCCAAGTACAAGCCAGGTTTACACAAGGCAAAAGGGGCACAATCTGAAACAGCTCACTTTCCTGTATTTTGCAAGGCAGCTGCTCCAAGAGTGGCAGGAGTACACATGACCAATGGGAGCTTGTGGACCCTGGTGTCCCCATGGTTCTATGAGGTACTGAAATGTTTCTGGAAAAAATACAAACTGCATGACATGACTCTAGTGACCCTGGTTAACGATCACAAAATACGGGAGGTGGTAAGGGCAAGAGACATCATAAGGGCAAGAGAAATCACATTGCCTGTGGACTTGTTACCTGGTAAAGCTGCCAGGATGTGAGAGCAAATCTTTCACAAGGGCCTGCTTAAAGAGCACAAATTATATAAGCAGGGACCAAAATGCTGCTTAAAAGTGTATTTATGGAATATCTGTGCTAAAACTTGCAGCAGTTTCAAAAAAGGTAAAATGCATCAATTCTGGATGAACTAAGTCTATGGGTACCCATATTAAGTTGCCTATAGGCCTATATGCAAATTACTACAGGCATGTTTTATTTCAAGGTCACTGTTTTCAAATCTGTTCCTCACTTCCATGCGCTCTGGGATAGCAGGGTCAGACAGTAAGGGGGGGAGGAGGGAAAAAAGGAGGAGCTGCAGGGGGAAGAGGTAGGGCAGCAGAAAAGGGAGCCATCTGATCCCTCCAGATTTGTTTTCCTTACTGTAGCAATGGGAGGGGGACAAATTAAAGGCCAAGCTCCAATAATCAGATTCTATACCTGGAAAATTACAACAATTTTATGCATTTTCCATATAATCTAATTGGGGATGTCAAGTCAAGTAAAAACGGTATATAGACCATTCTTAAAGAAGAAAATGAAGTTTTCTAATATTTTACCTAACATTTAAATTGTTAAAAGCAAAGTAGACCTTATTCTTCAAGCTTTAGTACTTTAAGTAATTATGAATAACATTTAATGAAATTAATTGTCTTTCAAAGTCAGTTTATTCCTCTGTAGGAGAGTGAGAGGGGCTTGATCCATTTAGGGCCACAAGGCCAGTACTAGCCTGACCTGTAAAACTTACACCACCTGTGACCAATCAGTCATTCTGTACTAAAACCCTCAGTTTTTCTTTCTATACACACACACACACACACACACACACACACACACACACAATAGATATGCATTCCCTTTCCTTCCCCAATTATTTCTGGTTTTTCTTTCTCTCTCTCTCTATTCCCTATAGACAAGTATAAGTGAGCTCAGACTTAGAATAAGCTTTAACATTTTTATTTTGGTAGTTTTTGGTTTTGGATAGCCACTGTTTTATACTGTATTATTATTAGGTTTGTATTGATTCGTACTGTTGTATATTGTATTATTATCATTTTCATATTGATTTTTATTGTTTCATATGGCTATTGTATGGTTTAGGCCTGTGTTTGTAATTGAGCCAAACTAATGTCAAAATTTCCATTTTGTATGTAAAGTCTCCAGCTTGTATCCTCTGCCCGGGCACCCCCTACGTTGCAACTGTATGAGTCAGGTACCCCTCCCGTGTAAATTGGTTCCCAGATGAATGAGAGTGATTGGGAAAGACTGAAATACAATGGTAGCAGGCCTCTACTGAATGGCCTGTAAGGACTAAGCCATCACCTCGCATTGATTCATTCAGGAACCATGGACCTCACCCAGGAACAGAGACAAGAACCCAGCATTTGAAAGACAAAAGACCTTGCAGAACCAGCAACTCTACCATTGCACCCCACCATTACAGACATTCGAAACTGCATATCTCTGCATGGAGTGCACATGTTAAGTACACCAGGAGCTGACCCTTGCCTGGGCATGCCTCCTGTCACTAGGGTCACACAAGGTCTGCCCCTATAAAAAGGGGCAGTGGGATGCCCTCTCCATCTGGACCAGCACCAGGCCACACCACCTATCCACCCAGAGGCCCTGCTAGCAACCCCACTCTGGACAAGGATCCCTTTCCAGCCTGGATAGGTAGCTATCACCCCCTCTTCAACCAAGGACTTGGACTCTGCTTCTCTTCCCTACCTGGACTCCAGCCCTTCCACTGAGTCTCCTTCTCCTGCTGTCAGTGTGTGTGTGCACGCGTGCGTGCGTGTGCGCATGTACCAATAACTTCATGGGGCTGTGCAGCATGTTGTCTGTGTAATAAAACTGTTATTTGGACCCCTAAGTTGGGTTTTGCTTTACTATGGTTTGGCCCTGCTCCAATCTCTGCTCCTTGCCCCTCTAACTTCTGTCTCATTTCTCCCTCTCCTGCTTCTGGCTCACTGCCACCTCCAACACCTGTCCTGAGCTCCTCTCTGCCTCCAAACCCCCTGTTTCTTTGCCACTGTCTTATCCCCACTGCCTTTTCCTTTTCCCCTGAGCAACCAGGTTTCTGCCTCAATTTCTTTCCTGGCTGTCTCCTCCTTGCTACCACTTATCTGCCCCCGCCCCCAATATCTCAGCTGTCTGCCTCAGTTTTCAGCCCCAGTCTACCTTAAGTAAACCCAAGCTTTAGTTCCTCAGCCAACTTCTCTGTAGTCCAACGGTTCTAATCCTGGTTTTGGCAACTTTCACTCCCTACACTTCATATCTCTTTCACCTGAGCCTTCCCCCAAGTATCCCAGATACCCCAAGCACACACATACACACTGTACCATCCAAGTTAGAAACTTACCTGTGTGTATGCATAGGTGGGTTGTATATGTGTGAACTGGTGAGTGTGTGTGTATATATAATTGTGTGCATGATATACGAATTAGTGATCTAATTTTTGGGGTGTATAGTGCATGTGCTTGAATTGGTGATAGGTATGCGTGTGCCTAGGCTGGTTTGGATGTGTATGTGCCAGAGCTAGTAGTGTGTGTATGTATGCACCTAATTGATTTGTGTGTTTGTATACATGCAATTATGTCACAGTCTCCTGTCTAACAGCGCAATATTGAGATCCTGAGAGTTGACTGACCCCACGGGGCAACAGTTCTTAACAAGAATAGATGACAGTCACCTAGTTTCTGTGAAGGGATAGATTGGAAACCAAGTAAGAACAGCTGGGCACTAATAAAACCCCTAAGAAAAGAGGAGAGCACTCCTAGATTTTCCTCAGAGAAAGCTGTATTAGAATGTTTCTGTACAATAAAAGATTCCAAGGAAGTAGAGCAACATCTCTATACAAGGGAAAGGAAACTAAGAAAGGACATGGTAGGGTATGTGTAATTGAATCCTGGTAGGCAGATGATTGGATTACTAGGTTTGTATAAGAAAGTGCTGGGAGAAGCCCAGGAACGGTTTTAAAGACAAACCAAAATGAAGAGGGACCTACACTTTGAGAAGATGACAAAGCCTATGAAAGAAATGGGACGGTACAGAACTCTGTTAGACTCTACAGCACAAACTGAGCTGTTTATGTTAATATACCAGCCCCCAACAAAAACGCAGTCAGCCTAAGAAGGTGCTGGTTAAGTTAATGAAGCGTTTTAAGAGAGGAAAAACAAATCTGGGCACCTGCAGGGCAACAACCAGTAACAAGGAAGAACCTGAAGAACAACAGCATTTAAAAGGAAGTACCCCATAGACAACTTGGATCAGCAACGCTCCATCACTTAGCAATTGGAATGAGTAGCAATGGATGTCAGTATCCCATTGCTCTGGCATTCCTGGCTACCAACCAGATAAGATAATGATGCATTCTTTATTCTTTCCTGAAGAAAGAGTTTTTGAAAGGTATTAAAAAAGTAATGTCCTTACCATTTACAACCCTCTTGCACTGCAGCATCTTTATGTCGATCAGCTCCTAAGAACAAAAACCAAAAATATATGTAAAGAAGTGGAAAAACTGAACAAATAAGAATCCATCAAAACAGAGTAAATATGATTTGGTCCTTTGAACTAAATGGATCTGCTTTTGAAAAATGGTGTAAGCAGAGTAAAATATATATGACTTGGAAAAAAAGTCACCGTTTTTCACTTAAAACAGAAAGGGGTTGCACTCAAGTTTACTACAGGAATTAATGGGTATTCATCATCCTATTACAATCCCTTTAAAAAAAGGAGGCTACATCTGATATGTTTGCACCAAGTGCATACCCTGTTTTCACTGCAGTTAGCCAAATCCTACTGAATCCTACACTTTGGTTGCTCTGTCCAAGAAGGGAGGGGAGGGGCTAGGTCTAGCTAGCACAACCTGTTAACAGCTGAAATAAACATTCTTTTGGGCATGGACTCACGTACAGTTGGAGCCATTTCATTTAAATTGTTATGCACTGACCAGCCAGGACAAATACAAACGCAGCAAAACCACTTCAACCTTAACACTGTTTTATCCATTGTTAAAAGTTGGAGTAGCTTTACTACATTTGGGCCTTGGCAGATGTTACATCTGTCATGGTCTATATGCAAATTTTGCATGGCAAACTGTAGGATTAAATTAATTTGTCCTGAGATAAAAATAGCAAATCTACTACAAGTTACTGGCTGAAATAGAAACTTTTGTGGTGTGGAGTATCCAACACTTCTGACACTTCACCTGTTACACAGAGTGTAACAGGGCATGGGCATGTCCTCCATTATCCCTGAATGCACTACTCCCTGACCCCAAGAGCAGTCAGCAGAGGCAATGGAAAGCCATGACTCTTATCCTGGACAGTAAAAGCATGTACTGCTGCTCCAGCCTCTGCTGGAATGGGAGCCCATAGGGTGCAGATCTATTCTGGACTTGGAGAGAGTGCCTGGGAGAAAATAGGGACCAACAAATAGGGTTGTGTAGTCCTGTCCCAGTGCAAGTGGTGGGTGGCGGCGAGTCTCTGGCTGACCAGTGCTGTACTCCAAGACTGGCTGTCCTCAGAAATTCCCAGAGACAAGAACTACTGCAGGGCACACTGGGACACCAGTATACCAGCTTCTCCAGCTTTTTCTGCACTCAGGGAAGCAAGTTCTTGAATGGCTGGCATAGCACAATGCACATTTCCATTCCACGACAAAACTCTATAGTTCTTATGATGCAACAAAAATAACCAGTGACCTCTGTATCATTCTCAGCTTGTCCACACATAATGATTAAAATGTAACAGCTGCAGCCCTTTTGAAATGGCTCCAAATATATGTGTGTCTATATGCTCTACTGCTAAACTACTCCTGGTATGTTTAGCAGTGTCACACTTCTAAATGAGTTGGGCTAACTCCAAGTATTAATTCAAGCAGTGACAATAAATGAGTATGGATGTCTTCACTGTAAAATATATATGTAGTTAGTGTGTTACTCTGAAGTCAGGCAAAAGGCAAGGTAGATTTGCACCTTATAGACTAGCTACAGCTGGCACATGTGCCACTCCTGCTAAAGCTCTTCCTGATTTGGCTCTGATATGCCTCCTGAAAACAGACATGTAGGACAGTTGAGCTGGAGATAAATGCTGCTGCCACCAGGTACCCCTGGCAGGTTTTTGTGGCATTCCAGTTGAGAACTACTGAGTTAGTATATGGCACAAATATATCCTGCCTTTTTCTTTCACCATAAAAGAATTTCTGTCTGGCCCCAAGTAAAAAAAAAAAAATCACACGTTCTGTACTACATGCAGCAAACCAGGTTAGCACCAACTTGACTAATTCACTCAGTTCTGTTGACATTTGTGTGTGTGACTGTTTATAAGGCTGTTTCTACTACAGGTTTCTCTCAATTTATGTGGGTTCTGTATATGCAAATTTGCTCTTATGTGATGAGCATTTTTAGACCCATAATTCTTTATATGCTAGGTAAGTTCGCTCTTATGTGATAGAAATAGGTGCCCACCACCCCTCCCCACCCCCGCAGATAATTCTGTGGGGGTAGGAGAAAGGGCTGTGGGGCCAGGGCCCCACTCACCCCAGCCCCTGGAGCGGCTGGTACCAGCTGCCTGTACCTGTTGAGACGCACTGTGTTCTGCCTGTCCCCTCACACCTGGGCTCTGCCTGTCCCCTCACACCCCAGCTCCTGGGCTGCGTCATGCTTTGGTGCAGTCAGGTAGTATCACATGCTCGCTGCAGCAGGGGCGGGGGTGAGTGCAGACAAACAGCAGCCTGCTTTCCTCCCATATGCAGGTCCAGGGATATGCACCCCCTGGGAAGAGCCCAGCACAGCCCCCCAGCCCTCCTGGGGGACACAGAGCAGCAAGAGGTGTCCCCCCACCCCACTGACAGTTCCCTCTGCTTTGCTCCCTTGTGTAGGCCTGGGAGCAGCACCCCTCCCCCAATCCCTTCCCTAGTCCCAGCCTCACTCCATCACTGCCATGGGAACCTATCCCTACTTGTTACATTATAAAGTGGCTTCAATTTATGCGAATTTGAATTGTGTGTCGTTCTCTGGGAATGCATGTACCACATAAATCAAGGGGAACCTGTATAAGAATCTCTTTCTAAAATTCCTTGTGTTATCACTTGCTGGAGCCCAATATTTTGGGGCTGTAGCAGGTTTGACAGTTTCTAAGCATATTAATTATAAACAATTACTCCAAAAATGGCCACCTGTTTTATCTACACTTCTCTTCTCATAACTGAGACCCTCAAATAAGGAGTTAAAACAAAAGTGCTGTAACTTTTACTACACTTCTAATAGAATTAATTCCTATGACTTTCCTACTACCAAATTTTAAATTATAGATAGCCACGGGTACTTAGGAAGCACAGAGGAGCTGGTTTCTTCTTTACTAAAAAAAAAAATCTCATTAACTTCATTGTTGTTCTTTTTCCAACTTCCTTCTGGAAGAATGCATATTTCTATTGTTCAGGCTACTGTTGCCATGGAGAAATACTGCTACCAGCTGCACTATATCTACCCCTTAATTCTCATAACTCATTTTCTTTGGTCCTTCAGTATTTTATTACATCCAAGATCCTAAACTCCAGGAAGCACCAAGTGTAATGGCCACTTGAATTCAGCTGATTAAATACATGCTTAAGGTAATGATTGATCTGCTTGATCTTATCTGCTAAAATTAATCAATGTCAAATGCTGTCTTAAACCATAATCTGATGCATTTTTCCATCAATATCAGCACTGTGGAATAGGAAAGGAAGATGGAAAAAAGCAGTTTTTAAAGAGGCAGAGCTCTACACTTAATGGGAATGCCAGGGAGGGTGGCAAAATAGACACAACATATTTAGCTGTAGGAGTACTTACAGCCATCTTAGTATTAGTATTAGTATCCTATTGCCTGATGCAGTATGCAAGTTAGGGCATTTCTTGAAGACCTGCTTCTCTGGGATCAAACTGGAAGGTGGGGGGGATCTGGCATAACCATATGGTTCATAATAGTAAAACAAATGGTCAGTGTATCACCATACTCCAGGTATATTCAGAGTAACACCACTGTACTAATCTCTTGGTAACTTTCAGGAGCTGGTACCCCTGCTCCCAGCTTTAGTTACACATCGCGTTATCAGTTACCATATCGCTGCTCACTAACATAAGCCTCTTAATTCTCATTAAGCACTTCTATTTTGCAGATCTGACAGTTCTTACAACTTATGGTTTTTGACTGGCAATCTCTGTGACCAAGATTCTAGGGTTATGATGACATTCTGTTCCCAGACAAGCAATTAAAAAGCAGATCTGGGTTAACCTACACAGGACCTAAGAAATATCCAGCATTTGATAAGGCTTTGTTTTATGTGTTTTGTTCTGTGGCCTTTTTTTTCCTCTTTCAGTTAAGGTATTCAGGCATCATCAGAAGCACTAGAATGATAAAGGCAAAGATTTTTGGGGGGATATCTTTTATGAAACCAACTGCATAGTTGCGATAGAGTCAGACAAGGTTTTGAATGCAAGGTATTTTCTTCATGTCTGAGGAAGAAAGCAAGCACAGCAGATTGTTAAGAACAGCAGACAGAGCTGTGAAATTGGTTGGGGGAAAAATTCCCAGAGGCAGTAGACAAACATTTAGTAGAGGAGGAGAAGGTAGATTGCTGGGAAATCAAGACCTCTCAAAAGGGAGCAGGGTCATTATCACCTGTAAAGTGTAGGAAAAAATCAGGAATCAAGTAGATCATAGTATGTCATGAATGTTTAGTCCTTGGTTCCTATTGTCTAGCCAGTTTACAAATTCTTGTTACCAAGCTCAACTTTTAAAGGTGTTTTGTAGATTTCCCTTGAGCATGATGAGAGTGAAGTCAGAAAGGAAGTGGCTGTTCTGTGAAAAATGTGCTCCTACAAACATGCCTCTCTCTGTCCTTTATATTTTTTCTGTGACAGTTCATTCTGGTGTTTAGTTGCTGTTTAGTTTCATCCATACAGTTACTATATATGTATTTTCATAATCTGGACTGAACACACAGACTCACTTACCAACTTCCACCACAGGTGTAACAAATATCACCTCTTGATCAAACTTTATCAGGAATATTTCTACACTAACATTAACTTTCTAGACACCAGAATCCACATCCAAGATGGTGGTCTATAGCCACCAGCTCCAAAAACTCCCCAGACCACCATACTTATATCCATGAGACCTGCCATCATCCCAAAACATACCACAAAAGATGTAATCTACAGATAGGCCCTCAGCTACCACCATGTCAGCTCTGAGAAGAATGCTCATGATGTTCACCTAGCCAATCTAAAATCTGCCTATATATAACAAGAACACTCCAGTAGAAAAACAAGCTGTATCTTTAAATACCCAAATACATTCAAGAGTAACCTGCCACAATACAACAAATGCCCCTTTCCCCCACCCCTGTGGCTGCACACCCCTGGTTGTCAACTACTATCCCACACTAGAACTAATTAGAAGAACCATCAAACAACTACAGCCTATACTCAACAAAGATCAGACCTTGAGAGGTTTAATCCCAGACCCTTCCAATCCAGGCTTTCAAACAACCCCCTAAAATTGCCTGATTCATCAAGTGGGACACCACTCTTTATTAACAATAGATGTTTAAACTGTAGTAGCATTTCCAATGCTATAAATAACATACGCCACAATAAATCCATCAGAATCTATAAATCCTACATATGCCTTTCCCAAAATGTGATACACCTGATTCAATGTACTAAACTGTAATTACATAGGTGAAATTAAAAAGGAACTACACACCAAAAATGAACATGTGCAGAAAAAAATATAAAGAACAGACACGCACATAAATCAGCAAGAGCTCATTTTTCACAGAACCACTCCTTTTCTGACCTTATCAAGGTCATGTTCAAGGACAATCTACCAAACACTTTTAAAAAGGCAAGCTTGGGAACAAAAATTCACATGCTAGTTGGACACTAGGAATTAAGGACTGGGCTCCCTTTGGGAAACAGCAGCCCAGATCAGTGATCCATTGATGAAACATCCTATGGTAATTATGAAGCTTGAAGGTAAAAGTGATCTCTAGGCCAGGAGACTAATTCTCTTACTAAGATGTCAATGCAAAGGGAGTCCCCTTTCTCCCTCTCTTTCAATAACTTTCTGGATCATCATACTGTCCTGGAGAGTGACATAAGCCTTTTCACCAGAAAAATGATAGTGTGTCCTGGAGCTCTCATTAGATGCTACTTTTTTAGCAAAAGAACTGATTCAGCACCTTTCCTTAGAAGGGAAAAATGGCCTGGACCCCAGATCTGGGGTTAACTCCCAACTCCACAACAGGTTTTCAGTATGGCCTTGAGTAACTGCCTTAATTTGTCTCTGTTTCTCACCTCTAAAAGGGGAATAATTCTTTTCCATTAAGAAAAGTTTTTATTAGGTGGAAGTTAATGGAGGTGTTATGAAATTATATCCCATAAACAGAGGTTACCAGTAAGTAATGCCAACAGGTGTAAAATGTAGACATACTGGTAGCAGCTATGGCTTTATCTGTAAGTCTCGAATAAATTAACTAAAACCACAATATTTTATTTTACAACCTGACAAAAGTGATCGTTTTGTCATGACCAACCTGAGCAGCATGTAAATAGCAACAAAATAAGACTATTTCTCCAAATAACCTGAGTCATTAATTCCCTTTAACATTTTAATGTGTGAAAGTGAAGAGCATAAAGTAACTATTGAACTCTTTGCCATAGGAGGACATGACTATGGAGTAACACAGCAGTTTTGTTCAGTTTGTCTCCACATCATGAAAAAAGAGAGCCTGCTCCATGAATTCAGCCTTCCATACCTCACAGTACACAATATCAGCACCGTAATCGAGAGCCAAAAGACGCATTGGTAATGTTCCAACTCGAACCATTGGAGCCAAAATATTCTTTCCTCTGAAACAGAGTGGTGTTGTTTTCACAATCATTTCTATTATATGGCCTGAAATAGAAAACAGAACAAGTAAAAAAAGAACCAGAACTTAACTTTTTTCCCCTTCTATCCAATGGACATGAAGAATCAAGACTTTTCCCTATTCAGAATTCAGGAATTTATCTGCAGTTTAGTATGAAAAGTTAAAGTTATTGGGACACCTTTCTATTTCAGAGAAACCTGATTTAAAGTGAGTAATCTCACCTTCTCATGAGTTTTTTTCCCCCCTAGTATTTAACTGCACAGAGCATAGTGGCTTTTACAAACCATCTGTCTGAGAAATGCACACAATTTCACTCCCAGCCTTAGAAAAACTATTGTATATTACTCAAAAGTCTTCATAATAAATCAAGATAAAACAACTTGTCCCAAAAGTATAAACACAGCATACAAATACTGCAAGTAAACAACATCATCACTTAGTAACTTATCTGAAAAATCTCTCTCCTGAAATAATTACAGAATTACAATAATTATACCATCATCTATGGTATAAGGCAATCTAAGATTACACCATCATCTATGGTATATGGTAATCTAAGATTGCCCAGCACTAACTCTTCAAGTGGAAATTTTTCAAAATTCTATACTTTGAAACCAGGGAACAGAGACTTCAAGCTTGATAAGGGTTGACACCTCTTTGTCTAGGATTGGGTAAAGATGGAACAGAAGAGTATGAGACCACCAAAATACACTCCTATCCAAAGCCTGAAATGGAACCCAAGGTCCCTAAGTCTCACTATTACTTCCTTGTCGACCAGTAAACTAGTTCCTTAAGTGAAATGTCTCAAACAGCTTTAGAGCTGCTTTGTGTACAAGGTTGGAACCTACTACTATTGTCAGTTACTTGGCAAACAGCAGCAACTGCTGTCACATCAGTCAACAGAGGTCTGTGGATCTGAAGCAGGGGTGGGCAAAATACAGCCTGTGGTCCACATCCGGCCTGCCTGGCACTTTCATCCAGTCCACAGCTCCCCCCAGTGAATTGTGTCCCACCCAGCCCCTCTGCCGGTGAGGGTGGGAGCGAGGCACCTACACCTAACCCCACGTATCTTATTATGCCTCACTCCCACCCTCGCCGACAAAAGGGCCAGCTCTGTTAACACGAGGTGAGGCTGCTGTGGCAGGCTCCCCCAACATCCAGCTTCCTCCTGGCAGCAAGCAGGGAGGCTGGGGGCAGGACTGTAGCTGGGCAGGAGCATGGGGCTGGGGTTGGCTGCAGTGCGGAGGCCTCACCAAGGGGGGTGGCAGGCGCACAGAGCTCAGGTGGGCAGCATATGGGTGTGAGGGGGGTGGAGTATGGGAGCCCCTCCCACACTCCCCCTACCCCCGCCATGACACACAGCTCTGGCAGACAGCGGGGGCAGCAGCTGCAGTGGGGGGAGGGGCAAGGAAAGCAGCTGACTCCAGTGCCTGGGGCTTCCCTCCTGTGCCCCACATTTGTGGGGAATGCCAGGGAAACAAATGGCCCAGTAGGGGCTGTGCTCCTTGCTGCAATGTGCAGCACTGGCCAGAGCCAGGCACCACCGCCCTCACCTGCTGCTGCGCCATGGGAGCTGGGTCCCCACATCCCTCCTACCCTCCATCACACCCCACAAGCCCCGCCCACACACACATACCCTCTCTCACCTGCATTGGCTGCAGGAGAGGACAATGCGTTTCAGAGACCAATGTGTTCCAGAGCCACACACTCAGACCCCACAAATGCCACACAAAGCCCAACATACCCTATGCCCCCCACGCACAGCCACACCCCCTCACAAAGCCCCCCTTCCACACCCCACCATTCACACCCCCCCAACACAATATATAGGGCTAAGAATTCATTTTTTAATTATTATGCAATCACCTCTGTATACAGTACACAAACACAAATCATGACAAAAATACATTTTGTAATAAAATTAAAATGTTATAGTAGGTATATGACTTTTAGTGTATACTTTGTTTTTTTTCTGGTTCTAAGATGGCAACTCCCCCCTCCCAAAAGGAGTTTTCCAGGGGCAAGGGGAGGGACTTCTGGTGACAAATGTCTGGGGTTAGGAGTGGGATGCCCAGTCCCAAGATAGCAGCCACAGGGCAGGGCACCTGTCAAGGGTTGGAGCTATCAATGCAGCCTTCAATAGCTCAAACCTCATTAAGCAGTCCTCCGCCCAAAATAATTGCCTGCCTCGATCTACAGGTTCTTAATCTCCAGTGATTCATGGGTGTTAAATTGGCCATGATAAAGTATCTAAAGTTAGAAAGGTTAGAGTTCAAGATTTCAGAATTTTTCACCTCTACCATACAGCAAGGCATTCTGCATACAAGCAGTGTTCATTTTATTTTTCTTAAATATGTGTTTGCTGTGGTAAGAAAGACACAGAAGTGTCCAAAGCTTGCAGAATGTACTTTCTTAAAGCTTATTTAAGAAGTATTTTGTAGGTGCTCATTAACACATGGTCAAGTGCTCATCAGAAACCAAATGGCCAAATATCAGGGCTTTTGGAAAATTATCACCCCTTCCTTTCTTCAAGCCATACAATCTGATTTTAAATTAAGCGACTAAACTTTCTACTTCTACTCTGTAGCTCAATTGGACCCACACATTTTCAGGCATGCTATAAGAGTTCAAATGAAAGTCATACTGAAAATGTTATGATATTAAAATAGAATCCACTATCAAGTATATGTTACAATTAATAAGGAGTTTTGTTGTATTAAGTAACATGAATTGAAAAGCATGTCTGCAAAGGTATATCAAGAATCAAGGAACACCAATTAGAAATAATCAAGAAAAATCAGAAGCTGCCAGGTTTCTAACACAGTCTCTGCAGTAAGACAACATAGGCTGGGGATAATTAAGAAAAAAAAAAACAGTGGTTCTTAATGAACAGGGAAAATATCACCAGCTAAAAAAACCTGGAGGTACTAAAGAAAGAGCAGAGGCAGATTATGAATTGGAGGAGAATGGTTTAAGGAGAAATATATTACCAATTAAATGAAATGGGATAAAGATACTCATGTTAATTCTACATACAGGCATACCTCGTTTTATTGCGCTTCGCAGATATTGCGTTTTTTTACAAATTGAAGGTTTGTGGCAACCCTGTGTCGAGCAAGTCTATCGGCGCCATTTTTCCATTGGTTAGCATTTTTTAGCAATGAAGTATTTTTTAATTAAGGTATGTACATTGTTTTCTTAGACATAATGCTATTGCACACATAATAGACTACAGTATAGTGTAAACATAACTTTTATATGCACTGGGAAACCAAAAAATTCATGTGACTCGCTTTATTGCGATATTCGCTTTATTGTGGTGGTCTGGAACCGAACCTGCAATATCTCCGAGGTATGCCTGTACTGCCTTTCAGTACTGACTGAATGCTTGATAAAGTGTTTGAGAATACTTCGGCTTCAGTGGAGCTGCACTACAGAGCATAGCTGTTTTCTTGCCAATACTGTATAAGAAATAGAACGGAGTTAAAGAAAAGCCTATCCTCAACACGCTAGAAATTGTGCAGTGTATTTATATATCAAATTACTTCTGAACTGTCTTTCCCTATTCTGTTTAATTGATTTTTGCCATACAATATCTAACGTGTTACCTATTCCAATCTATAAATGCCCATAGTAAGTATACCAGGTGACAAGCTGATCGTTGACATCTATTCCAGTTCAACTTCTAACTGAACTGTTTCAAGGAATTGTGTTGCCTGAACACAACAGAAATACTAGCTTGCCATGTCTTTACTTAGAACTACTAGTGAAGTTTAGAGCTAAACACAAGTAAGCATGAAATACCAAAAATTCTACATACAGGAAAGAAATCTAGCTTTTGTAAAGAATTAGGCCAGTTATGCTCGTATTACCCAATTATTTTTCATCTGTTTATACCATCATCCACAAGTGCATTTTGTGTTTCATTTTGAATTTAAGAACAGTCAAGCACAAAAGACTGACGTCACTTTGGATGAACAATATCCATCTAGCAAGGAAAAAGGTAATTTCCCCTTTCCAAGACATTTGCAAAATAGTCAGATGGAGAAATTAAGAAACAGTTTGCTAGTGCAAAACTGTACAAGAAAACATTTACTTTGTCCACATTTTCTAACAATATACAACCAAATTTACAAATTTAATTTAAAAATACATTTTTCTAAAAATAAGAGTTGTCAAACTATTAAAAAATTTGACTGTGATTAGTTGTGCGAGTAAAAAAATTAGTTGCAATTAATCACGATTTTAATCTCACAGATAAAAACTCAAAATTATGTGCAGAAAAACTCAAAATTATGCAAAATTATGGAGGTACTTGGTATGGGGGTGGGGGGGTCCCCTGCACACCCTGGCAGGATGCAAGATACTGTGGGTCCGGAGTGAGGGGAAGCACTGGAGCGGCTATGGCTTGGGATTAAGAGGTGCACACACACAGTGCTGCGCTGATAAGTCTGTGGAGGGGAAGGAGCGGGGGAAGAGGCAGATCGTGGCCTCCATGGTGAGGGAGGGAGTGGGGCGGGGGTGAATGGGACCCTGGGGCTGGGGCAGGCCATGGGACAGAGATGTGGGAGGCTCATTCAGGGGCAGCTCCCCACCACTGCACACACCCGAGGGGAGGCATAGGGGGCATGTGCCCCCCAATTTGTACACAGGGCAGAGGCAGGCTGCCTGCTGCAGGATGGAGCTCTGTGCCCTGTTTGCCCCAGGAGCCATGCGACACTATATTGAGTCTCCCACCAGGTGGGCAGGGGACATATGGTGTGGCCAGTGCGCAGCTCCCAGGGCAAAGGCAGCAGGATACTGCATACCCCTACCCCCATGCCTCTGGATGAGCCTCCCGTGGCTCCAACTACCTGCCCTGGTCCCAGGGCCCCATTCACCCCAGTGCCTGCTCCTGGCCCCTACCCCACTCACTCCCTCAGTAAAGGGGCCTTGATCTGCCCCACTCTACCCCACCCTATCCTCTCCCTCTGCCCCTCCCCCTCCACAGACTTAGCAGCACAGCGCTGCTCTACGCACAGCATGCAGTCTGCGGCTGCTCATGTATGTCTGTGTCTGTGGGTGGCCTCCCCATCTGCTGCAGCAGCCTGGAGACTGCACCTGGGCTGCTCTGTGGTCCTCTGGGCAGCCTGAAGGCGGTGGAGTGGAGTCAGGGCACAGGCTCCAAAACCATGTGTGCAATTAACACGTTAAAAAAAATTAATGCAAGAACTGATTGAGGCATTATCTGCATACGTTAACTACAATTAATTGACAGCCCTACTAAACATATATTCAGAAATCATCCAGGTTTCAAGAGAAAATGAAAGGGAATCTGAACAGCGTGCTATGTGTCATAACACACATCGTCCCCAAAATAGTTAGTATTGTTCTAATGCATCTCTCTCAAGAGAAACCATGAGCGTACAGATGTTCAGAATTCTTCTCTCAGAGCAAAGATGGCTGTTCTAGGAGAAAAATAACCCAGGGACAACCACGGTTAAATCACTTCCAAGAGAGTCCTCTGGGACAGCAAATATCTGTATGCAAGCTCTTCTGAGAAAAGCCATACCACTGTCCTACAGCATCCGATGGTACTTTGCTCCCACTACCCAAGAAGACAAAGTGTCATGCACTGGGCTTTGCTGCTCCAGCCAAACAAGGAGCAAAACATGCCCCTTTCGCAATCCCACACTGTACTGCAAAGAGACATAGTCTGTTTCTGAGCTAATCAGAGCTGCCCTACGCACTGTTGCCGTTCTCTCTCTGGGCAGACGGAGTCTGCAAAGCAGGCTGAGATGTGTGCACAGAGGTGCCTTGGCTACTCAGCATCAGCCCCACAAGGTCTCTGCTCTTCAGGGGCTCAGAATTTAAACCCATGTATGCAGCCAGTGTTTTGACTTCTACGTCCCAAATAAGACTTACTTGTCAGTGCAAGTCCCATTCAGCCATAAGAACTGTAACAACAGAAGAACTGGCTAATCCATCTAGTCTTCTTTGCAGACAACAGCTTATAACTTGATCCTTCTCTACAATTAATTCCATGGACTATTGTGTCACCAAGTTGAATTGGTGACATCCAATATGTCTCTTCTGGTATAAGAGACATCTATGGATGCTTGCATCCATAGAAGCTTCTCAAGTAAATCTCAGGATGTCATCCTCCTGCTGTACTCAGCCTTGGTAAGACCGCAGCTGGAGTACTGCATCCAACTCTGGGCTCCACAATTCAAGAAGGATGTCAAGAAGCTTGAGAGAAATCCAGAGGAGAGCCACGCGCATAATCAGAGGGCAAGAGAACAGGCCTCATGAAGAGACACTGAGAGCCACGGGACTCTTCAGTCTGGAAAAGTGCAGGGTCAGGGGGGACCTGGTGGCTGCTTATGACCAAATCCTATTTTATTTTCTTTATCCTAGTCATTTTTTACAAAGCCAGACCTTTGCTGAAATAACTCACAGTTTACAAATCAACTACTCTCACTTGGAGAAACATTAGCTGTTGGGCTGAGCTATCAGGCTTAGTTTAATGAATGCAGCATTTCATACACTAGCTTTTACTTATTCAAGTTAAAAAATATTGAAGCCTTTTATCTTATCCTCTGTGCCGGGGCGGGCAATTATTTTGGGTGGAGGGCTACTTACCTGGTTTTGGCAGGCTGTCGAGGGCCACCTTGACAGGTGCTCTGCCTCTGGTCACCACCCTGGGACCAATGTCCCAATGTTTTGGGACCAATGTCCCAGGGCTAGCACCAGTGGGGCCCAAAGCGGGGCACAGGCTGGCAGGGGTCTGTGGAGCCAGGCTGGGCTGCACCAGGAGGGAGAGGGGGGAGCTGGCCCAGCTCCACAGAGCCCTTGCTGGCTGGGACCCCATGCTCCTGCCACCCTATTCTGGGCCCTGCTGGCACTGGCCCCGGGGCACCAGTGCAGGCCCCGTGCTCCCACTGGCTCCCTGCCCACTCACTCCCTGTGTCCCACAGCACAGGTGGGGGGCAGCGCACAGCCCCAACCCCCTGCTTGCCAGCAGGGAAGAAGCTGGTGCTGAGCATGGGGAAAAGCAGCCCCTCACCCGCCCCATGACCAGCGTTCTCTGCTACAGGCGTTTGCAGCCCGTGTGGGGCTGTCCAGAGCAGGCACAGGCAGTCCCACACGGGCTACAAGCAGCTACAGCACGGGGAGCTGGCCATTGGGCGAGCGAGGGACCGCTTTTCCCTGTGCGCACCACCAGCTTGTAACCCAGCCCTGCTACCAGCCTGGGCTCCAAGCCGACTCTGGGCTTACCTGTAGGCGGCAGCAGCTGCAGCCCCCCTGCTTGCCACGCTGGGCAGTGTTGGCGGCTGCCTGCCCAGAGCTCGTATGCTGGGCAGTCCACAGGTGGTGGTGGCAAACACTGCCCAGTGCGGCAAGCAGGGGGGTCGCAGCTATTGTCTCCATGCACAGCCTCGACTGGCAATCCTGGAGTCAGCATGGGGCCCAGGCTGGCAGTGGGGCTGGGTCACAAGCTGGTCCTGAGTTCAGGTGGAGGAAAAGCAGCCTGCCTTGTGCCCTGCACTGCAGCTGCTCACAGCTCAGGTGGAGCTGGCTGTGCCTGCTCTGGACAGCCCCATGTGGGCTGTGAGCAGGGCACCAGCCACAGGGTAGGCGATGGGCCACTTTCCTCCATGCTGGGAAGGAGCCCAGGAAAAAAGCTGAGTGCAGGGAAAAAATGGATCCTCCCCTGCTCCCCCTGCTGCAGCTGCTCGCAGCCCACAGTGCTGTCTGGAGCAGGCACAGGCAGCCCCATGCGGGCTATGAGCAGCTGCAGCATGGGGCGCTGGTCACAGGGCAGGTGAGGCACTGCTTTCCTCCAGTCCACACTCAACTTTTCCCCAGGCCACTTTTCCGCAGGCTCCTTCTCTGCCCGGGGTCCTCCCCTGCCCTTGCCCCCTTCCCCATGGTTCTGGCATGGGGCAGCCACATGGTTCCAAGCCCAACTGGCTGGGGTGGGCAGGGCCAGGCAGGCCCTGCTGTTGTGGGAGACTGCTGGTCTTCCCCTGGGTCCTACTGCCCTTGTTTTTTGTCATTTTTGACAGGAACCAAGGGCAGATGAATATTAATTTTCTAAATTTTTTAGGGGCCCTATGCGCTGGATAGACTGGCCTCGTAAGCCATATTTTGCCCACCCCTGCTCTGTGCTATCCCATAAATTACACATGAAGGACATTCTGAACAAATTCACTAGATCTCTTTTCATTAAAAAATTGTTAAATTGTTTTTACATAAAAGTATTATCATCAGTAAATCTAAACTATTGTTGAAGTGCAAAACAGATTTTGGAAAAAAGACAAATGAATTCGTTCTTGCTTCCAACAGTAGAATATAAATTATCTCATAATTTTAAACCTAAATGCCAAGAACACCAGCTGTACTAAAACAGACTCAAGAAAAAGGAAAATGAGCAATTAAATTACCTGAAAAAAGGATGTGCCTCTGAATAATTGAACTCAGGCTCTAAGCCTGACCTAGCGCCCACTAGGATTCACTAAAAATGCTGTTTCCTTATTAGTACTATGAAAAATTCATTAGCTTACACAATGCATGAACAAGGAGACAGTGAACACTTTAAAAGAGTCTTCTAGTTTAAGAAAAACATGCTTATTCATCTCTCTCCTAAAATGTCCAATGTTGTTATTCATGAACTCCTACACCTTTGTGCTTCTCCACTTTCTTTTATACCTTTCCATTTCAGTTCTCTGAAAGTTCAGTTACCCACAGAACTACCACTAAGAGAGATGGACAAAATGTAAAAGTAGCTAAGATCAACTTACTTTACCTTCTAACGTAGCCATTGTGATTGACTGTGCAGAAAAACTACCGAGCTGCAAATACCCATCCATCCTAGAGAACTCTCCCCATGCACCTTATGACATGCTCGTGATACAAATCGTAATAGAACATAAAAAACACAGCCAATAAGACTCGAAAAAAATCCATTCATTGTTGGTGAGTAGGAAGCTTCTATTGAAGACTTGGTCTTTACAAGCTTTCATTAAAAGGGTTCCTTGCATGAGTGCAAGACATTGTTATGCTGTTGCTTTAAACCTGCATATGGACAGCTCCAATGATGCCAATGCAATAGCATCGGTATCATTTTGCTCAGCCTTGTTTCTGTTTCGCTGTTTTCTTCCCAGAGCAGTAAAAAATCAACATCACTGATGCAGCTTGGCCAAGCACCAACTAACAGCAACAAGCTAGTGGCCTTCAATGAAAGCCTGCCCTACAGACTTCTGCATTAACTGAGGAAGCCAGGTCTGCCAGCAGGAATTTTTCTTCCATCAAAACCAACCTAGGTCCCCCCAGCCAGAGTGGTGAACTAAGCTAACAAAAGCTGCCTTCTGCTGGCAGAGCTGCATCTGCTTTGGAGTTTTGCCAACAGACATGTCAGTCATGTGCATTCAACTTTTCCCACCCCTAACAGACATAACTGTGCTAACAGAATTTTGTAATGTAGGGTCACTGCCCCATAAGCAGGTAAGTTGATACCATAGCTAAAATCCCACCTTGCAGAGAGCCAGATAAGAGAGCAGCATAGTTGAGAGCCCACCTTGGAGAGAGTCAGGTTAGAAGATGCAGCCATCATGTAAGCAGGTTAGAGTAGCGAAGTACACCCAAAACAATTAGAAGGCTGGAGAAAAGTGTTTCAGGGTACAGCTTGTAGCCATGTTGGTCTAAGGACATAGGCAGACAAGGTTCTTTGGGTAAATCCAAAATCTTTTATTAGAACAACTAAAATACTTGGGAAAATTCTTTTTTCCAAGCTTTTGGGTACAAATGCCCTTCTTCAGGCTGAACCCAAACAACGCTGTCTGCCTATGTCCTTAGATGAAAATGGCTACAACTAGACCTATGAAACATGGAAGATACCACATTTTGCTGAAGAAAATTGTGGCATTTTTACTTTGCACCGCTGAGGAAAGACCAATCTTAAAATTAACCAGACACTGGTTAAACTAAGTCTGCCAGGGGGGACTACTGCCATTGCTGCCCCGCTGAGCAACCCTTGCAAAGGCAGCAGGTCAAGGCACTTAAGGGAACCCAGCCCTGAAACGAGCTGTGGGCAAGGCAAGGGCCCCTAAGGGACACTTGTCTGTCTGAACACAAATGCCAAGAGATTGGGGAATAAACAGGAGGAACTTGTCTGCATGATTAACACAAATAATTACAATGTCACAGGGATAACGGAGACGTGGTGGGACTCCACCCATGACTAGACGACAGGTATAGACGGCTATACCATGTACAGGAGAGATCAAGTGGACAAAAGGGGTGGGGGCGTAGCTCTCTATGTCAAGGAAAGCTACGTGTCCCTGCAAGCCGATAAGGGGGCGACCAGGGTGGACGACTGGAGACCCTCTGGGTTAAAATCCGTGGGGAACACAGCACAGGGGACACAATGGTGGGAGTCTATTCATAGTTTCATAGTCTCTAGGGTCAGAAGGGTCCTGAGCAGATCATCGAGTCCGACCCCCTGCCATGGCAGGAAAGAGTACTGGGGTCAAACGACCCCAGCAAGGTGTACATCTAGCCCCCTCTTAAAGACCCCCAGGGTAGAAGCCAGCACCACTTCTCTTGGAAGTTGGTTCCAGATCCTAGCCGCCCTGACTGTGAAGTAGCGCCTCCTGATATCTAACCTAAACCTACTCTCTGCCAGCTTGTGACCGTTATTCCTGGTCACTCCTGGCAGTGCTCGGGGGAACAGTGACTCCCTCAATGCCTGCTGATCCCGCCCCCCGACTAGTTTATAACAGGCCACAAGATCCCCCCTCAGCCTTCTCTTTTGGAGGCTGAACAGGTTCAGGTCCCATAGCCTCTCCCCATAGGCCCTGCCCTGCTGCCCCCTGATCATGTGAGTGGCCCTCCTCTGGACCCTCTCCATGTTGTCCACATCCCTCTTGAAGTGCGGAGCCCAGAACTGGTACTCCAGCTGCGGCCTAACCAGTGCCGCATAGAGGGGATCACCTCCGTGGACCCACCTGACATGCATCTGTGGATGCATGAAAAGGTAGTTGGCCTTCCTGACTGTAACCCCACACTGCCGGCCCATGTTCATCTTGGAGTCAACGATGACTCCAAGATCCTTTTCCGCCTCTGTATTGACAAGAATGGAGTTCCCCAGACTGTAGGTATGGTGCCAGTTGTTCTTTCCCAGGCGCATCACTTTGCACTTGTTGGTGTTGAATCCCATCCTATTCTTATCCGCCCGCCCCTGTAACCTGTCTAGGTCCGATTGCAGCCTATTCCTCCCTTCTAGCGTGCCCACATCCCTCCACATCTTAGTGTCATCAGCAAATTTGAACAGGGTGCTATTTACCCCCTCATCCAAGTCACTGATGAAGATGTTGAATGGTGCAGGCCTGAAGACCAAGCCCTGCGGAACGCCACTGCCCACACCCCTCCAAGTCAAAAATGACCCATCCACCACCACTCTCTGGGTGTGGCCCTCCAGCCAGTTGGCAACCCATTTGACTGTGTGGGTGTTGACACCACAGTCCCTCAGTTTCTTAATGAGAACAGGGTGAGAGACAGTGTCAAAGGCCTTCTGAAAATCCAGGAAGACTATGTCCACTGCTACCCCTGCATCTAAGGACTTGGTGATCTGGTCATAGAAGGCCACCAGGTTGGTCTGACAGGACCTGCCGCTAATGAACCTGTGTTGATTACCCCTAAGCATAATCTCGCCTGCTGGCCCCTCGTGGATACGCGCCAGAATAATTTTCTCAAAAACCTTGCCCAGGATTGAGGTAAGACTAACTGGCCTATTGTTTCCCGGTACTCCTTCCTCCCCTTTTTGAAGATGGGAACCACACTGGCCCCAGTCCTCTGGCACCACACCAGAGCACCACGAGTGCTCGTAAAGCCAATGACCTCAGCCAATTCCCTCAGTACTCAAGGGTGGAGATCATCCAGACCGGCTGATCTGAATACATCCAGTTCTTCCAGAAGTTCCCCAACTAGTTCCTCACTAACCCTTGTCCTAGGTGCACCTCCCCTGGAGTCTAAGGGGAGGCCCAGATGGGTGGTGGTTGTTCCAGTCCCTGCTCAGGAAAATGGAGGCAAAGAAATTGTTAAGTATGTTGGCTTTGTTGTCTGATGTGACGACCAAAGCCAACATATTTAATGATTTCTTTGCCTCTACTACAGACCTCCTACCCTATATCAAGAGTTTGACCAGGAGTTCACCAGGGAATTGACTGAAGATGCATGCTCCCAATGCATGGTTGTCATGAGAAACTTCAACTACCTAGACATCTCATGGGAAGAGCGCTCAGCCAAATCAGAGCGATCACAAAGCTTTCTCTCATGCGTGGATGACCTCTACTTGACGCAAGAAGTTGACGGGCCAACGAGAGGTAAAGCACTGCTTCACCTGGTACTGGCTACAGGGGATGACCTAATCAGTGACTTAACGATCAAAGGGAAGCTGGGTGGCAGTGATCATGAGCTGATCACCTTCACCATCTGCCACAAAGCTGGCAAGTCAGTCAGCAATAGAGAAGTCCTTGTGTTCAGGAAAGCTGACTTTGACAAGCTCAGAAGGCTTGTAGGTGAGCCCCTAAGGGATCACGACTCAAAGGGGAGGTGAGTTCAGGATGAGTGGTTGCTCCTCAAGAGAATGATCCTGGATGCACAAGCTAAGTCTATTCCATCTCGGAGGAAAGGCAGCAAAAGGGCACAGCTCCCTTGGCTCTGCAGGGAACTAGCGGATGTCCTGCGTCTAAAAAGAAAGACCTACAAAGGATGGAGGACTGGTTCCACCTCCAAGGAGAAATATTCTGCACTGGTCTGGACCTGCAGGGAGCAAACTAAGAAAGCCAAGGCTGCAACTGAATTCCAACTAGCTAAAAGTATCAAGAACAATAAAAAGTCCTTTTTAGATATGCGGGCAGCTGGAGGAAAAGCAAGGGCAATGTCAGACCCCTGCTAAACCAGATGAGACAACTGACGCACAGGCAAAAACCAACTTGCTAAATGGGTACTTTGCATCAGTTTTTCACCAGTCCCAAGGGACGCCCCTGCCCATTACAGGACAGGAACACCTGGGTGAGGATGATTCCTTACCCTCCATCAATGCTGACCTTGTGAAGGAACACCTCGAGAGGCTGGACACCTTCAAGTCAGCCGGCCCTGACAGCTTACACCCCAGAGAACTCAAGAAGCTGGCAAGCATCAGAGTTCAGCCACTGGCACAGATCTTAAGAGAACTCCTGGTGCTCTGGAAAAGTGCCTGAAGATTGGACGAAGGCCAATGTGGTGCCTATCTTCAAGAAGGTGAGGAAAGTGGATCTGGCAAACTACAGGTCCATCAGCCTGACCTCTATTCTGGGGAAGGTCTTAGAAAAGATTATTAAAGAGGCCATTCTCAACAGACTGGCTGATTGCAGCATCTTGAAGGATAGCCAGCATGGGTTTGTTGTGGGTAGGTCTTGCTTGACCAGTCTTATTTCCTTTTATGACCAAGTGACCTATCACCTGGACAACAAAGAAGAGATTAATGTTGTATATCTTAATTTTAAAAAAGCCTTCAATCTGGTATCCCAGGATCACCTCTTGGCAAAACTGGCCAACTATGGCCTCAGCTTCACCACGATCTGCTGGTTGGGGAATTGGCTTCATGGTCGGACCCAGAGGGTGGTGGTTGATGCAAGTCAATTGTCATGGTGCCCTGTGACCAGTGGGGTTCCCCAAGGCCTTGGGCCTATACTATTCAGCATCGTCATTAATGATGTGGACACTGGCATCAGAAGAAGACTGGCCAAGTTTGCCAATGACACCAAACTCTGAGATAAAGCCTCCACACTTGAGGATAGGAGGGCCATCCAGGCTGACCTTGACAGGCGCAGGAAATGGGCGGATGAGAACCTGATGGTGTTCAACACCG
Source organism: Crocodylus porosus (assembly GCF_001723895.1). Lineage (NCBI taxonomy): Eukaryota > Metazoa > Chordata > Crocodylia > Crocodylidae > Crocodylus > Crocodylus porosus. The sequence continues at coordinate 9,530,779 of NW_017728915.1, forward strand.
AAAAATGCAAGGTTCTCCACCTTGGGAGGAAAAATCTGCAGCATGCTTATAGGCTGGCTAGCACTAGATGAAAAGGTCATGACTGACCACAAGATGAATGTGAACCTTCAAATGTGATGTTGCAGCTAGTAAAGTGAGCAAAATGCTGGCTTGCATCCACAGATGCTTCTCAAGCAAATCCCAGGACATCTTTCTCCCATTGTACTTGGCCTTGGAAGGCCACAGCTAGAGTATTGAGTCCAGTTTTGGGCTCCACAATTCAAAAACAATGCAGAGAAGCTTGAGAGAGTACAGAGGAGAGCCACATGCATGACCAGAGGTCAGGAAAACAGACCTTATGATGAGAGGCTGAGAGCCATGGGACTCTTCAGCCTGGAATAGCGCAGGCTCAGGGGTGATCTGGTGGCCGCCTATAAGTTTATCGGGGTGTTCACCAGGATCTGGCAGAACATCTGTTCACCAGAGTGCCCCACTGGATGACAAGATCAAATGGTCAAAAACTCCTTATGTTTCAGGCTGGACATAAGGAAGAACTTCTTTACTGTCCGAGCCCCCAAGGTCTGGAATAGACTATTGCCAGAGGTGGTTCAAGCACCTACTCTGAACACCTGCAAGAAACATTTAGATGTGTACCTTGCTGGGATCCCATGATCTCTGCTAACTTCCTGCCCCTGGGGCACAGGGCTGGACTCGATGATCTTCCGAGGTCCCTTCCAGCCCTAATGTCTATGAAATCTACTTACTACCTAGATACCAGCAGGAACGGCAGGACCACCTGTAAAGAGAATAGAAAGACAATCTGGGCATCAACCTTCCCCTTTTCCAGAGTGCAGCATATCTCATCAGCAAGTGACCCACCACCCTCATCTTTCCAACTGGCTTCAGGCTTTGGAGGGTATCAGCCTTGGGGCTCTGAGATGCAGTGCAAGAGTCTCACACAAGAAACAAGGTTAATTAGGGGGCTCTGTCAGCCGGGTCCACGTGTGACTGAGGCACGGGCTCACTAAAGGAGGTAACAGCTGAAGAAAACAAGCATCGGAGACCCAGTAAGGGGCGTTTTGGTTTTACTGAAGTTACCCAAGGGGGGGGAGGCGGCTTTTCAAACAAACGAAGCCGGAGCTGGGACTACAACGGACGAGGGGAACGCGGCTCTCCGCTCTCGCACCCTTTAGAGCAGGGGCGTTCAACCTCCGGCTTGCGGCACCGTCTCCCGTTGGTGGAGCCCCAGCCTCCGGCGCCACATCCCAGGGCCCGACCGCGGGGCAAGGGGGAAGGGACTTGGCGCGCACTCACCTGCCCGAGTCGGGCCCTGACTCTCTCGCCGTGGCACCCGGTCACCACCGCACGCTGCGCATGCGCGCCCGCTGAGCGCGACGACGACGTCAGCAGGCGGCGCCTGCCGCCCCCACGCAAGTAAGACCATGGCGCTGAGCGCGGCAGGGCTGGCGGCCCCCCGGGGGCTCGTGTGGCGAGTGCTGCTGCGCTGGGCTCAGAGCAGCGCCGGGGCCGGGGCCGGGGCCGAGGTCCCCGAGCACGTGGTGCGGGTGCCCTGGGCCGCGCGGCAGCAGCAGCGGCGGCGGCGGCAGCGGCAGGTGGCGACGGGGCCGGCGGTCCCGACGCGGGCGGGGAAGTTTCTGCTGTGGAGCCGGCGACAGGAGCTGAGCCAGCCAAGTCGCCTGACGCTAGGCCGCTGGGAGGCGCCGCGCCTGGTGTCGGCGGGCTGGAAGCACCGGCTGTCCTGCGGCGACTACTTCCAGTTGGAGCGCGCCCAGGACTTGGCGCCGGCGCTCGTGCCGCCGCAGGCCGAGGGGGGCGACGCGTCCTTCGAGGCGCTGGGGCTGGAGCCGGCGCTGGTGTCCGCCCTGGACGCGCTGTCCTTTGGGCGGCCCACTGCCGTGCAGCGCCGCACAATCCCCGCCCTGCTGCGCGGCCGCCACGCGATCTGCGCCGCCGAGACGGGCAGCGGGAAGACCCTGGCCTACCTGCTGCCGCTACTGCAGCGGCTCCTTGCGGGGCCCCGGCCCCAGCTGCGCTCGGGACAGACTCCCAGCCCCCTCAGCCTGGTGCTGCTGCCATCGCGGGAGCTGGCGGAGCAGGTGCGCGCAGTGGCTGCCTCCCTGTGCCGGTCGCTGGGGCTGCGGGTGCGGGAGATCGGCGGGGGCCGGGGCATGGGCAACGTGAAGAGGCAGCTGTGTGCGGAGCCCTCCCTGGACGTGCTGCTGGCCACGCCGGGGGCCCTGTGCAAGGCACTGCGGAAGCAGATGGTGACCCTGGAGCAGCTCAGCTGCCTGGTGCTGGATGAGGCTGACACCCTGCTGGACCCCACGTTTGTGGAGCTGGTGGAGGAGGTGCTGGCACATGCTCCCCTGACCTGCACCCCCCAGGATTTGACTGATCTGTGGGATGTCAAAACCCAGTTGGTGGTTGTCGGAGCCACCTTCCCGGGAGGCCTAAGCCGGCTGCTGAGCAAGTTTACTGACATTGGCCACTTTGTCACACTTGTCAGTCAGAGCCTGCATTGCCTCCTACCCCACATTCAGCAGAAATTTGTCCGGATCAAAGGCAGAGACAAAGTGTCTGAGCTGCTGCAGCTCATCAAGGTCCAGAGCCCTTCCAGTGGAGCCCTCCTTGTCTTCTGTAACAAGGCCCCCACAGTCAACTGGCTCAGCTACATCTTTGATGATCACAAAATCAAACACTTGAGACTGCAGGGCCAGATGCCTGCAGCCGTGAGAGCAGGTATCTTCTCTGCCTTCCAGAAGGGAGAGAAGGACATCCTTGTCTGCACTGATTTAGCCTCCCGAGGACTGGATACCAGCCGCGTGGAGCTGATAGTGAACTATGACTTCCCAGACACCCTGCAGGACTATCTCCATCGGGTAGGGCGTGTTGGGCGTGTGGGAAGCCAGAAGCCTGGATCTGCAATTAGTTACGTGACACATCCATGGGATGTTGACCTGGTGAGGAAGATAGAGACTGCAGCCCGGAGAAGGACTAGTCTCCCGGGTATGAAGACTTCCATTGATGAGCCTTTACCTGAAACAGACTCAACTCAGACTGCCAAACAGCAATGAACTTTGTGTCTGAGTTAGACTTAGGCTCCTAATAAAGGCTCACTGTTATACTTAATACTAACACTCTTATGTTTGTGACCCAGAATGTAAACGTGATAGCCAAAGAATTTAAGCTTTTAGTTGCATCATGACCCAAAGGTGTATTGATTCATTTCAGTTGTAGCGGTTACTTTGCACTTTTGGAAAATCAAATTGCAGTAACGTGCAACAGGTAGTTAAAATGCTTTTAGGGAAGGCTTGAAATTTGACATTCTCCATTTCATTGCTTTTGATCTATTTGTTTAAAGCTCATTAATATTAAATTTGATGTAAATCAGGTCTATTTGGATAAAAAAAAAATAGGTTAAGATTATGTAGTCACTATAATCCTGAAATTTTTATTTCATTAATATTCTAATATAGGTGGCTAGCTACATTAGCCTGATGTCAGGCAGAAGATAGGGTGGGGCAGCACCCTTGAAACTGGTTCAGAGAGGCATGAGTTTTCACAGACAGCAATCTACTGTGTCAGATGCTAGGAAAGGACTCCCATTTCTATCTCTCTGTTTCTATCTTGCTTACCTTCGGGCTGTTCTGATATAATATTAGCAACAGCCAGGAACTGAATATTAGGTGAAGGTTAAAATAACAATTATTGTGGAAATATGTTGCCTCTTCCCTCAAGTGTGTAAAAGGTTATATATCTGGTATAACTATTGTAAATTAAGGTTTGTTTATCTCCAGCACAGATGGGTGTAGTGGAAGTTTCTGGATCATAATCTAACCTTCTATCTAAACTCTGACGTTGCAGAAAAAAACTATCTCCCTAGGTCTACAGTGTCACAGTACAATACAGATACAGATGTTTTTTCCTAGAAATACACACCAGGTATTTTGAAAGTGGAGCTAGCATACCAGGGAAAGAAATCAGAAGGAAAATGCTGGTTAAGTAGTTTGTACTCCAAGGTTACCCCCCAGTAGTACATTTGAAGTATTTTATAGGTTGAAGAGAGAGGCCTTTCACACTTCCTTTATGAAAGTTCTTTTGCTTGTTTTTTATTATGTATTCAGACTCTTTAATTGTTGAAATATTAGGGTAAGTAGAATTACTGTGGTGAGACGAAAGTACTTCTCAGAGTGCCATTCACGAGTAAATCAAAGCACTGTATAAAGGGGGGTCATAGTGCATCAGGCACCCGGAGATGAAATGACTTGGTCATGGTCACCAAGTAGGCCATTGATTGTACTGGAAATAAGATGTAGGTTCCATGAATCCTACTGTGGTACACGGATATTTAACACCTAAATAAAACTCCTTTGTTAAAAGAGTTGGAGTCAAAACTGTCCCCCTTAATTCTTTGAGAGCCAATGTAGATTCTGTGTTCCCTCCTTTTGCCTCTTCCAAGCAGCTGCACTAAAAGCATCATGGACTGTGTGTCAGTCTGCAAGGTGAAGGAGTAGGAAAATAGGGGAGTGAAAGGTATTGTTGAGCTCTCCCATGTCTGCGCTCAGAAATAAGTTTTAATGGATGAGGACAGTTTTACAATTTTGTTCAAAGTCTGTCTTCTCTGACTCCCCTGCATTATGTCATGGACTGAAAAGGAAATGCTTTGACCAAATACTGCCTATAGCAGTGTGAGTGGGCAAGTTATTGCTTTTGAATGGAATTGTTTTCTGGTGAGTGGCTTCATTACTTGTCTGATTTTTAAGGAAGTTAAGCCCTATTTTTGGGTTTTTAGTCAATTATTAGTGTTAGAAAACAAAATTTTGATACATAGCTGAGATTTATTACAGATCCTTTCCCACTTAATCCATCTTTCTGTGCACGTGCTTATATCCCCTCTGTCAACTCAGGGGTGTGGAAAGTGCTAATATGGTCAAAAGACTAATTATTGAAAAGATCAGAACAGGATATTTCTGTGTTATTTTTTTGCAAGGGAAATTGTGCAGCTTGAAGGCATTTCATTCTGGTCGCTGGGGAGGGAAAAATCCCCACTGTGGATAAAACCTTTCATGACAGCCTTTAGAATAAAATCTGTAATGAAAACTAGATGTTGGACACTAGTAATCTATTCACATTACAGCAGTGAGAAGAACATTGTGGGGAATCTTCAAGCTGTAGTGTTCTTTTATTCCCAGTTGGTAAAGAGATGACTGGAATAGCAATGCAGTAAAAGAACCTGGCAACCCTTGTATTTTGACTACATTAAGCATTATGTGCCGCTTGTCATCCACTGTGAAGTTAATTGCAAATTTTTGTCTGTATATGTGCATAGGAAGAAACAATACCAAAGATCCATGGCAGTATGCAAGAAGAACCTTTTGGGTATAATTTATGGGATGGGCTAAAGCAATATTAATATTTTCAAGTGGCTTCTGCATGGATGTTACTTGTATTCTAGCAACCTCATATTAATTCCAGAAGGAGGTTGTGCACTGAAACCTTACATTTCAACTTCCTTAAAATAACTTTATTTCGTTGTCTGTTCTGTAGTCCTCTGTTAGCTACAGTCAGCTCACACAGTTTCTTTTTACCATCTTGTACCATCTTTACTTTTCCCAAAGCCTGACAAAGGGACTTGGATCCTGAAAGCTTGCAGAAAAGAACAATTTTCTGTGATTTTCCAGTTGGTCTAATAAAAGGCATCATTTTGGAACCAAGGGTTCTAGTTTTTTGTATTACTCAAAGCACTAAGCAAATCAGACCCTCTGATTCTGCCACTGGATTTACTGAAACCAATCACTGAGGCCTAGTCTGCAGTATAAATTTGGTCAGCTGGGAGGGAACGATGAGAGGGAAGCAGCATGTTTGTTCTTCAGCTTGAAAACAAGTCTCGGCAAACAAAAAACAACATGCAGTTAGAGTTCAGGTCTCTGTTATGGTCCATAATAAATGGTTCACTGAGAGAGTATTTCAGGATATGATTGCCTCTTTCCAGAGGTGGGTAAGTGTTTCTGATATAGGACAACAGTTAAAGTTGTTAAACAAGTTATGTCACAGCATTCCATTGCATTAGCCCATGCATGTACGTGCTAACAGTCTCTACCAGAATATTTTTGACTGCTTAGATTTAATGGCTATGCCCCGACCTGAGCAGATGGAACTGACCTTGTACACACAAAACTAGTATGGTGTTTTGGAATCAAAGTACCAGAGTTTTAATTTCCTTCTGTATTGATTGTACAAAATGGATCCTGGTCATTTGGTTGGTAAATGAAACTGTCAGGACAAAATCCTTTTTTTTTTTTTTTTTTTACTGTGGATCTACTATCTTATACTGAAGAAGTTGAGTGATATAAGTTCATACAGGTGTCCCTAACTTTATGCAGGTTCCTTATGTGCACATTCACTCTTATGCGGTGACCTTTTTATACCAAAAATTCCTTATATGCGAGGTAAATTCACTCTTAAACAAATGGTGTGGTGGACGCCCACAGTCAGATGCTTTGTGCGTTGCAGGAGTTACGTGCACCAAAATACAGTCTCCTGTGTGGATCTGTGCTCCTCGCTCATTGTCTGTAGTGCGTTTCTGTAGTTGCCGTCCCCATTATGGCTTCTAAGCATCCCACTTGCTTATCTCCTGCCCCCTCCCTGGTCCATCAGTGAAACCGTCACCACCTTCTCTTGTCACGAACTAAACATTCACCACCATCTTGTGCTTGTGTGCGCTGTCTGCCATTGATGAGTACCAAAATTGTCTTGTAAAAGTGGTAGAAATGGGTCTGGGGGTCAGTATAGTTGAGGTCTTGGAACATATCTCTATTTGTACATTGTAAAGTGGGTTCCCTTTATGCAGAATTGAGTTATGTACCCTTTTCCAGGAACACATGTACAGCATAAAGTGAGGGTCCCATGAGATACACATCCCTGCCTCATGGGCTGCACCCCCCACAAGTGTTCACGGCACCTCAAAGCTGTTTGACATACTGCAATCTGCACGTGCTGCTGTGCACCGTGCTGTGTTGCTAATTTGCAACATGACAGGTTTTTTTTGATGCAGATCCTGGTATCAAAAAAAGAAGCAACCTGTAAAAAATGGTGCGGGACATGGCAGCAGCATGTGCTGCTAGAAATGGGAGCCTAGCTGGTCAGAGCCACACTCTGGCTGCTGGCCAGGCTCTGAGCGGCTGGCTCAACGCCACTGCTGGCCCAGGAGGCCCTCCAGGATTCCTGGTAAGGCTGCAGGGGCCAGTGACCCCAGCCTCCCCTATCCCACCTGGGTTCCTTTGCCTTGTGCCAGAGTGCATGTGCTGGGGCGTGCTGTTTTTCTCGCAGGAAATGCGTGCACCTGCACGTGCATGCTTGGTGGGGGACAAGTCCATGGAGGACAAAGTGAGCCACACAGACTCTGTTTGATGTGGTTACATAGATGTCAATTCCTGACTTCTAATCTTGTATTAAATTGGTAGACTGCTGTCTTCTAATCATTACACATTGATATCAATAGTCCGCAAAGGTAATAAGAACAATATATTCCATCCATTATAGATAAGAGAAGGATTTTTATGTGGAGGGAAATTTTTTAAAACCTGCATGTTTTCTATCAGAGGTTTCTGATTATACCAGGTTCATAAAGGATATTTGAGTCTCAATTGTTATAAGGGTAAAAACTATTTATAAATACTACAGGCTTAAATGATTGACAGATGCTATAAGTAAGCTGTAGACATGAGTGGTATATATTATAGATGACTGCAAGCAAAACAGTTTAAACTATTATACATGGTTGTTAGTAACTTAGTAGCCTCTGGGATGATCATTTAATCCTTTATAAATCATTAATTGATTGAACTTTAATAGTCTGTGATTGATGAAACTTTAATAGATGGTGATAATTTAGAACATTTATGAGACCATTGGTCAAACTTCATGAATCCCTTCAGTAGCAGATCATCTTATGTGAGTCAGTTTATCCTAGCTCAGTCTAAATTGCTGCACACAGTATTTTAATGCAGTATTGTCAAATGACATAATTACATAACAATGAGAAATAAGATTGTTCCAGCCAATTTTACAGAATGAACTAGTGACACTTTTGTATGTTTACAAATAGCAGCTCTTATCAGTAATGCTCAGTATGGATGATCCAATCAAATAGTGACTGTGGTACAATTCTATAAAATGAGGCCTTTTCTCTTAATTTCAAGTGACACACTGTCCAATAAAAGCATCTGGATAGATATGCTTTACAGTACATGTACCAACAAAACTATTTGTATGCAGTATCTTCAAAGAGAGAAAGAATGACACAAAGGCTATGGGTGAATAAACTATTATGTGTGCACTTCTGCCACAAGGTAAATGAAAGATAGGCTGCAATAGCTTTGCCCTTATTGGAAGAGTGCTTAGCAAATCTGTCTCATTCATATAGACCAGTACTAGAGGCAATAATTAATATTATCAGTTGCATTCAGGTGAATACTAGCATTTAATCCCAGAAGTATGAAGGCAATAAAGAGATGCCAAATAGAAATGCACAGATCTCTAAGAGCAAATTGTGGCTAAGGTTATGCATGTTCTTCCTGCTCTTCTTAAGGAAATCCTTTGTGAAGCAGGAAGACCTAATCAAAGCTAATGAATTCAAAATAAGCCCAACCAACACAACCTAGAAACACTAATGCCCTGACATTAGTTAAGACACAATATCACTGAACACTTCAAGGCTCTTCCTTAACTACTACAAGTAATTTCTCCAATATTACATTTCCACTTGTGTTTAACCTCATCACTGACAGCTTTTTTTTACAACACAGGTCTGTGTTGTTTCCTTTCTGATTAAACTACCTTCTATATAAACTTCTGTCTCAACATCTTTATAGGGATCTACAGATACCAAAGATTTCATAGAACCCATCACCAGGATATCCAAGTTCCATAGGTTTACAGAATCCAGTGTTTAATAGGCCATGACAACCAGCTCTGTGAACTGTTTTCAACAGATTTATGGAGGGCTGACTCCTGCAACGCTACTGATTTAATGAATGAGTTATTCTTACAAAGCACATGCTAATCTTGAATTAAATCAGTAGGAGTCAGATTTTTTTACCCATTTTTTTTTAACATTAATTTCTTCTGAAAGAGATTCCTTTTTGTATGCCCAGTTCACACATTAGTTGTTGAATGGGTGGTGGAGAAGTTCTCCATACGTATTCTCACCAGCTTCTCAGCAGGAACTGGCTTCAGGAGGAACTTGCAGGTGAAGACTTGCTGACAAGCCTTGCGGAAGTTCTCAGAGAGGAACGCATAGATGATAGGGTTAATGCAAGAGTTCCCATATGCTAAGCAGTGAGAGATAATGCGAAAGGTGAAGGAGATATTGTTCAGAGGAAATTGCCCAAACTCTGCCCACATGGTGATGATGTGATGTGGCAGCCAGGAGATCAAGAACACAGCAACCACGAGTAGTACTGTCTGTGCTGTCTGGAAAAGATAAAAACAATATGTTAAATAATATCATTAGTGTTTGAGAAGGCCTCTTCTGAACATGAGTTATAAATTAGGTTTGTGTCCCTAATCCTATTCCCAACCTTTTGGTGGCAAAGATTGCACTAGCCCCTGTTGGATCAGTGATCAAATCCCATATGACACATTGCTTTATTATTATTAATCACATATTTTACAGTAATATCTAAGAGTTGTTATCCAGTCTAAAATGGTAAATAAAGACAGTGGTTGATAGTTCCTACCTACAAGAGCTTACATGGGAGAGCTGTGGGCTCTCCCATGCAGTTTCTGGGCAAGGAAGGTGCTTCAGGAAGCAGTAAGGAGGGGTTGGGAGTCAGCTGGCACCCATTTTACTCCCTCCTTCTCAGTACAGCAATTTTGGCTACTCCTATGTGTGTTTCTCAAACAGGCAATTACTTTGGGCAGAGGGTTGCTTACTGAGTTTTGGCAAGCCATCGAGGGCCACATGACAGGTAGCCAGGGGCAGATGCATATTAATTTTCTGAATTTTTTAGGGGCCCTGCAGGCCAGATAGAATGGCCTGGTGGGCTGCATTTGGCCCACTCCTGTTCTAAAATGTTAAAAGTGACACATTTGTTTTGTTTCAGGGTTTTGGGGTTTTTTTAATTCTATACTGCAGCAATACTTCTCTTATGAATAGTGCCTCTGAGTTTGCTTTCCTAGGCCGGATACAGACATGCAGACATGTGCAGTTAGTGAGGCCCCAAACTGCACACCTGGTAAGTTAAAATGTGCCCTGTGCTGCAAATTTGCAGTGTGGGGGCAAAATTTGCTACAGGGAAGTCCCAGTAGCAAAAAAATCAAAAAACCACTGTCAAGAAAAGCAGTATGGCACATACTACAGGAGTGTCCAGAGGTTCAGTCCTTCTGGGAGATGCTCAGACTGCTGGCCAGAGCATCTCCTTTCTAGTTCCACACCGGCTCCTCCAGCATTCCGGGAGCTGGGAGGAGAGGGGAAATGGCAGTTTCCCCAAAGCGGGGCTTTTTGCCCTGCTCCAAAGCACACATGTAGGGTTGTGCACTGGGACAAAAAGTAGTGGCTTCAATTTGTGCAGTTACTTTTTTTTGCTGCTCAAGAGCATGCCCCTGCATGTGGGGATATGCCCCAAGAGTTGAATGATAGCTCCTGTGAACAGTACAGAGGATGACTTCTCCTGTCATTGAAATTCAGCAATGATGTTTTAGTTCAGTGCAATGGAATCATTTGAGGTAGATCTTACCCACAGTTAAATTACTGCAGGTGTAGATCTAGCTTTTTTCTCTTCTAATAAAGTCAGCCCCATTGTAGTACCTACAATGCTGGGGTTCAGCAGTCTCAAGAGGAAGAACACAACCTTTAGTTTTGCTGCATGCTTTCAGGATGTTTCCTATCCAAGTACTCATATGATTCATCTCCACTTCTCTTGGTTGCCTAAACCAAAGGAGGATGATTGCCTATACCAAACTGATGAGGAGGCAGAATATTGTGTTCTGCAACAAAGCTATGAAACAAAGTTCTAACACATGGATTTCTGATACTCCAATGACAGAGGTAGTTCAAGGATAAATTGATTTGTGGTTTTTATCTGTGAAGCTGCTCTTGAGGTAATGGGCAACTAAATGGCAAAAGAAATTTAGTGTAGATACGTATAAAGTGATGTCCATGGGCAAAAATAACTCAAAATCTACCTACTTTATGATAGGCTCTACATTAGCTGCTACCACACAGAAAAGAGATCTGGGAGTCCTTGTGGACAGTATTCTTAGAACAACAGCTCAGTTGGCATCAAAAGGGCAAACAAAATGTTAGTAGTAAGAAGGGAGGTTTAAACAAAACAGATAGTACCATTATGCTCCACTATAAATCCCAGTTTTGCTCCTCATACTTCAAAAAGGATATAAAAAACTAGAAAATTAGAACGGCAACAAAGACAAAAGTGGTTTGGAGGGGCTTCCATATAAGGAGAAGCTAAGGAGGCTAAGCCTACTCAGTTTAGAAATGAGACACTTGAGGAAGGATATGATAAGGATTTATAAAATACTAAATGGTAAGGAAAAAGTAAATAGGAGTTTATTGTTTACTCTTTTATGATACAAGAACTGGGGTTCAAAATGAAACTAATATAGGGGTAGGCAACCCACAGAACAGGTGCCAGAGAATGGCTGAAGGCCTTTTGTTTGGCATGGGTGCCTCCAGGCGGGTGGTGGGGAAATGGCTGGGATTGCATTGCCACAACCAAGATTGAGCCCCTCATGGCTCCCCTGCTATGTGCCCCTGGCACACCAACATCTTACAAATTGAGGTTGCAGGTATTTTTGGCACTCTGCCCAAACTTTTGCTGATCCCTGAACTAGTAGGTAGTAAATTTTAAAATAACAACAGCAAGTTGGGTTTTTTGGGGTTTTTTTTCCACACAGCATGTAATTAAAGCAGGGGTGGGCAAATTACAGGCTATGGGCTATATACAGACCACCAATTGATTCTGTCCAGCCCAGGGAGCCAGCAGACCCCAGAGCTGCTGCCTGCCTGTTGGCCAGATAGAATCAATCAGCAGGCCCATAAGCATTGGCTCTGGCTCCAGATATGCTGGGTGGAAGTAGCTGTGCCCACCCATCCGCCACCCCTGGCACCGCATGGTAGCCTGGGAGATGAAGTCTGACTAACCCTGCAGTTC
>NW_017728915.1:9543051-9563280 GCF_001723895.1 Crocodylus porosus
CTTCTAACCAGCACCCCCTGCCTGCCTGCTCAGCACTGCACAGCAGGGGGAATGGGTGAAGGGAGGAACTGAGCTCCCCACCTTACCCTGACCCCCCCCAGCTGGGTGTGCACAGTGGGTGGGGGGAGGCCAAGAGTTGGGGGTATTTCTTCCCCCACCCCTGCAGCACAGCTCCACGGGGCTGTGCATGCAACAGCCTGTCCCTGACACAGCACAACTCTTACCTTTGTGTCAGCCAAGCTGGGTAATGTGATGGGGGTTTGGTGGAGAGGGAGTGGGAGAGCAGAGATAAGACAAGATACTACAGCCCTGGGTGGACTCATGCTCCTGCTTCTGCTGCTGATCTAGTGCCAGCCCAGCCCAGCCCAGCTGGTGTGTGTGTGTGCATGCACGCATGCACTTGTTTGTGTGCGTGCACACACACAGCCTTCAACAGCTACCAAAACTTATTGAGTGGCCCACAAGGTATGTGGAAACTTACACTTTAACCAGATTCAAAAAGGAAATGGACAAATTAATGGAGAGGAGGTGAACCAGTAGCTATTGAGCACTGGAGTTAGGGATATAGCCTCTGAATCAGCACTTCCTAGACCTCAAATGCTGGAGGCTGCAAGTGGGAGAGGAACAGTGGAAAAAACCCTGGTCATACCCTGTTCAATTTCCCTTTCAGCATCCATTTTCTGCCACTGTGTGACATGGGATACTGGGCAAAATAGGCATATGGTCTGACCCAGTAAATAGCACCAATGTAGTGAATGAAATCAATAAGAAATTAAAACTTAATAAGTGGAAATGTTTGCACTGTCAAAGAATCCAGGATATAGAAGGCTGGAAAGAACCATAAAATAGCGTCTAATCCATCTTTTCATTCGTGCTGGTTTAATGACAACAGCCACCATGGCTGTGCCCCTGCACAAATTTGATAGCTAAACACTCTCATAGAATATAAAAACATAAGAACTGATGTTCTGGCAGTAGCTTGGAAAAATTACCTCCCCAAATGTGATCAAACAGGTGTGGAAAACAGTTGCTATAAAATACTGCCCAGGTAGATGGGTAAAATGAATGGAGGGCGGTTTTGGGTAACAAGCTAAGAAAAATTGTGGAAGGAGTAAGGTGGCCAGAAGACTAAAACAGGAAGGCAAGAGGCAGCTGGGGATATGTAGGAAGACTCCTTAGCTGCTAAAGAGGGTTCCTGGAATGGCTTGGGTTCCAGAGGTGAGGGTTGGCCTGGTTTTGTTTGCTTCTCTTCTCTGCTGAAGGCCAAGTTATGGCCTGGAATTAGTGGGTAGATTACTATGGAACCCAAGATTAGGAGTCCCTGGCTTGACTTTCTGCACTTTGGGAGAAAACATAGGGGAAACCCCCCACAACATAGCTCTCTCTCTTTTCCCCTGTTGCCACATACTTCTTAACTTAAAACAGCCAGTTTTTATTAAAAAAAGGCTGAGAATTTTCTTCTCTAACTGCATATTTTTAGTATTATATTATTATTTATACCACATCACCTTAATTAGTATGATGTTTTGTGAATATCTAGTAGTCATAAAAGTACATGAATTAATGTATGGGGACTTCTCACAACAAAACAATGAAGCGAAATCCAACCCTTCATTTTGGCTTAAGGTTTAATATCCTGGCCTGGTACAACCTCTGCAGTTCAGTTTCACAGTTCTGTCAACAGTTCCCTACTATTTATTCAAGTGGATAACATGTAATTATTTTCCTAGAACAGAGGTAATTTTCTTGTGAATTAATTAAATGAGTTTATTACAGCTTGAACTGCCTACATATAGCTGTTGCTTAACACACTGGTGTGAAATCAGTATGACTTCCTCTGTAGTATTTTATCTCAGTCTGTGTCAGGTAATTTATATATACATACGATCATTTGCAGTAAGATGAAAACCCACCTCAAAACAAATACAGAGACATGTAAGAACCATTCCATTCAACTCTGGTGACCATCTGACCAGAGCTTTTTGGGAGAAGAAAGTACAAAAAAATGTTATAAAATACACATAGAAGCAAAAGTGATTTTTATATATTCAATCTGAGACTTCTTTGAATTTTATGATTCTTGGGAAGAACTAAAGAATCCACCCTTCGAAACTTAGATTCCTTTAAAATTTCTGGAAGCTTGATAGGTATTTAAGCACCAAAAATTCACTAGTCACTTTAAAATACCAAAAACACGTTCTATTTCCTATAGACACTTTTGTATGTATGCTTAGTGCAAGGAATTTTTCCAGTGCTGCATAAATCAAATGATAATACCTTTTGCAAAACCCATACATTGAACGCCAACAGACAAATCATTAACAGAAAGGCTTTTAGCTTGTAATAAAATATAAAGCTAATGCAACTTGTTTTAACTGGGTAGAAAAAAACTCTTTTTTTCTTAAATAGCTGGTCACAAATATCAGTGTTACAATTTTTGTTATTCACAAAATGTTTGTCTAGACATACTATTCAGAGAATTTACTCTGTTTATTACTACTCATTCAAACTGCTTGTTGTTCAGTGTAATCAAGGGAAGAAAAGGTGAAGTTAAATGAGCAGAAAATTCCAGTTTGATGAGCAGTTTAACAAACACTGAAGCTACTGAAAAGCTATTCAGAACTGGATTTTTTCAGATAAGTGAAACAGTTACAAGTTAATGTATTAAATAAGCTTAAAAGAAAACTGCTTAAAATATCATCAGTTGCAAGTTCTTGTACTGTATCAAATTTAAGAATAGAGAGATAGTGCTGTATTCAGTTGAGCTTAAAAAGAAATCTGTTAAAGTGGCAAAAAATGTAGCATTTTAAACAACCAGGGATATGCTATAATTTACAGAGAGGGAAGGGAAGCACAGGCCAGGAGAAGAACAGGATTGTGTCAATATAAATATGATCTATTCAAGTAAGGTTTGTTATCTTAGAGTACTTGAGATACTAGCCAAATTCCATTCCTGACCTCAGAGTAGCTGTTCTTAAACAACAACATTTTAAAAACCAATTGTGGAACAAGAAATCATCCACAGACTGGATTGTATTAAGTATGGTCTCAACATTTTGAGTTCTTATTCCATTACCTGTACTAACTTTAATAAGCCCTATGTCTTGGAATTGTTAGGAAGAGATGGGATTCACCTGACAAAGAAAGGGAAGAGCATCTTCCCTTTTAGGTTCATTTACCTAGTGAGGAGATCTTTAAACTAGGTTCTCTGAGGGATGGAGACCAAAGCCATGGGGAAAGTGGGTGATCTGGAGGAAGCACAAGCAGGAGGGGGCAACAAAGGAGACCTTCTCATTCTTTCTGACAAAGTAGCAATTGGCTGGTTACCTCAGGTACATGAATGCATGCAGCCTGGGAAACAAGCAGGAAGAATTGGAAATCCTGGCATAGTCATGGAACTATGATGTGATTGGAATACAACAGATTTGGTGGGATAGCTTGGATGATGGATGGGTATAAACTTCAGGAAGGACAGGCAAGGGAGGAGAGGGGGAGGAGTTTATGTAAAAGAGCTGTGTGATTGCTCTGAGCTCCAGCATGATATTGGAGATAGGCCTGTTGAAAGTCTCTGGGTTTGGGTCAGAGGAGAGAACAGGAAGGGTGATGTCATAATGGGTGTGTGCTACAGACTCCCAGACCAGGAAGATGAGGTGGATGAGGCTTCTTCAAACAGCTAATGGAAGTTTCCTGATCACAGGCCCTGGTTCTCATGCGGCACTGCAATCACCCTGATATCTGCTGGGAGAGCAATACAGCAGTGCACAGGCAAGGGCCCTGGACTTCAGAAAAGTAGACTTTAACTCACTCAGGAAAGTGATGGACAGGATTAGGAAAGTGATGGGCAGGAGTAGGAAAGGAGTCCAGGAGATCTGGTTGTACTTTCAAGAAACATTACTGGGAGTATACGAACCATCCCAGTGCAAAGGAAGATTAACAAATATGGCAGAAGACCAGCTTGGCTTAGCAGGGAATTCTTCAATGAGCTAAAACACAGAAAGGAAGCTTACAAGAAGTGAAAACTTGAACAAACAACTAAGGAGGAGTATAAGAATATTGCTCAGGCATGCAGGGAAGGAATCAGGAAGCCCAAAGTGCAATCAGAGTTGCAGCTAGCAAGGGACGTGAAGGGTAACAAAAAGGGTTTCTGTAAGTATGTCAGCAACAACAGGAAGGTCAGGGAAAGTCTGGGTCCTTTACTGAATTGGAGAGGGAACCTAGTGACAGATGATGGGGAAAAGGCTTATTTACCTCAGTTTTCACAGGCAAGGTCAGCTCCCAGACTATGGCACCTGGCAGCACAGTTTGGGAAGAAGATGAACAGCTAAAAGTGCTGAAAGAACAGGTTAGGGACTATTTAGAAAAGCTGGATGTGTACAAGTCATTGGAGCTAGATGTGATGCACCCAATGGTGCTAAGAGAGTTGCCCTATGTGATTTCAGAGCTGCTGACCATCATCTTTGGAAACTCATGGCGATCAGGTGATTGGTCCTGGATGATTGAAAAAAGAGCAAATTAAGTGCCCATCTTTAAGAAAGGGAAGAGGAAAGATTCAGGGAACTACAGACTAATCAGCCTCACCTCAGTCCCTGGAAAAATCATGGAGCAGATACTAAAGGAGTCTATTTCTAAGCACTTGGAAGAAAAGTTGACTATCAATGGTCAGCATGGATTGACCAAGGACGAGTCATGCATCACCAACTTGATTTGCCTTCTATGATGAGATGATTGGCTCTATAAGTGTGAGGAGAGCAGTGGATGTGATGGATGACAGCAAGCTGGGTGGAGTAGTAGACAGGCTGGAGGGTAGCCCTAGGATTCAGATAGACCTCAACAATTTGGAGGATTGAACCAAACGATCTCATGAAGTTCAATAAAGACAAACACAACGTCCAGCACTTGGGACAGAAAAATTCCATTAACTGGCGCAGGCTGGGGACCAACTGGTTAAGTGACAGCTCTGCAGAAAAGGACCTGGGGGTTACAGTGGACAATAAGCTGAATATGAGCCAACAGTGTGCCCTTATTGTGAAGAAGGCTAATGACATACTGTAGGAGTGCTACCAGCAGATTGAGAGAAGGGATTATTCTCTGCTATTTTGCACTGGTGAGGTCACATCTGGACTACTGTGTCCAGTTTTGGGCCCCCCACTACAGAAGGGATGTGGACAAATTGGAAGAGTCCAGCAGAGGACAACAAAAATGGTTATAGGGCTGGGGGACATGACTTATAAGGAGAGGCTGAGGGAACTGGGTTTATGTAGTCTGGAGAAGAGAAAACTGAGTGGGGATTTAATAATAGCTTTCAGCTGCCTGAGGGGTGGTTACAAAGAGGATGGAGTTAGACTATTCTCCATGGTGGCAGATAACAGAACAAGGAACAAAGGTCTTAAGTTACAGCAAGGGAAGTTTAGGTTAGATATTAGGAAAAGCTTTCTCATGAGGAGGGTAGTAAAGTACTGAAACAGGTTGCCTAGAGAAGTTGTGGAAACTCCATCCTGGGTTCTTAAGACCCAGGTAGACAAAGCCTTGTCTAGGATCATATAGTTGGGGATGGTCCTGTTTGACGATGGGGTTGGACTAGATGACCTCCTGAGGTCCCTTCCCGCCCTAACTTTCTATTCTATAATTCTAATAATTATCTCATAATGACTCTATGATTCTAATTCTGAGATTCTAATAATTATCAGTTGTCTGCTCTTAAATTGTAGCTCAAGTAGAACCCACAGGACTCCATCCCTAAATGATTAAAGGATGAAATAGAGAATACATTTAAAATGATGCTACACTGGGAGGGATTGCAAATAGAGCCAGACAGAAGGCAGGTTTGAGGAGAGATTTGGGATATTTGAAATTTGGGTTTGGTCCAGATTGGACAGAAACCATCCTGGAATTTCTTGTAAAAAGTCAGTTTTTTTGCCCCTGAGCAGAAATCAGTGTTCTTATGGGTATCTCTGTTAAGACCAGCAGTGAAGTTGATTGGAGTGTCAATTCCCCTGAACAGCTGCAGGCAGGGTCCAGAAATCCCAGCAGGTATAGGGCTAATGTGGCAGTGCAATGTTCTATGACTGGAGCTGCAAGGATTCCCAACCCCAGCATAGACTCTTCAGAAATCCTGGAAGTTTCATTATTTGTCCTTTGTTGTTATTCTCTGTCCTGGAATTTGTGTGGAGATATCTTAGGTGCTTGGTAGAATGTCTCATTAGTCTCTTTCTTAATACTCCTTGATACTATTGCACCTTCCTATTCTTTGTCCCTTTGCTCTAGCAAATTAATTATTTCATTACTTTAATAAGTGACACCACAGAAGTATCTCATATAAGTTTAAAAATACGGTTGCTTTACAATCACTCTGAAGGCAGTTAACTGTGACTGGTTTGTGTTTCGGTAAGCAGAAGTAGTCTTATTAAATTTCTTAGCTTCTCTGTGTATGTTCCGTTTGATAGCTATATGGAAACTAATCCAGATCACTAGTGATTTAAAAGAATCATAATTATGGCTTTATATTCTGCAAATGAAAAATTGATTTTAATTCTATGCAACTCATTCTTAAAAAGCCCCACACATGCTCATTTATTAATTATAATAAAAGTCAAGACACAGAAGTAAACACCAGTGTATTTACTGGCAGTGATTGTTCAAGTGCCTCAGAGCCATTAGAGTGTTGTTTTACACTCTCTTCTTTGGTTTTGCTATTACACAAAAATAGTAAAACTGAACTTCTACAAAGCATTGCTTAATGTTGCTTTATCTCCACATGAATCTTGAGTCTTTCTCCAGACTCAGAATCAAAAATTTGAGAAAATGAGACCTATGCATTATCTAATGGGAAATGATTTCCCTACTTCCCCTTCCTTCCTGTGTAATAACTTGCATGAACTATCACTACAGGCTGTTCCTTGGATTTCTTTTCCTGTTCCAGAATGACTAAACAAGCCTCAGCTAAAGTCTGTTTAGAATAGCTGCTCAGCTGCAGATAACTGTTGGTGTGATAGACAACATTGCATTCTGGATTAACTATTTGAATAGACTTCTGGGATTACTAGGAGCAACAAAATGAGTATTTTCTCACAAGAGAGTGCCATTTGCTCTCTGAGATGCTGTTGGTATCCTAGGACTTCTGCTTCATTATTTAACAACTTTGTGTCTTGTATAATATCAACACTTCATAGTAGTATAGGGAATATGTCTTTACAGCCAAAGCCTGGGGGTAGATTTTTTTCTTCTTGTACAAAACCTCTATGCATCATGATCACCTATCTGCCCATGGTGTGGACTGAACTAGTGTCAGGAGTGAAGCTATTCTGTCCTTTTAATTTCTACTTATGTAGAGTCTCAGCTCTAAGGAGCACAGTCAAGGGACATGTAGTATGAGTGCAGTCAGTCACTTGTTTTGCTACTGCCTCACATGACCCTCTTATGCCAGGGTAATACCTTTGCTACTCTAGACACTTATATTTGTTTACCCAGTAGAGTTTAGATAATTTTGCAAGGCTGGTCCTAGCCCTTCTTCTGCCATGCTGTGGAATTGCAAAGTAACAAGAAGCATGCAGTCTTTCAGCATTTTATTACTTTTAGAGGCTAATGATTTGATTGTCTGTACTGGGATCTTTCTAGATTAGGTTACAATTTATCAAGTCTTTCTTTACCCTTTTCTTTTAAAGATGGGCTCTGTGGTTGTGCTTTAGTTCTCAGACACCTCACCTCACTGTGCAGATTTGACTTAGATAGGTTTGCTAATTTTCATCTTCAACTAGATAACTGGCCTTGTCCATACTGGGGAAGTAGCAGATTAAATATATCTTAACTTGAGTAAGGCTGTAGTCCTGTATGCCCTTGGTTACTTTGTCTGGAGAAAACTATGAATGCCAGTAGTTCCATCCATACCCTGTGCAAACAGGTGATCGTGATGCATGGGATTAAAGCAATTATTTCCCCAGGCTTTGACTGCTTTTGGTGTTTTCACATGTGGACATGAGGCAACAACATTGTCTTGGTTCTACATACATAATAAGCCCTTTGGGCATATACAAGGAACATATTTCAGTTCCTGTTGTAGCTCCTCTCATCTCTCCTGGAAAGCCAGGTGGAAGGGATAAGGAAAACACATGGAAGAATTTGCTTTCTAGACTTTTTTCAATTTCAAAATTTTATGCAGAAGTTACTAAAATAACTTCAAAATGAAAACCTTTCTAAAGCAGGTTTGACTTTGGAAAAATTCTACTGTCCAATTAAATTGACAAAGAATTGGCAAAGACATAAGCAGTTGCTAGAAATAAATGTATTATATAAATATTCAGAATTAAAAGAATAAACAGGGCTTTGTTAAATCCCAGATTAGAATTTATTTCACACGAGCATTTGAAGAATTAGATTTCATGTTTCATAGTCTGCTTTCCTTTAAGTAAAAACATCAATGTTAATATAGTTGTAATTCTTGTCCATGTTTACTTGTATTTTGTTTTTATTTCTGCATAATGCATTCTGAAAATATCTAAGGCTTGCTTGGCTAGCTTGAGTGTCATTCAATAGTCCACAATAGCAAAAACATATGGGAGCAGGTTTAAAATGTTTCACTCTCAGGTTATAGAGTTATACATCTTCCATGAAGGTGGCTTTTGTGGTCTTTGGAAGGGAACAGTCTCTAATGCATTTGCATAGTGCTCATCACTGTGGACTACTGTAGTACAATTAAATTGTTAAAATCTTTGAGGGAAGAGACTGTGACTCAGACTACATCCAATCAAATGATGGAGACCTCTTAAGAGCTAGCATGTTTGCAGAGGTGAGTTTGTTGCTAAATGAGAGGTGACTATTCTGTCTAATTCTATGTGTTTGGTGGTGTCAGCTAGGAAGTCTGTTTTAAAGGCTGATTGTACATTTCTTTAATAGTTTATTCCACCTCCTCACCTTGTTGTTGAATAAGTGAAGTGGGGTTTAGTTTAACTTTTTTCTTTTTAAACTTTAAACATAAGCTCCTACGTGCTGAATGAAATAATTGTCCAAGGAGTGTCAAAGGTACAGCCTATTGGCTGGATCTGACCTGTAGAGCCCTATTATCCAGCTTCCAGGTGTTCTGCTGGTACATATTTACAGAAGTATAACTGAGGAAACTCTTTGAAAACTTCAGCCCCACAGTAACCTCCAAACAGACTTTGAATAATTCTCTCAAAGTTATGAAATTGCTTTAGAAGTCTTTAAAAAAATCTGTGACACTGTTTCATGATGTTCACATGAACTGTGCATTTATTTGCTTTAAAGCAATACTGAGATTGCTGGTGACATTACTATGAGTGTTGTTCATGTATAAATCTTTAGAAATGCAGTTTTATTTTTTAAAATTAAGAACAAAAGGGAACTGTTTTCTTCAGACTATGAATAGACTATAAAACTAAAGGTACAGAAAACATCTATTCAGAAAGTAAAAAGCATTTCATGACCTGCACTTCTGTAATGAGAGGCTTTAGACACTTGCTCTTGGGGAAGTTTTGTGTTTAGTAGTGTTAGGATGACAGTATTTGGATCTTGGGGGACATTGGATTTGCAGCTGAATAAAAGGCTTCAGCCTGTACCCCAGCAAAGCTGCTAACCACAAGGCAGAATGACATATTAAAAGTAACATTGCAAGACACTTAGGCAAGCATTTTCCTCACAATGTGACAGTGTTGTAAGATATATAGCTCGTTGTATAAGGAAAACAGGATGTAGCCCACCAGCTATTGTCAGGAGATAAAGCAGAAGTAAGACCTTGGAGATGAAGACAGAGTCAGCAAGAAACAGCAAGTGACCAGAGGAAGTGGAAGTCAAAGTCTTAGGGTTGCGCTCATAGCAAAAAGGAATGTAAATGAGTGAAATGCATAGGCAATTCCATGCTAATGAAGTAAACAGTAAACAGAGGCAGAGCTTGAGACAGGAGGAAATATGGGTGGAACAAAGTAGGCACAAAGGTGGAGTAAATGTTAATAAGCATGAACCAAGGTGTATAAATATGGAAAAAAACTAATGTTCACAGTGGCTCCCTGGTTTGTTGGAGCTAGTCCGATGCTGTCTGCATTTTGAATAAAGCTGTTGTTACCAATGTGTGCAGCTGTTTGCTCTCTGAGCAAAGGGATCGTTGTCTCCCTAGTTATTGGGTGCCGCATGGACTCAGGGTTTAACAAGTAGTATATATGGAGGCTTTACTACCCTGTACTAGATGCAGTATACAATATCTAGGACTACAGCAGCATAGCATTTAATCTGTTTTTTTCCTGTTCCCTGTATGATTAATACTGGGTCACATAATCTTTCAGCAAAAACATGAGTCACTAAATTATCCTGACTACTAGTACAACAGGTAATAGAGAAAAAGACTGGGCTTTGAGAGGCTCATAAAATGTTTTGTCAACTATTCTAGTCTCCTCAAGAAACTTATTCCTCTCCCATATATT
The DNA here is from genome assembly GCF_001723895.1 of Crocodylus porosus. Classification (NCBI taxonomy): domain Eukaryota; kingdom Metazoa; phylum Chordata; order Crocodylia; family Crocodylidae; genus Crocodylus; species Crocodylus porosus. Next base: position 9,553,479 of record NW_017728915.1, read on the forward strand.
ACTAATAAATATTAAGCATAATTGATTCCACCTTCAATACCAACTGGCCCTCAATTAGTTGACTAATTTATTGTTGAGATAATGAGAGAAATTAATATTGAGGAGAAAAAGCAACAGTCTCATGAAGCTAGCTATTTAATCAGTAGAAAGATAGTATTATGATATGGAATAGAGACTTTTCAACTGAGATAAACAGGCTCCACTTCCAGTGCCCCTCAGCAATGGCAGAAAGAAAAGAGCATACAGATCACTGATAAGTGGCTTATGTGTTGCCAGGACAACTCCTCACCAGTATCCTCCTGCTTAAATAAGGGCTGCAGCTGAAGCATCACAGCTGATTACAGCAGCCACAGACTAACAAGAGAGGCTGTCTTAGATGGTAAGGATTCAAACAAGTCATTGGTCCAAACCAACACTTAAAGAGAAATACCACACGTACAAAATGCCATGGACTGTTGCATATTTCTTAAGACTCTTCTGCTTAAAGGATCAAAGCTCAGTGTTGGGGTGCAAAGATGAAAAACTGAGTTCTGAGTTAAAGTAGTTTTGATCAGTCTTAGATTTAGTCCCATGGCTTCTCAGTGATCTAGCTGTGGAGGATGAGTCTAAAAGCTTTGGTTTAGTTAGGAGCTAAACTAACAGCTGTGACCAGCATGTCACTTAGCATACTTCCAGAGGAAATGATGTATGCCTGTTACATTTTGCACATGCTTTGGCACACAAAGCTGGTAGAGCTAGTGCATCTATGCTGAGTGTAACTATTTGACAAATGAGGTTATCTAATTCAGTCTCCTACTCCTTATTGGTATTCTGAGATTAATCTTTTGCACTTTTAGAACACTTCCCAAAGAAGTTTGTGCACTTGAAAGGTTCATAATGCCATAAGGAGTTGTTAGTACATCATCCACAGGACAACCCCAGCACAGGCTCTGGGCAGCTGCAGCCAGAAGGGCCCCAGCAGTGGCGAGTTTGCCTACTGCCAGGTCCTGCTTTTGTTTGGCATCCAGCACCATCTGCTGCCACTCACTGTGGGCAGGGCTGCCTCTCTCTGTATCTATGTTTCCTCCTCCCACACCTACAGCATGTCCCTGCAGCTTATACCAGCTCCTGACCCATGCACCAGAAGCAGTGATGGGCAAGTGCTGGCGTCAGTTGTGGATGCAGCTGGCAAGTTTCTGCTGGGGGTTGGGACGTCTGCCTGAGCCCATCCTTGGGGCAGAAGGGTAGGCTGGAGGCTGAACCTGCTGAAACTGCCCATGCCAGCTCCTCCCACACCCTGCCCACTGCCCCATCCCACATAGGGAGGTTTGATAAGTTGGTGCAGGGTGGGGGGAGGTGCTGACCCAGCCTGTGACAGATCTCCAGAACTTCCTATGTTACCCATATAACATATGGTCCAAATAATTGCCTACCCCCTGTCATAACAGAACAGAAATTTGGCACGCAAAACCGGTCAATACTGGTAACAGAACAGAAGTTCTGCATACACACTGGTTTAACAATGGCAGAACCTGGTCTAAGATTTGAGCCCCTGCCCCTACCTCCACCAAAGGGTGAATGCGTGTTCTGTTTGTTACCAATCTAAACTACACTGCTTACAGAAAACTGCATAACTTAGATCAGTTCTGCCTTGGGCTTTTGCACGTCTGTACCTAGCCACAGTGAATTAGTGGAAGAGCTGAGAATAGACTGTGGGAGAGTTCCAGTCACTCATATGTTTCTTAAACCAGTCGAAATGGCAATCAGGACTCGCAGTAGAAATGATATCTTTTATTAGACCAACAAGATTTTTGCAAAATGTGGATACCTTAACATGGTTGATATACTTGCACTTTCCATTCCTGGCTTGCCAGGCCTGCTTCTGCTTTGTCCTAAACCTGTGTTCTCAACCTTTTTGGACTTGGAGAACCCCTTCCTGGACTTGAGGCACTCTTCTATAACTCTTGTGAATTGAATGGGGTTGTCCAGGCAGAGACAAGCCTGAACCTGCACTTACCTATTTATCTCCTAACAATTCACTTATCTCCTCACACCTCAATTCAGTGGCACCCCAGGGTGCCTCCACATTCTGGGAGAGAATCACTGTTATAAAGGTTGCTTGCTGTCTCATCCTCCCACTGTTTTCTGAGGTAACTTCAAATGTTAAACCTCCACTCTTTTGCCCTAACTTTGCTCTTCCACCTCCTTCTCTGGATTATATAAACTAACTATTCATTCAGTCATACTGAACTGCTCTTCAGCTTGCTACAGGGGAAGCTTTCAGACATCTCACCCAGGATGTACTAGAGGTGCCTCATATGTTTTTAAGGACAAAGAAAAATGTTTGTAACCCTGAATTAATTGACTGTTTAGAGCTGCTCCTCTTGAAGAGATGTTGCTTCACTTGGATCATCCAGGATTATGATGTTTCATGAACTGGCTGTTCAGACTGTTCTATAATAAACCAAATGTATTAAATTACTTAGGGTTTTTTTTTGTGGGAGAGAGGTTGTTTCATTTTGTTTTCATGGATCTGTCTGTAAATTTGGCAGGTAATACTACCTTTTACGTTGAAAATAAGAAGCACTCATAAATAAAACCTCTCATATGCATTGCACAATTCGTGTTGCAAAGCTGGGAGTCTGTTGCTTTTGCAGATTGCTCTAGTATTCACCTGAGGCACAAGTAAATAGCAAATTAATGAGGGTCCTTGTCTGGGTTGGGCTGCTCAGGTGCACAGTACCTCAGCTGAGAGTAGCTATCTGAGGGCTGAGACATGAAAGTCCAATCAAACTCCTGAAGGAAACCACTGAATTAAGCATTTTTACTAACCTGTGTAAAATGCCTTCTAGAACTGAAATAATATCATCCTAAATAGGCATAAAGGAAGATCCATTGCCGAAGAGGATGCAAACAAAATGCAAGACAACTTGTTTCTGCTGATTAGTAATAACTAACTAGTGCTTGTTGTCCTAACTTGTAAAGGAAGAGAGAGCACAGAATTTCTTAATGCCTTTTGAGTTCTGAGAAAGACTGCATTTTGTTCTTGTATGGAATTCATCAAAAGGGGAAGTCTGGCCTCTCAGGAATAGAAGCAGCCTGCTGGCCAGCTGCCCCTTTGGAGCTTTGAATTCCTCCCTTCCCAACATGAATGAGGCTGGCGGGGCATTGTGGCAGCAAGCAGGGAGCTCCCGCAGGTGGCCGTAGTGGTGTTGGCTGGCAGGGAGTGAGCGCCAACTGGCAATCAGAGACCACCCACAGACGCTGCCGGCGGCATTGGCGGTGGGGTAGTGGCAACTGTCCGCAGGCGCCATTGGCAGCATTGGCAGTGCTTCTCCTAGAGGGTGCACCACTAATCTCAGGGGGTGCACGTGCACCCCCTATGCATCGCCAATGTTTACCAAATGTGTTAGCTCACCCTGCATCACTCTAATTCTCTTACAGTCTTAAGCCTCAATGCCTCTTGTTGCTCCTATTATCTAAGGTGCTTTGAATTTTTTGTCCTTTTTCACTTTCTCATCCAGTGCATTAGAAGAGCCTATACATTTGTTTTTAACAAATACAGGCTTTGTATTGTAGAAATACTGAACTTCCTAGAGTGGGTAATGACCTGAGTCTGGTGAACAGTAAACAGCACCTGTTTTGCCTAACTGCATGGTGAAGAGTCTGCAATGGAGTAACAACCTATGTTTTATCAAGCTTTACTTTTCTCTGCTGCCAAAGTCTTCATGACCACACTTGAAAAGAGATTTGATTTTCAGTGACACCGGAATGAGCATGTCCAAACTGTTGCAAAAAACCAGGGCTGTTCAACTGGTGGTCTGTGGGCTGTAAATGGCTCAAAAAGGGTTAAATTGTGCCCCACAGACTCTTGTCTGACTGCCACTCCCCTTATTGTAACAGCTGGCACAGTCTCCAGGCTCTGCCTCCCTCCTCCAGCTACAACTTCCTAACCCTATCCCAGGGGGTTGGACAGTGCAGCAGCTTGGGGAGCAGTGGAGGTGTGCATCTGTGGGGTGTGCAGCTTGGGGTCCATGGCTAGTCCTGCTGCAACTCCTGGGGCATATGGCCCCTGGCCACTTGGAAATTGGACAGCCCTTCAACAGAGCACTGCTATCCTTTTTTACCCAAGCTGTTAGGCAAAATGCACGTCATTTGTGGGGTTCCTGTTAGCAAAACAAATTTGATGATGAATGAGTTATTTCTGTAAGGCAATCCTGTTTATTTACAGAAAATCTACCAAGTGCTGTTTCCTTGAACACAGGAATCATGACAGCATCTTTGCTAACAGTTCTAAGCCTCTTTCAGCCAGAACTTTAACCCCTAGGTCTTTAGTTCTTTTTCTTAGGGCTTCAGTTAAGGAGCGGGGAGGGCGGCGGGCACACAGTTGACAGCCCAGAGGTCACAAGTTTAAGGCCCTGTTGGATTCCAATGAATCTGCAAATTCTGCTAGATCCCTTTTCACACAAAGACATGGAAAAAAAAAGAAAGGACTGACAGTTTTCTGCAGTTGTGCCTCCTGCTTGTAGCATCTCTGATGTTTGATTTCTACTAAAATACCTAGTGAAATCATGCCAACCCAAAATCTTGCAAATAAAGAAAAAAGACCCAAGCTCCACCAATTGTAAAATGAGATGTTAATCACAGTTGACTATAGTACAATTGTCACTCTCTTCTCTCAGATTAATACTAGTTTAATTTGCCACTATTCAGAATCAACAGGGATGAGTCAGTTCATACTCTAGAGCTTTTGCTTTAGACCAGTGGTGCTGAAACTTTTGGCTCCAGGTGCTGGATAAGTGGCATGGGGCCAGTTTGCAGGCCAGATTGAGCCTGACATGCTTGGGCTGGGCCCTGTAGGGCTTCAGTTATCTCCCACATGTCAAGATTAGTTCCTGGAGCCTGACGCTGCATGATTGGATTCTGGGACCCAGCATCACCTCTATGTGTCAGGAATGGGCCTCTGCGGCCCACATAACACCTGCCTGGCCCCATGCACTAATACTGGGCACCCAAATCTAGTCCTCAGGGCCCAGGGTTCCCCGTGGGTCTGAAATTTGTCAGCAAGGGAGCAGTACCACCACTCCCTTGCCACCAGATTTCTGGACCCACGGAGAGCCTTGCAAGCTGAATGTCGTACATCACTTGCTCAATTTACACCTCATTTACATTTTCAAAAATACTTTTACCACCATAAGGGACAAGACAACTGAAAAGTTAGTTTTAAAAGAGAAGATACAGCCAGTAGGGAAGAATACCACTTTTCTAAACTCATAAGCACCAGCCGTTTCTGTCTATTGCCAGTTCCTCACTTATTATGATCTGCAACACTGTATTTACACAATGTTCTGTTCCTTCTAACCTCTACATTTCTGAGTTGCCCTAACCCTCCTATTCTGGATGCTGCTTCTTCCTGCCACAAGATGGCTCTCCAAAAGTACTGAAAACAGAACTACTTGGGGAAATAGTCTTGGAGGGCCTTCCTGTATTGGAAATGGTGCATGTGCTGTTGTTAGTATTAGATGTTTTTAACACCTCTAAATCCACAAATGTAAAAATCTAAGATTATTTAAATTACAGGGATCTAGAGTCATTAAGTTTATAGAAGGCTCCCATTTGACTTCCAAGCGGGAATCCAGAAAGAAAAGTCAGTTTAATACACTGTATGATTAATGAGAAGCTATATCCTCCTATGGCATTTAATAACCTCTACACTGAATTGAGGGGTATTTCAAAATTCAGAGAACTCTGAACATTTAGAGAGAGATTGAACTGCTTATTGTCTTGTATGGAAAGAAGGCAGGCAGGCATAAATTGGGCTGGGCAGAAAGAAGTGATGCAAGGGTGGCTTATAATTTGTAACCTGTGTCACTCATCAGGAGTCAGACTTCAGGCAAGGCAGTTGTTTCTAACGTTTTCTCAAAGATTCCTTTGAGAGCATTTGTCTAAGGGTTTTCCTGAAAGAATACTTCAAGGCTAATTGGACAACTTTTTCTTTAGCTTATACTTTTCTTCACAACTCACTGTATTTGTATTCATGATTGCATATGCATTTCATGACACTTTTTATGATTTTTCATTTGCTAATAATGCTCTTTCTCATTATCTCAGCCTTAGTTTCTCATTCCAAAATTAAATAGTAGTCATCATTAGACAGATTCTAGGCTTTCCCTGATACCACTGCCATACTGTCATCACCCTTCCTCTGCCCAGATGGTGAGATACAGTGATTACAGTTCATATGATTGTTAGATCTCCTAGGGTGTTGTCCAGATGAGCATGGACATGTGGTACGTTGAGCTGCAGACCCATCTGCAGCACCACACACTGCATATGAAGGCATTCCCCATGCTTCTACTTTGAAGAAAAGGGTTGTTGTTTTTTTTACCCTGGGAGAACCTGGGCTCAGAAAAACCCACACTGAAAAAAAGCAAGGCAGTGCATGTGGCAGCAGCACACACCACCCAAAACTTAAGCCTGGCCCGCTAGAACCACACTCCAGATGCTGGGCAGGCTCCCTGCTGCAAGAGTGCCATGGCTGTAGCTCCCAGAGACCCCCAGGATCCTGAGTGATCAAGGCACGTGGCTTGGAAAGAGCTATCAGGAGAGGCAGCCTGCCCAGATGTGGGCTTACCACTAGCTGCCCCACTGGTGAGGGCTGAGTAGAGAATCCCTGCCCAGACAGGGGCTCATGGCTAGCAGCCCCACTGGTGGATTGGGGCAGTCGGCTGGGACCTGTCCTTCCCCTGCAGCTTTTTCCGAGCCCCTGCCCCCAGCTGTAGAGTAGGGGCTGGGAACTGCCTGCTGCTGGGGCCAGGGGACATAGTCTCAGCCCAGGCTCCGCCATCGGCAGCTTCTGGGGGCAGGGAGTAATTTCCCAGCCCCTGCCAGGAGACAGCTGTCTCTTTGCCCCGTGTTCCCTACTACTCCCTATGTTAGCACCCAGGGGAGCCTGGAGCTCCCCCTGGCTGCTACAGGTGGGCGGAGCAGTGTGGGAGCAAATCTGCTCCCAAGAGGGAGCATGTGTAGATCTGCTCTCCTGTAGGTTTACTGTGCAATATTTTTACTGTGAAGTAAGCCTACTTTGAATGTGTTGCACATGTGGATGCACCCACTTTGTACCTCATTTACTCTAAGCATTGAAAGGATACTGTTGAAGAAATCTTCTATTTTTATAATTGCAAAATAAAATAATAAGGAAAGAGCAGAAGAGTAGAAAACTGAATTGTGGGACTGTTGTCTGAACGTGTCTATACAGTTATTAATTTTAGCTTTAGGCTTTCACTACATGTTAACTGCCAATTCTACAAATTGCACTGACTTTTAAGGTAGCTTTGCAAGAATAGTTAAATCAAATTTTACTCTCACTTTTACCAAGATACTCATTTAATTAAAAAAAATTACTTGGCAAGATTTTTCTTCCTCTGCACAGAAAGAAAATTCCAAGCCATCTCTTAAGATCTAGTTGTACCATTTATTTCCTTTTGTTTACTACTTATTTTGGAATATGTGCAGAACAAAGCTACAGAAACAGCAAGGAGCCCCATCGTGTTTCAAAAACATAAGACACCATGGGGCCCTTTCCATTATTAAGTGAAGCCTTGGTTTGCATTCACTTCCATGATAACAGCATTTGATTTATTACCAATATATGTTCAGAGTTCCTATGATTATGTTTATGAGAAACTCATCACTGCCATCAGATTAGGGAATTAGATTTTATATGAAGCCAAATTATTGGAAAAAGTCAGCTCATTATCACATTTGCATATCAGAAAATAACCGAGTTAAGCAGAGGCAATACTTCCAATTAAGAAAAGCACAGGACTTCTTATCACATGGGTTCACTGTCATGCCTCATAAATGGCACAAATGTAAAGTGACTTCCTTACAGAATCACAAGATCTTACTTTTAAGGTCAGGCCCATGTATCCAGCTAGGACAAATTTATGAGCATAGATTCTCATTATGCCTTTTGAGTCCTATGGTGTGTCCCAAGCACAGTCATTTCAATATCTATAATATTTATTTTGTTGTTTTGGTAATGTCTGGCTTTCTTTCTGATAATGTAATGGTTGACCAGAGAAATTATACATGACCAAGAAATGACGCTACAAAAAACTGCAGGTAAGTCCAGCTTTGAAAATAGATGTAAGAAGTATATCAAGAAATGAGTGATGTGTGAAAATCTGAAAGATGCTACCACAGAAACTGTTTGTTCATTTACTTTGGAAAAGGCAGAATAATCACACATTTATCTTTTTCAGTCATAATTAAAAAATGACATTTTTAAATGTCATTATATAGAACATTTTGTGCTGTTGTTTAATTTGGACCAGTTCACACAAGCCACACATTAAAACACCTAAATACAAGGTCACACATAAGAAGCAAAGAACAAAGGCAGTTTCCCACCGGGGAAACAGTCTTAGTGGAGGAAAAGCAACTGAACACAAACTCCCTTTATAATGCCAGAGCAGAGAGGGCAAATGAGATCTTTCAAAGTCTAATTAGGGGAATAATGAGGTTAAGGGAGGCAGATTCTTTTACCTCTATATGGCACTGATGTCATTAATGCTGGGATACTGCATTTAGTTCTGTGCTCCACATTTTGGAAGTTATTTGGAGGAAATGGAAAGGCTGAAAATACTGATTCAAGGTCTCACTTAAGAAATCAAAATGACCTATGAAGGAACTATATCTGCTCAGTCTGTTGATTTTTGAAAAACCCCCACCTTCAAGGGAAAGAGCTTAATAAAAATGAGTGACAGGAAATTAAGATAGATATATTCAAACTGGAAAGAAGGTACTGACTTTAACAGTGAGGGTCACTTATAATTTGAACAAACCACCAAGGAAAAAATGCATCTTCTCAGATCATGATTGGATGTCATTGTGGGAGGTGTAACTTGTGTTTAATAAAAGAAGAGGGTTCAATAAATAGTAATAGGGTGAAATTCTCTGGCCTGTCTGATATTAGACAGGATGTACAGATTAGAGTAGTGATATCAAACATATTTGGTTCCACAGGGCCACTCCATGGGTCAAATCAGGCCCATGGACCCCAGCTTGTATGCCTAATCCAGCAGAGGTGGTATAGCCCAGCACTTGGTCCAAGCAATCACCATATGTTTGATGCTTCTGGCTTAGAGGATCTCATGGTCCCTTGATAAATAAAGTCAGCTTTTCTCTCAAATGTTTGGGCTATTGGTATAAACATACCTAACACTCTAAATTGTAATGTTTCATTTAATACATGTCTAAATAAATATCACTTTCCAACTATGCTTTAGTTATTTGCCCTTTTTGGTCTAAGTCCATGGAGTCATATATCATATTTTTTTGAGAAATAATATAAAACTCTGAGTTTTTTTGCAACACGCCACAACTTCTTGAATCTCCTGTGAGAAAACAGAAAAAACTGATTTTTTTGTCCTCATTTTGCAGATCACTTTAAAGCTCTTCTTTTCTGCCCTCAACTATCCAAAAGTGGTTCAGTTACATGTTGAAGAGAAAATTTATATCCTGGCTTAGAGAAAGAGACTGATTGTCAAGCGAGGAAGAATTCTGCTAACAAAAGTTGCTGAATTTAGAATGTGTGCTGTTTAAAATGTTAATAGCATACATTGTATGATATATTATGACCATGTCCGAGCTATTAAGAAGCTTAGTGCATGGCTGCTTTGTATTATTGGAAAGTGGGAATGTGTTAGTTGAGTTTTGATAAGGAAAAAGTGGATTGAATCATATCATGCCTTGTATTAATTGTCCCTGCGAGTGTCTCCTTTTTTTCCATAGTTTCATAGTTAGTAGGGTTGGAAGG
>NW_017728915.1:9564080-9571635 GCF_001723895.1 Crocodylus porosus
GAAGATGTTGAACAGTGCAGGCCTGAAGACTGAGCCCTGCGGAACCCCACTGCCCACGTCCTTCCAGGTCAAAAATGACCCATCCGCTACCACTCTCTGGGTGTGGCCCTCCAGCCAGTTGGCAACCCATTTGACTGTGTGGGTGTTGACACCACAGTTCCCCAATTTCTTAATGAGAACAGGGGGAGGCTGCCCATTTTCTGCCCCAGTGACAGGGGGCATTATCTGTAGCTTTGAAACCTACCCTACATTGCAGCCCATGCCTCGCAGATGGCATCTCAGTTCTTAGCATCTCTGGCCCTACACTGGGTCCCACAACTCTCCAGTCTGGACCCCAACCAGACCCCTTCCTATCAGGTGGCCTACTCTGCCCTCATTCTGGGCTGCTTCACTCCCTGCACTCTTCTCCCTCTTGGGTATGGCCCCACAGGTCCTGGCCTCACTGCCAAGGCCAGTCAAAACCGCAGGCCCTAGGCTCCGGGCATCCCTTGCAGTGGGCCCCTGACCTTTTTTGAACCTTCTGGTCCTGGCCCTAGCATTGACCAGTCGAGTGTGCCAAGTCAGGCTTCTGAACACTTACCCCAAACTCTCTAACACAGGTCTGCCTTCTCAGGCCCTGCTATGGGGTTACCCACCCAGCTGTGGGAGTTGGGGTTATTAAAGCACCCTGACCTGCCTTTCACCAGAGTGGTAACTGGTCTCGCATTTCCTGGGAACTCCCATGCCACTCGGAGCCCCACCAGGCCACCCATCCCTAGCAGGGTGCAATTTTAGGTCATGCCCAGGACTAGGAGCCTCCTCCATCCCCATAGCTCCAGCCCATAAACCTCCAAGCTGTTCCTGAGCCTCAACTCCACCAGCTGATGTCTCTCTCACAGCTGCCAGCAGCAAACTGCTGTTTCACCCTATAAATATCCAGGGTCTCAAAATGGCCACTTTACTCAAGCACCTGGCTGCTGACTGCTCCAGCCCTTAAAGTGGCAGGCATCAACAGTTCCTTGCCACAGGCTCCCATCTGATATAGCCACATCTGCATCCCAGTCTAAGGATCTTCTCCTTGTCATAAGTTCCAGGATGCCTTCCATAGTACTTCAATAGGGTGGTAGTATTGGGATTCTGGCTCAGGATTTAGTCAGTATGGCATCAAGCCTAGAAAAGGAATATTACAACAAGTCCACAAAAGAAAAAAAGACAAACTAATAGCTCTGAAAAGCTGATTTCCAACACAAGTGACATAAACTGCTTTGAAACTCAGGTGACAAACTTAGCTCTCAAGAGAATGCTGAGTGTGCCTGCAGGACATACTGCAAATATGGGGTACTGGGAGTATTGTAACCACATTAGTGTGCATCTCTGTGATTCTTGTCCCCCAAAAGGACCAACTTTTTAATTTCAGTAAACCAGATAAAGCCTCAAGAGGAGAAGTTTCTAAAATAGGGGTGGGTAAAATACAGCCTGTGAACCAGATCCGGTCCATGAAGGACTTTGTCCAGCCAGCATGAGGTCTCTCAGTTCTGCCTGGCCTAGGAGCTGTTCAGCCCATGGTGTGTCCCATTGCCCCCGGACATGCAGTGGAGCTGGGGGTGCCTCTAAGCTGGACTGCAGTCCAGGCAGCAGTGGCTTCCTCCAGCTGCCACCACTGCTGGCCTCACTGCTGGCAGGGACCCACACACACAACCCTGATCCTGACCCACCCCACACCCTCTCCAGACTTGCTCTGGCCAGAGTGGACCAGCTTCAAACCAGCCAGAACCTGCATGCACAGCCCTAACCCCTGCCCACCTTGCACTTGCTCCAGACTGCCTGCTAATGCTGAGCAGCAGCAATGGCCAGGCAGAAGCTGCTGCTGGGAGTGGGGGAAAAGTGGTCAACCCTGGCCTGCCCCACACCTGTTCCGGGCTGCCTGCTCACGCTGAACAGTGGCAGCAGTGGTGGTGGCTGGGAAGAAGCTGCTGGGCAGGGGTGAAGTACCCATCTTCCCCTCACTGCTGCCAATTTCTTTTTGCTGCAACCTCCTGGATCCTGTGCCTAGGCTTCCCTGTGGCTCCTCTTCACTGTCACTGCATCCTTCAGGCTGCCCAGAGGGGCAGCAGTGGCAGAAGAGAATAGACATGGAATTTAGCTAAGTAAAATTATGGGGTGCTGGTATCATTTTATACTAAAGGAACACATGAATTTGGCTAATCCCATAAAAATCATACATAACAAGGTAACTGTTCTTTAGCTATACCATCTTCCCCCTTAGAACACTACCATGTCAGCATTTTAATTTATGTTGTTGTATTTTGAATTATTTTCTCTGAGAGCCAGAGTTCTAAATGCACCAAGCATCTTACTATATTACAGCTACTAAATTTGAATTTTTTTTTATCAGTTTTGATTAGATTCTTGTCACAGTGCATATTGAACAAGCATTGTGCAAATACTTAGCTCAAATGATCTGCCCAGCAGTACACATTCCCTGGAAATTTCTTTTCCTTTGTTTAAACCCACAGTAGAATGACTGCCCTATAGTTCTGGCCACTTGTCTGGTTATGTCTGTTGGCATTTCATATGTCAGAGTTTCTGATGGTACACACATTATTGTTGCAATAACTCCATATTGGAGTAGGTTTTTAATCTGTTTGGCTTTTAGCAACACACTGGGTGCGTCTACACAGGATGCTTTGCTGTGCAGCAGATTAATTTATTGTGCAGTATAGCATCACTGTAACTGTGCACAGCAGTTACCGCACTGTAAAATAAGCTATTGCAGAGTTGTCTACTATCTGTAAATAAAGGCAGTAGATTTAATGTGCATTACCCAATGCACAGTAGCACATGTGTAGATGCTGATTGGGAGTAAATTTGCTCCTGGTTAGTTAGACCAGCAGGGGGCCAGCCTCTTGCCAGGGAGTCCCTCTAGCCATGGGGCAGGGATGGCTCCTTAGCAGTCCCTGGATGACCTTTAGACCCTCACTTGACCACTGGGGCCTGAGCCAGCGTTCATCTGCCCCTGGGCACTGTGTACTGGTGTGGTGGGCACATGCTGCTGGCTGCTCCCTGGCCCCAGGCATCATGCTCTTGCACTGTAGGCATGTATCAGCTCCAGCTGTCCTGCAGGCCACTGGGCTGACACCCAGGACCTGTGGAAGCAGCTGCCTGGTCTCTGGGCACCATGCCCTGCTGCTATGAGTATGTGCCTGGACCCAATGGCACCTGGAGTCCCTTCCAGAGGCAGTACTTGTGAGGGCAGCACCCCCAACCCCAGGGAGAGTAGCTCAGATGAGTGCCAGATGAGATCACCGGCCACATGGTGGCCTGAAGTGAGGCTGAGTTCCAGAGACAGTTTGGCCGGGCCGCCCAGGTGAATGCCCACGTTTATAAGGACATGTTAGCCTGCATGCAGGAGTATGACTATGATAATTTTGGGTGGCAATGCTACATAAACTTGAAGACCCTGTGGACTCACTGGATCTGTGTGATGGACCATAATTAATGGTCTGGGGTTGCAGGAGCTGGACTGCACCCTGGCTCCCAGGGACCTAAGCCAGGGGCAACACACCTATTCAAACATAGGGGGGATACTGGAGCCCTCTCCATGTGCAAGCCTTGATGAGGACTCACTGGAGGAGGGCCCCTCAGGCCAGAAGTTGCAGCAAGTGGAGCACTTCCCACCATTGGCCTTGTCCTTCAATGTAGGCATCCTGGACTGGCACCTGTCCTGGTAACCCACAATGCACACCCACAACGAGGACAGGTCAGGGATGGCCTCACCCATGGCTAGATACAGCTCCTTCCTGGAGAGGGCCCCTGCACACGTGGCCAAGCCTCCAAACCTCAACACCCTACAGGCAGCTGGACCATGCTGCCACTGCCAGGCTCAGAGTCCAGGCACCGGAACCTCCTGCCATGCCTGTCCCTTAAGCTCTGCATAGGGAGGAGGCCTGGGGGAGGGGAAGGGGGCACCATGGCCACCCTTGCCTATGCCACCTCACCCTCCCACCCCCTGGGCTGCAAACCTGGCATCAGTGCTCCTGCATGGGGGATCAGGACCACCCCCACTTCTCTCCTCCTCTACTCATCCTGCCTAGCAGAGCTTCCCTTACCCCTTGGAGTTCCCCCCAACAATACACAGAGAGGTGGGAGGCAGTACAAAACTTTATTGAGCATCCAGTGCCCTCCTAGCTAGGCAGCCAGGGGCCTGTCACATACAGACAAACTTGTCAATGGCTGTGGTGAGCTCCTTCTCAACTGCAGAGATCAGGGACTCATAGCATAGGCGGTGGTACCCCTCCAGGTGGCAACAGATGCTGTGGGGAAGCATGGGATTGTCTAGGGCACTGTCAAAGCTCAAAGCCCCATGTCAGGTTCTCAACTGCACATGGGGCACCATGACAATCATCATCATCAGGGAATAGTGGGTTGGGCACCCCTTGGTGCACTCAAACAGCTTGTCATAGTGTGCCCGGGGGACTCTCAGCTTCAGCCACAGGCCACAGGTAGGGGCCCTGGCCTGGGCCATCTGTCTGGAAAGGCTGCTGGGGGGATGGTGGGGGCATCATCAGTTTTGCATCCCAGCCAGGCTGGAGCCCCTAATCCCCAGACCCTAGCTAGTGTGGGGCCTGGTACCCACTGCCTGGCCTGCAGAAGAAGAAGGGAGGGAGTTGGTATGGAGCTGCCACAGTAGCCGCTGCCAGGAGTCAGTCCTGGCTCACCCTGGTTAGGGGATTGAGAAGGCAAGCTGCCTGTGGAAAATGCCAGGCAGCCCACCTTCCCTTGTGGAGGGAGCAGGGATGAAGGTCTTGGCCAGCAGTAGCCTGTGACAGAAGCTGCTCGACCAAATTACCATGGTCCTTGGGAACCTGTGCACACATGACCCCCTATCTGAGACTGAGCAGTGCACAGTGCCACAGTACAGTGAATGTCATCTTTAAATGCTGGAAATTCTCACAAAGAGCTTCCCTCCTGGCTCTGCAGGTCCAGCATCTGTACACAGGGGAGAGGCACCAGTCACCACTGGGAATGCACTTTCCAGGACGCTGCCATTGTCAGCCGGTGCCCTCCACATGTGCCATCTCCAGTGGCAGTGCACTCAAGATTGGACCCTCCTGCTGGGCTGGCTGGTCATCATGGTAGAGGGGTTGCTGGTAGACTCATGGGCCTGGAATGGTCAGGATGTTGAGTGCAAATGTGAGAGGAACCGGGAGGACTGCACATGCTGAGACAGGCTCCTCACCCTTGAGGAGGGCATATCATCTTCCTTGACCAGACGCTGGATGCACAGAAGAAGCAGGTTAATATGATGGCTCAGGCAGTGGAGGCCACGGAGGAGGACTTCTGGGTGCTGGACACCATCTTACCCCTGGTGGTCACCTTTGTGCTGGCCACTGCCCAGCTCCTGGCTCTGGCCCTGCCTGCTGCCTGGTAGCCACCCACTGGCCAGCTGCCAGCCCAAGCCCTGCTTCCCACCTGGCAGCCACCTGCAGTCCTGCACCAGGTCCCCCCAGTGGTCCTGGAAGGTGATCCAACAGTGCCTGAAGTGGCCAGGACCCCCTCCCCAGCTCATGAACCAGGTTCCTCAGCATCCAGACCACCTGCCTAGCCTGCTGCCCACTACTCACCCACCCGCCATGAGGTCTCTGAGCATGAGATGGTCCCCACTGAGCCCAGCACCATAAAGAAGGGGAAGAAGATTGGATAGTGCCTGCCCTCACCCCTGGCTGAGGCCCCAGGCTGCCAGGCTCACTGCAGTGTCTGCACCCATGGTGGTGCCACCAATGGCTGGGGTAGAGACGTCTCCCTATGCTTCCTGCCATAGGCACCTCCAGCCCACTGTCACTGTTCTGCCCTAACACTGTACCAACCACACTTGTGAATAGCTACATGGGGAAGAGGGTGTTTTACTGTTGATGGTTGTTGGGGTTCAGAGTGGGGGCTGTTATTGGGGAGGAAGGAGGGGACGGAGTATGTTGATGGGGAGGAAGGGCAGAAGGGAGTACGTTGTGGTGAAGAGAGTAAAATTTGTTGAGTGGAAACTGTCCAAACTGTGTGTCATTATGGGGGTGTACTGTGGGCCTGGGGTCCATGGCCAGCTACCCAGGTGACCTACTGTGAGCAGTGGGGGAGGAGGTGATCCTTGAGCACCTTGTGGACATGGTGCCTTGTCTACCACTGCCACGTTGGGGGGGAGGGGGGCACATCCATACATACTAGCTGCAGGCTTCTGGGACAGTGTCCTTGGGCAGGCTGAGCCTGCCTCCCTGGAGACCCCTGCCAGGCTGAGCTGTTCCCCCGGAACTCCCTGCCAGCCTGAGATTGTCCCTCTGGAGATCCCTACCAGGCTGAGACAGCCCTTCCAGGAGCCGCATGCCAGGCTGAGCCTTTCCCCTTGGAGACCCCTGCCTGGCTGGGGCTCCCCCCACCCCCCAGGAGCTGCAGGCCACACTGCGAATTTCCACCCAGGGACCCCTGCCAGGCTGAGCCTGCCCTCCCAGGAGCCTGTGCCAGGCTGAATCTGTTCCCCTCTGCCCCCACTGGAGCCTCCTGCCACCTGGGCATCTGCATCTGGAGCCTGCAGGTCCCCCTGGCTGTTGCAGGAGGTCAGAGCAGGGCAGGAGCAGGCCTGGATCCACTTAATCCTAGAAGGAGCAAATCTGCTCCCAACAGGGTGCATGTGTAGAAGCCTTCCCAGGGTTGATTTACTGTGCAGTAAACTACTGTGTAGTAAACCTACATCACATTGATTGCATGTGTAGATACACCCAGTCTCCCTCAAAGATGAAATATTTCACACCTTAAAAAATGAATTTATCAAGTTTCATCAATGGATTTGTATCTTCTATATAAAATACCAGAAGACCTAAATCGTTCTTAAGGAAGTTGGAATGTCTACAAATAAGTATCAACATTTCACTTGCTGTGGCATATCCTGACGGTATCAAAGCACAGGTAGCATAAGCTGAATTGAACAGAGACATCCTCTCTCTCAACTTCTCATTAAGTATTGGAGTTTAATAAGTGTTAAACTAATTAGAATGTTTTAACATAGTAATTAGAACCCCCCTTGCCCATAAATGTTCAAGCTTTCCATTTGGAGTTGCAGTTTGATCTCAAATGTCACCATACAGTCTTTTGCAGCTACAAGAACTGACTTAACATAAAAACAAGCAAAAAAGCTTTTAAAATCACAAAGAAGCAAAATCAATATGAACCCTTTCTCAGCTTAGTGCTAGGTATTTATGGAAAACCTGAGCAAGCTTCTAAGGGATGGAGTCTTCTCCAGGCAGTTTTGTGCTCATCCTAACCAATGCCTTGATATTTGACTCCCAGTCTCAATTAATGGCAGCTCAATAGAAAACACATTTTTTTGGTTTTAGGCATTTATTTCTGGCTCTTGATCACTCTCTTACAAAAGCCTTCCTTGCTTAAACACTCTCTTCATGGATGGATCTAGGATTCTGAAAAGAAGGGTACAAAGCTCTCTATGTAAAGGAAAGCTACATGTCCCTGCAAGCTGATGTTGGCGACCGGCACGGACAGCTAGAGACCCTCTGGGTAAAAATTCGTGGGGAAT
>NW_017728915.1:9571646-9590922 GCF_001723895.1 Crocodylus porosus
TGGATGCTTATCTTGCTGGGATCCTATGACCCCAGCTGACTTCCTGCCCTTTGGGCAGGGGGCTGGACTCGATGATCTCCTGAGGTCCCTTCCAGCCCTAATGTCTATGAAATCTATGAAATCTATGAAATGGTATAGTGCATCATCACACAACACACAGTTTTCTTCAGGTTATAAGAAACTAGGACCTTCATTAATAAGCTAGGGGCCTGGCACTATGTTATTCAGTTCAAGATTCAAGCAAAAAAAATATAACTTAATTGGAATGTGCATTAATTTGCTATATTGTAAACACACAATGAGCTAGGCAAGAATAATCAAAAGGTGCTCTTCCTTTAGTCCTGTTGTCATTAGAATTAGATTCATAAAACAAAATCTAGCCTTCTTGAACGTCTTAACAATGCATCCAATGCTTTACTGAAAGTTATTTCCATACCTGAATTAATGTTTCCACAGCTGAATTATTGTTTATTTTAAGGTTAAGAAAAAGTCTGCAAGGCTGTGCAATAGGAGATACATTAAGAGGAGAAGCTGATAGCAGAATTGCAGAAGAAAGGATAGCTTAATTAGTGGAACCTCAAGTACATTAAAAAAAGGAGAGAGGGTTGTTAACATCTGTGGAATGAAGAGTTGAGAAGGAATCAGGTAGATTCTAATGAGCCATGAAGTCAAGTGACTTCCTCACTGCTGTTTGAATAGGAATACTATTGCCACTGTTAGGCAGTTGGTTTTAAATTTTGGGTAGACCAAGAATCAAAGAGGGATGGGAGTGCAACTGCACCAGTGCATCTGCTTCGAACATCCCCCTGATGACTCCAGGTGTGGATTGAACACCAACATGAATATTGCATGCTTTCAGAGGCTGGGAGGGGCATGGTGACTGCCTGCAGGTGGTGGTGGTGAGCGGGGAGCTCCTGCAGGTGGCCACATTAGTGTTGGTGGCAAGGGGGGGGTTGGTGAGTGGTGACCACCTGCAGGCACTGCTTGCAGTGTTGGCAATGCTTCTTTCAGGGGATGCACTGCCAATCTCAGGGGGTGTATGTGCACCTATGTGCACCCCCTACGTGTTGCCAGTGAACACCGACTCCCATCCTAATTTGTGTATTTGGCTTTCTCCAAGCTTGGATGTTGATCTGTATTTGCTGGTCTGATGCTATGTCTCATCTCTTTCTTTTTCTTTCAGGTGGCTAGATTCAAATTTAATAGTTTAGGACTCTAGTGGGAGACTGTTAATCAATGCTTTTAAAGAAGTTCACACGCATCTCACTTTCCTTAAACACCTTCCCTAGCTTTGTATGTGCTTGGGTGTGTCCTGGCTTGCGTGCTTCTGATCTGAAGGAATCTTGCATGCCACTCAAAGTCTGAAACTACTTGAGGTGGAATTCACAGATTAAAATATTGCTAAATGAAATGCTATAACTTCAGGTAGATATGGAAACTGACATTTAGCAACAACTTGTCTTATACCATAATTCAGGTTTCCTCTAGCAAGCACTTCAGGGTTGGGGGATCTGTTTTTGACACATTTAGTCACATCTAGCCTTGCTGAAGTTAATGGGATTCATATGGGACTGGGCAGACCACTCTATGCCACCAGCAGCCAGAATTTCTGAGTTCCTGAGAAAGCTAAAACTGGACCCTATTGCCATCCGCCAGTAGGGTTTTTTCCTGATGGCTCATTGCTAACCTCTTCTCCCCTAGCAGGGTTTTGCCTAGGGTGCAAAACCAGCTAGAACAATGAGACATATAATACAATAGTTGGTTTGCCATCTCAGTGTGTTCATAGAAGATGCATATAGAGTGTGGCAGGGCACTAAGGTGCCTGCTACTTGAAAAGCAGTAGTACAAGCCTAGTACAAGCTCAGGTGCTGGTTGCTAGGGGCAACCAGGAGGAGCTAAGGGCCTACACCTGGTGAGTCAGCTGACCGGAAGAGGCAGGGCTGACTACTATAAAACCCAGACTGAAGGGTGCGAGTGTTCCCTCTCTGCTGGTAGCCAGGAAGGAGGAATACTGCCTGACTAAGGAAAAGAGATTGGCCCTGAATGTGGGAAAGAGATTAAGGCCTGAATGTACCAGCCACTAGTTACACAGGTGAGAGATGTGGTGTGGTTTGAAGAACATTTAGTCAGGAGGTTTAGCTTTGTGTTATAGTCTAGGGGCTTACGTTATTGTTTTTTTTGTTGCTGTTACACCGGAGGACCAGGTGAGGCTATGAGGGGTTGGAGGAGGCCTCATAGGGGCTCCACGGTAGTGTGGGGACCCTGGTGCCAGAAAAGGCGCAACATTCAGGGGTGCACTGACCCCAGCCCTGAGAAGGGGAGCAGAGGATTGGGAGGGGGCCAGGTAAGGCTGAGGCCACCTGAGCCCTAAGTGAACGAGCCCCAAAGTGGGCAGTTGTGAGATGAGGCCCAGAGTGCCCTTGGGGCGTGGAGAGGGAAATCAATCAAACAACATCTGGTACATCTGCGAGGCTTGGGGCATGGCACAGGGGTGGTTGGAGCCACGCATAGCCCATAAGGCTGGGGTGTACTGAGTCACCCAAAATAAAACCGAGACTGAGATACATCAGAGCACTGTGTCAGAGAGGACAAAAGGCAGCCTCTCTTATACATTGTTAACATCACAGAAATGGCGGGTGAGATGTGAGGGTGGTTTAGTACCACATTGGCATGGTAGGGGGTGCTAGGGGAGATCATGGCCACAGCGAGTATTATACAGAGAGTATAATAATATTTACATAAACCAGCAATTTATTCAAAGACAGCATGCTTTTATGCTACTTTTACATTTTACCAATAAAGGCAATTAAGCTTTGCTTACTGTGAAATTACAAGCATATTCCATAGTTAGAGGTTTTGAATCTCATCAGTTAGATTTCCAGACATGAAGCAAAGAGCATAGTCCAGATAGATTAGAATAAAATATCAGTAAAAGAACATCTTTCATCTCCGAGCATTCTGTTAAGATGTGGCTTGTAGTAAATCCCCTTGTCATTCTTGCAGACTAGTTAGTTATGGAAAAGGAAAGCTACTAAGACTAACAAAAGCATTTCAATACCTAACCAAGGCCAGCTGTGAAGTGTTCTTTGCAATATCTATTCTATAAATGATTGACGCCTTACATGTTTTAAATACATTTTGAAAGTACATGCAGGAATTGAGTGTCCTTAGAACTGTCTCAGAAATGCTTGAGAGGTGATAAGAGAAATGACTGCATGAGGCAAGGAAAGAAAATAAGGATTGATCCTATCCTGTCTGTGAAAAGGGGAGATAAGAGCACTTGCTGAGTGAGAAGTAGCAAGAAGAGCAGAAGGTAACATACTCCAGAAAATGAAGCTCATGCAGAATATATTTTCCTTCTTCTTGAAATACAACTAGGATGATCTCATGATTTGCAAGTTCTAATTTTGCTAGAAAGAATAGTTGCTGCTGCTGCTAAAGTTCTGAACAGTAAGGCATTGGGAAAAAGTTCTTCACCATCCATTTATTTGGATATGGCTATTAAGCTAGGATTGGTTAAAGGAAACTGAAAGACTGGAAATACTTTTTAAGATAAGTCCAAATAGAAGCTTAGAGAACTAGTGGAGCACCTACCCTTCAAATGAAGTTTCAGTTCACTTATCAAAATCAGATTAATTAGTAGAAAGAATACTTTAAATGGTGCTTTTTAGTTTATTTGCTGCTTTACAGAGAGATTATTTTCTGTATATGGAAAATGTATACATTTGTTATAATTTTTCCAGTTATAGAATCTGATTATTGGAGGTTTGCCTTGAATTGGTCCACTTCCCATTGTTACAGCAGGGAAAATCAATCTGGGGGGTTAAGTAGCCCCTTTGCCCTCCTCCACTCCCAGCTTCTTCCCCCTGCAGCTCCTTTCCCCCTTCTTTATTATCACACCCAGCTTTGCCTGAGCACATAAGTTAAGGGCAAATTTTAAAACCCTAATCTTGAATAAACATGCTTGTAGTAATTTGAATAAAATTACTACAGGTACCCATAGACTTAATTCATCCAGAAATGATGCATTTAACCTTTTTTGAAACTGCTGCATGTTTTAACACAGGTACTCTATAAACACACTTTTAAACAGCACTTTTGTACCTACTTATATAGAGTATATAATTTAGCAAAACCTTTTTATAACACACCTTAAACCACATTTAAAGCCCATGCACCATTACAATAAATGCATGGGGGACCCAAATATCCATGATATTAGACCAAAGCCAAAAGGCTCATGATCTGATATAGTTTATTGGGCTGGGCAACAGCAGAGTTGACAGCATTTCAAGCCATGGTGGCCCTACAGCTAAGCATTGTTCAATATGTTTGTGTACTCCAGATATACCCCACAAAAGATCCATGTGCTAATTGGCACCCCCACTCATGACTGGAACCAAGTGTTCTTGTCATGACTCCTGAGATCCTATAGAAGTTTCTGTGCAGATGAATGAGGGCAACTTGGTTTGACTCCACCTCATGGAGGATGGGGCTACCCTAATCATATGATAGACTGAGAGAGAGGGGGTGACAAAGGATTCTAGGTGAACTGTTGGGGGTCCTGTTTGCTGATGTTTGTCAGACATTTAAAACTGGTGAAAAAGCAGGAATCATTTGAAATCCGAAAGAAAGCCATAGCTCCGCTGTGGGCATGAACAGGAAATTAAAATGTATTCAATGTAGTGGCTTACCATGACTTGAAAAGGAGTTAGCACTGAGTGGGACTGCACTCAATGGGTACTAGCACATATCTTATTCAGATGAGTTGCATTAATTTATCCTTGTGGTAGGCTTGCATCAGCACCTCAGCATTTTTAGTTAAGATCAAATGTAGCATCTCAGTGGGAGCTTTACACAGTTTACAGACCAGAGTTTCATCCACTACACCTCAACTGTCTGCTGCTTAACAGCACCATTCAGTGTGGGAATTGTGACAAAAGGTGCTGATGCTGCAGTTACAATGCAGATACTCTCTCCAACATACTGTGCACCTTTAAGCCCCACATCAGAGCATGGCAGCTGTGCCACAATGCTCTCCAGGACTGACTGGCCAAGGCCATCTCGGCCTCAGTAGGGACCATGTCCATCAACCCGAACATCCCAGGCTGTGAGCGCCACTTGCACCTGGACATTGTTGTGACCAACAAGGACAGCAAGTGTGTTGTGATGGTAGATGTTACCATCCTATTCAAGGACTGGTGGTAAGCTTTCATTGAGGCCTGAAAATGGAAGCAAGAGAAATATCAGTCACTGGCAGAAACTTTGAGGTGCCAGGATATGACATGACATTTCAGGCTCTGATTATTGGGGTGCTCAGAGCATGGGACCCCAGCAACGAGAGCATTCTGCATGCTTGCCATGTATCCTGCCACTATGCTGAGCTGATGTGGCACCTCATGGTGTCCAACATCATCCTATGGTCAAGGGATTTATATGTAGAACACATCACAGGACAGTGCCAGTATGCCAGCCCACCAGACTGCTGGCTGGAAGTGATGCAGAGGGGACCACCTGAGTGTTTCCCCCCTCACCCTCCTCCCCCCCTGGCTGCACCAAATTTCCTTCAAGGACTTTTAATCCTGGACTATTCCTCACTCCCCCATGCATTTGTATTCTGTGTGTTTGTTATTTGTAACTGTATGAGTTTTTTGACCTATCTCCCTATTACAATGTGTTATTGTTGTTCAAGGTTTTCTGTATATTCTCTGCTTTGTAAGCATCACACTCCTTCCCTCCCTTTCCCACTGCCCACCCCGCCACCCTGAGGTTTAGTTGGCTGCATATCTCATATGTAACTTAATCTTGTTTTCACCTCTACCCCCATCCTCTACTCTGTAGTCCCCTGCTTGGGCTTTTTGTATTTCCTTGTGCTTTGAACTTTGTCATTTGAACTTTAACATTTTCTAATAAATTACATTTTTGGCACCAAGGGGAGGGTGTAAGGACTGGCTCTGGTCCTTCTGGTGCTGGCCTGGTATTGTAGTACCTCCAGGCCTGGTGCTAGCTTTTGGGACCCAGAGGCCTTCAGGCCTGGGTTTGGGCTTACCTCAAGCTGCATGCTTAGCTTGAATTGTGGTCAAGACCTGCACCCAGTAAAAGGAGCAGATGGAAAAATACTGTCCCTGACTTGAAACGAATCAGGAAGTTGGCTAACTAAATGGAATAAATATAACCTCGGCAAAAGAGGAACGGTCAAAGCCTACCCCTACCTAAGAATGAAAAGATTATCTCAGAATAGAAAATTCCAGTCAAAGGTAACCATATTTGGCAAACAGAAGCAAGATCATTAATATATATTAGGAGGAAGGCTTAAGTTAATTTTATATATTAAGAAATGCAAGCTATATGGTGTGTATATATAGAGATAAGAGAGTGCACCCTGAAAAAAGCCTGAAGAGATCCTGTCACTGATCCAAGATCCTGTCTTCACATTACACATGAAAGCCAGGAACCCCAAACAAGACTTCACGGCTTGATCAACCAGTGATTTGCATTCACAACATTTTGGGGTGGTGAGCATCTGCTTTGACTAGCTACAAACCTAACATTTTAAATTGCTACTTCAATTTTAATTGGAATTGTATCTGTTAGGGTTCAATACGTATGCTTTTAGTTTAGGACAAATGTATCTTAGTCTCCTTGCCTGGTATAAGACCCGGTATAGTGTCATAGGGATGCAATACAACTGCCAGGGAGGGAACACCAACCGGTTTTTTTTTAAGGGCTGCATAATTCCCATCAGCATTTTTGGCAGTGGGAAAGGGTGTCTGAGTTTGTTCCAGCTTCTCTAGTGTTACCCTGGTACTGCATTGCCTCCTGGGGGAGCCACTGCCTGCTTCTTTTAAACGGACGCACCAAAAAAAAAAGGCATTTTCTCAGCCTCTTAGGATAAGATCAAATGATCAGCTGAAAGGCTGATCAATGCCTTAAGGGCAGAGATAGCAATCAATAGAGTGTCAGGGTAGAATGAGTAGAGGAGGGATACCCAAGGCTCAAAACAATGGCAACAGTGGCAAGTAACCAGGAGGTGGAAAGTAAAATGAAGAGTGGAAAAGAAAGTCTAGAGACAGATGGAGAGTGGACAAAAGTGGAGAAGCAGAGGAGAAAGACAGCAAAGAAGATGGGAGCAACAGCAGAAGTAGCAATGACAATAAGGCAGCAGCAAAGGAGGTGATGGGGGGAAAAGAACAAGACCCGAGGGAAGATGGTGTCACGGAGTGGGAGCCTATGAGAGGCCGTGTACTTGCTAGCGCCCCCTGCCATGTCAATTAGGCAATCCAGCACCCTCGACTCGCCCGCCATGTCTTTGATCTTAGGTTCAGTATGGGAGGCTGCCTACTTGCACCTATGACACTGCGCTGGTATTACCTCTGTTCCAAATGGGGTGCTCTCACCCCCAGCCTTATGGGCAATGCGTGCCTCCTACCTCCCCTGTAGCACGCCCCAAGCCTCGCAGCTCTTCCTGGACGTTGTCTGGTCCTTCACCTTCTGCACCCCCTGG
This sequence comes from Crocodylus porosus, assembly GCF_001723895.1. Lineage (NCBI taxonomy): Eukaryota > Metazoa > Chordata > Crocodylia > Crocodylidae > Crocodylus > Crocodylus porosus. Next base: position 9,579,151 of record NW_017728915.1, read on the forward strand.
GCCTAACCCGCAACCAGCGCCCCTTCTCTGGCGCCCCCTGGGCCTAACCCGCAACCAGCGTCCCTTCTCTGGTGCCCCCTGGGCTTGGCCCCCCTACCTGGATTATCTCTTTACATCAACTGGGCTCAGGCGGCCTGAGACCTACCTGGCCCCTTCTGAGTCCTGTCAATAGTGATCGTCCGATTAGGCTCAGGCGGCCTAAGCCTTACCTGGCCCCCACTGGATCCTGCCAATGATGATGGTCCAATTTAGTGTGTCCCGGTAGGCTCAGGCAGCCGGAGCCTTACCTGGCCCCTCTGGTTCCTTGGCCAGCACCTGTCTTGGGTGCCTGTCAATGATACATGCCGCCCACCTTGGGGTGGCTTGATATAGTACGTGGCCCACCTAGGGCTCTTCGCCCCCCTTCTGGGGTCTACGCCACGCTTCCTGCGCTTGTGCCGTGCCTCCTGCGCGCCTTCACCCCCTCTGTGGCCTGCACTGCGCTCCCCGTGCCTCCTTGCCACCTCTGGGGTCTATACCGCGCTTCCCATACTCGTGCCATGTCTTCTGCGCGTCCTCACCCCCTCTGTGCCCTGCACTGCACTCCCCGCACTTCCTCGCCACCTCTGGGGTCTAAGTGCCCTTTCGCGGCCACACCGAGCACCTCTGCAGGACTCAGCACACTGTGTCTCTGTGGCACTGCTCGCTGTGCCCCCCACTGGGAACCCCCAAGCTACTGGGGAGTCCCTGTGAGGGCTCCTCTCACCCCTACAGCCTCACCTGGTCCTCTGGTGTAACCATAAGTAAAAGAGCCAGCCAGCCAGCTACAACATAACATAAGTGCCTGAGCTCATAATGCCAACTCCACTCAATGCTGGACTCTCATCCATATGTATGTCCGGTCTCTCTCTCTCCCCTCGCATCATTGCAGCCAGTCAAACCGCCACCATTGACTCTGCTGCTCAGCTCTCCTGCAGAGCTGCGGCTGCCAGAGGGGAACTTCTAGTCGGGCTCTGGCCTGGGCTGTTTATAAAGGCCTAGCCCTGCCCCCTTCTGGCCACATGACCCACCTGGTTGCCACGGCAACCAGCACTTGAGCTGCCCCATTGATTGGCGGCTCTCCTTATTTCCTTTCCTTAAGGCACAGAGCACCTCAGTGCTCCTGTGACAGATGGAAACAGAGGAGAATGGAAGCTAGAGCAGGAACAGCAGGAGAAGGTACATTAGACAAGAGATGGAAAGTGGCAGGAATGGGATGGAATGCTGGCCCACTGGGAGTGGCACAGCAAGGAAGACACAGAAGATGCACTGAGAGATGTCTAGGAGAATCAAGACTGCAGATAAAAGCAATATGAGCTAGTGACAGGTGGCAGATGGGATCAACGATGAACAGATATGAGTTCATAGGAAAGGTACTGTTGGAGATATTGGCGGTGCAGGCAGAACATCTCACCAGCTTGATTGCTTTTCCAAACAGAAAGACTTGGGAATTTTGTTACTGGAACAGTGAAGGGTATGAAAATGTTTGAAAGAAACATGCATAGGAATGTGGGAGGGAGGAATTAAGAGTTGTTCCCTTGATTTTTCCCCTGCTATAAACTTTACAAGTGATTATAATAAGAATGTATACAGATTTATTAGAGGCAGAAGACACAGAAAGGTGGATGGAATTGCATATGCAAAGAGTAACGTGTGTAGACAGAAGGTGCGGGATGTGCATAGTGTAGCAGTGGGGCTAGGGGGCCAAGTCAGTTTCAACTGGGTAGAGCCCCTGAAGTGCCAGTGGGCTGCTGGTGGAGGGTCACTTATAGCCCAGTAAGGGCAGGAGATGATTGGCATGTACCCATAGGTGCAGAGTCAATGGGGATGGAGTAGTGCACTGCAGTGGTTTATTAGCAACTGCTCCCTATGAGTTGGGCAGCACGCCAAAGGTGACAGCACGCCTCCACGACCCAGCACAGATTGAAAAACAGAAGAAGGGCTGCACACAGGGGAAAGACAGAGAACCCTGGACAGAGGGCCCCAAAAGACACTGAAACCAGGTGGGAGCAGAGTCATCTCCCCAACCTGGAGACCCGGAGGGGTTTCCAACCAGCCAGTGACCTGGGACAATGCTGGGAGAAAATACTTGTAAGATTTAGGTACTCAGACCCCAGGAGGAGAAACACATGAATTGGGCAACTTCCAAAGCCTAGAGGCATGGGTATGATGAAAAGGCTGTTGTTTTTCAGGGTTTTTTCTTCTTTTTAAAAAAATGGATAATTGAGTCTGAGCCAGAGGTAGCAGCCTCAAAACAAGGGGGCAAGGACTTGGAGTACATGGACTAATGACAGCCCAAGAGTTGATTGAGAAAAGAAAATGAATTTATATTTAAGTATTCTTTATTAATTAATTAAGTATGGGACTAATTGACTGTATAATTAATTGGTGCCAAGCCAGCATTGCAAAAGGGGTGGATTTTGCTGATTTAACTCAACTTGGAATGACAATGACTTTCTTGCTTTAAGTGGGGCTAATATCTCTCAACTGGTACAAGAACAATTTAGATAAACTACCAGCTAAAACTGAGCCATACCCCAGCATCATCAGAACTTGGGTGTGGGTCATTCCCAGCTGACCCTGGTAGCTGGAAAGTAGGCCTGCTGTTGTCAATGTAACATTGGTTGGCATGTGGATGGGGTCTAGGGGAGGAGGAGCCCCAAGGAAGGCCACCACAATGTGAGTGCACCCATGAAAGTACCCATAACACCTTAGGACCCTCCTTTCTTTTCAAGATCAAAGTGTGACAGGGAAGTTGAGGGTGGTACCCTCGCATCACCTACTCCATCTTGGTGGTGATGTTACACATGTATTTGGATGGGGTCATGGAGGGCATGAGTTGTACTAAGAGCAAATAAGTGGAGTCCAGATAGTGTGTAGCACCTCCCATCTGTGATCCAGCTGGGGCCCACTGGGGTTTTATACAGGGGGTGCACTGATAGAGATTTTTGGGGCTGATACCAATAACCAGTTTTTAAGGAGGCATATCGGCTGATACCAATCGGATTTCTGATACACAGCTCTTCAGCTTGAAGAGCTGCGGCCAGCTGGTAAGTCTGGTGTGGTGAAAGGGGGGAAGATCAAGGCCCCTGCTGTGAGGGAGGGAATGGGGGCAGGGATGGGGTGGGGGCTGAGGTAGATGCTGACCAGCCGGGGTGGGGAAGGGTTCAGGACAGAGCTATAAGCAGTGCATCCAGTGGTTGGGGGATGGTGTGTGCCCCCTGGATCTGCATAGTGTGGGGCAGGCTGCAGCTGTGGGCTGGGGCCGGGGTCAGCATGGGCATAGGACAAAGGCATGGCTTGTCAGGGGGATACGGGAAGGGAGGTGGGGGGAGGCTCCTGCTGCTATGTGTGGTTCATCTGGTGCTCATCCAGTGGCTCCTGCCACTCATCCAGGAGGGCTTGGTGAAAGTGTGCACCCCTGGAACTGCCTGGCCAGGAAGAGCATGTCCCCAGCCCACTCTGCCCCACCCCAACCTGCACAGATCCAGGGGAACACAACCCCCCCCACAATATCGCCCCAGATAAACAGCAAGAGCAGCAACAGGAGCCACCAGATGAACCACACACAGCTGTGGGAGCCACCCACCCCCTTCCCACATCCTGCATCCACCCTGACCCCAGCTGGAAAGCCCCTGGCCCGGCCTCAGCCCCAACCCCACACCCTCCATTACTGCGGGGGCCTTGATCTGCACCCCTGCTCATTCCACCTCCTCTCTCTCTCTCTCTTCCCTTGTTCCCTCCCACCACACCAGACTTACCAGATGCATACTGTTCTACATGCTGCTGGGCTGTGTTCCTCACTGCCTATATGCTGCACTGTGGCTGTGCACATGCACGGGCATTTATTGGACAAATTATTGGCTGCATAGGGCTGATTTCCGATACAAAATGTTTTCTTTATATCAGTGCCAATTTGATATCAGACTGATGTATTGGTGCACCTCTAGTTTTATAACGTACCATGGGCACCCAAAAGAATGCAGCAAATAAAGCAAGGAGGGGCACCTGTCCACACACTATCTCTTCATGGTATGTTACAGATATGAAGAGAAAGGCCATGTAGCAGCGGTGTGCCAGGAGTCCCTAAAATGTAAAATGCACTAGCTGTGTGGGGAGGGCTGGCGGAGGGGGACCTATTTTGTAGGTGTCCCAAAGCTTATGCTAGCAAGATCAGACCCCCTGAGGAGCAGTATGAATCAGAAAGGGACAGTGGGGGAGAAGAGGGTGAGAGTGAAATAGAAAAGGTGGATGACACCTCAAAGGAGGGAGGAAAGTAGAAAGAGGGGAGTATAATATCTGTAACTGAGGCAGCTCAAAAAGAAACAAGAGAAGCAGGAAGTAGGGTGGGGGCAGCAGGAGAGAGCCCAGACATGGAGGTGGGAGAGAAGGAAAAAGAAGAAATCAAAGCAGAAAAAGTGGAGGTGAAACAAATAAAAGAGCCCAGGAGTCAGGGAGGGAAAACAAAGGAAATGAGGAAAAAGAAACCTGAAAATGAGGCGAATGAGTCAGAGAGCTGCTTCTTGCCATTTACTCCCATGGTCTCCAGCTTGGAGTGGCAAGCTGCATGCAGGGAGGGTGGGGGAGGAGTGAAAATGGAAGCCTTCCTGAATGCAAAGAAAGTCAGGCAGCTTGAAAAAATGACAGGCATGAGAGTGGGGGAGAGGGAGGAGTCAACCATGGGAAGCAGCAGCACCAGAGAACCTTAAAGGGACAGGTGCAGTCTTTAAAAATAAAAGAATAATTGATTATAGCATCTATTAATGTCAGGAAGGTACTAACAAGGAATAGGTGGGAGCAGATTGAACCAATGTTAAAACAAGTAAGGGCAGATATAATCTGCTTATAAGAATGTGGCATACCTGGGGAAAGGGATCATAAGTACTTTGAGAAAAGATAGACATGGGGACCATCCAGGTGGTCATGGACAGATGAAAACAAAGAGGCTGGAATGGCATTGCTATTGAAGAATCTAGAAGTGAAAGCAAACCAAATGAAAGACATCATCAGTGGCAGAATGCAGTGAATGATACTATATGTAACGATCAGTATACATATATACTTCAACTGCATAATAGAAGTGGGTGACAGAACAGGGGAAGGAGGAGACAAAGCTTCAGACAGTTCATCCAAATGAATTAGCAAATATAATAAAAGAAGAATCACTAGGAATTGTATAAGTAGGGGAGAACATTTTCACTAGAACTGACCCCAGTGGAAAGAAATAATCAAGAACTGACTTTATGTTTGTATCAAAAGGGTTAAGGAAGAAAGAAGCCATACACGTGGCTTTTAGTGATCACCAGATACTGAAGATAGAAATGAGTCTTGATAAGAGCCCATAGGAGGAAGAGAAGTTTAGAAGTTAAATGTAGAACTGCTACAAGATGAGGAGATATTTCAAGTGTACATGAGACAGTATGAGGGCTGGAAAACACTGAAGAAATATTTTAAGAGTAATAGAGAATGGTGGATGATGGTGAAGAAGAGGATGGGAGAATGCTTCAGGAAAGAAGTTTGAAGAACTGCAGGGAAAAGAATGAAAGAGCTGAGAGACTTGAAAGAAAGATGCAGGAGCTGCTAAATGAAGCCACAAGAGGAAGATGGGTATGAGAAGAACTAAAGAAAGAAGGCAAGATATAGAAAGCTGGTTTAAAAGACAGATGGGAGAGACAATGTTCTTAACACAAGCACCCTGCATGGGAGAAAACAGAGTGGTCCCATTAGTTTTTGATTAGAGTGAAGATGGTCAAAGGAATGCTAAAAGCAGTCTGGGAAGAAGGTGGTACTTAGGTGGAAAAACAGGAGGAAGTGTTGGAGGCAGGGCCACCCCTGGGGGGTGCAAATTGAGGCGACCACCCCAGGCCCTGTGCAGATCTGGGCAGAATGGCCACAGTGACTGTGTGCTGCTGCCAGCTTCATGTCTGGCCACTCAGCACTCTCCCTCCCCCAGTGCTGAATTTGGCACCTCCAGCTGTGCCCCCCCCCCCCCAAATGCCACCAAATATGCCACTGGCTACCTCACACCCCGGGGCGGGGCCCTGCACAGTCTAATTTGCCCTGGGCCCTGCATCCTGCTCAGGTTGCCTCTGGTTAGAGGCAATGAGAAGATTTTATGAAGAACAATATCAGAAGAAGGAGATAGAAGATGAAGGTTTTGCTGGAAGAGATTAAAGAGCAAAAAGTAGAGGAGTTGGAAGCAAAGAAGATGCAAGAAAAGACGAGCTTAAAGGAAGTGCAGAAGTACTTAAAAGCCTTTAAAAGAGGGAAATCACCAGGAGCAGATGGACTTCCTATGGAATTTTACAAGAAGTTTTGGGCACAGGTAGGAAGGGATATAGTGGAAGTTTTCAAGGAAATAGTAGAAACAGGAGAGGTAGGGAAAAATTTTACAGGAGGCAGTATGATTTCACTCTTCAAGAAGGGGTAGAAGGAACTCCTGAAAAACCTGAAGGTGGATTGGACTACTGTTACTGCACAGTCCCAGTGGTGCGTGGGTCATTTCTGATCCTATTGTGCAGTTTGCTACTGCTCAGTAGCGTCGGCATCTCGGTTTGTGCCTGCTAATTCTACGTTGCTGTAGCTCATTGCTATGGTGATGTAGTGTCTCGTGTAGATACACCCTGTATTAAGAAAAAGAGTTCTGTAGGGGAGTTCTATTGTGGGAAGTTGATGTATGCTGTTTAAGGGTTTAACGTATGTAGTAGTATGTTTTGGAGAAGTAGTTGTTTTTGTCATATGAAGTTTTCATAAAACAAAGATGCTCAATAGGTGAAGCTTTGTAAGTGTAGGTTGGTAATTGAGCTTTTAATAAAATTTGTAAATAAAGTTACCATTGGTAGGTTGCTCCTTAGCCTGTTGGCCAAGATCAGGATGATGGCCTGGTCTGGCTAGGAGGCTTAGGACAGATTGGCAGTGGCAGTGGTGGCAGAAGCAACATTTGGCATGGCGGCAAGGAAAGAGACAGGACAGACTGTACCTGGTGGAGGACAGTATTTGAAAGCTGGAAGGAGGAAACAATTCTGCATGAGTTTCATGCTGAAGCACTTGATATGAATTGCCTAATATGGATGCTGAGAAACTTGGACTGGGAGGTAACATTTAGGGGTGAGACAGCATACGGAAACCCTGTTCTGAAACATTTTGTTTCTGAGGCTGTTGACACCTGAGAAAGAGTAGTCACAATTAAGATGTATACAGACATTATTGAAGAGAAGGATATAAGATTTTGGCTATCAAGGCACTGTAAGAGAATGGAGAACATGGACAAGGTCTGAGAGCCAGACAGGTATGGACTGAGGCCTGAGGGGTCTGGGTATTACTCTGGGTGGACTCAGTAAGGGCAGGTAGGATATGACATCTGCCTCAGGGAATTGCCTTAAGGCCCCACAAAGGACTGGGGATTTACTATGGACAAAGTTATGCTTGAGGTGCAAGGAGGAGGTGCATTTGGCAATGGCTTGTCCATATGAGATTTGCATGGCATGTAGAGAGAACAATCATAGGGTGCAAGAGTGTAAGAAGGAAAGGAAGTCTAATTTTGTTCTTAGAATTGAGTTGTGGTCCACACCTGCCCCAGATCATTCACAAATACAGTCAAAAGAAGAGAAGGTGAAGAGAGTACAGCAGGGGAAAGTGGGCAGGAAGTGCAGGGGGCACAGATGAGAGAAGAAGAAGCACATAGGGAGCACAGGGAGGAAAGAGGAAGCAGATGAGCCAGGGAAAAATAGGTTGGAGCAGGAGAAAGAGAGAGATGGGCATACGGAGGAGGAGTCAGGAGGAGGAGATAAGGAGAAGGGGAAAGGGAATGAGAATGGGAATGGCAAAGAAGAGAGGACAGGAGGAATAGAAAGCGGGGAAGTGGGGTATAGAGAGAGAACAGGAGGAAGGGGAAGAAGAGGCAGGGATGAGTGGAGTAGAGAAGATGGAGGATGAGAAAAGGTCAGAGGAAAATTGGGAGGGTGCAATAGAAGAGCATATATGGGAGGAACAGGGGAAGGGAAAATGGGGACAAGAAGGGTTCTGGAAAAGGTAGGAAGTAGAGAAAGAAGAGTGAGGAGGAAGAGGACAACAGTATGGAGTGGTCTGGAGGATGCATGAAGCAGAAACTGGAGTGGCAAGTGTTTGAGTGGAGGCAGAAATGCAGGAGGGAAGAAAAGATGATCAGACAACAGGAGTTTCCCTTTGAATCCCCCCAGACCCCTTCCCAACCCACTCCTAGCCCCATAGCTCTCAGGTTTGTCAGGGCCTGCAGAGGGAAGCCAAAGCCGTGTTGGGGTAGAGTTCTTAGAGGAAGGCAAAGCATGCAATGGATATGGTGAAAGGAGAAGGCAGAGGAGGAAGGTCACAAGAAGAAAAGAAAGGATTGGTTTTGAGTTTGGAATCAGGAGTGGAGTCATGCCCAGACCTAGACCTCAGTGCATAGATTGGACTTGGAGGGTTGTAGGTAACATCTTAGATAAATATGATCATCATGCTTATATTGGTTAATGTAAGGAGCATTCCCAATCATGCAAAATGAGTGGATCAGTATTTGGACTGGATGGAGGCAGCTGTGATATGCCTTTATAAATGTGGGATCCTAGGACAGAGGGAGTATAAAGACCATACGGGAAGATGGAAGCATGGTCATCCATGTGGATGAACAGTAATGATAACATGGTGACAGGTGTGGTGGTACTAATTAAAGATCCACAACTATGACTAAGAAGCTATCAGGAGATAATTAGGGGATGAAGGGAGGGGTGAGGTTTAGCATACTGAATGTTTATACACCAGCAGAGTGGAAGGCATGCTGCACCCTCTTAGAGGAACTGACAATCCTCCTACCAGGAGCATTGCCCCTAATCCTGATTGGAGATTTTAATTGTATATTGGAGGAAGGGGATAGAATAAGGAACAATGCCTTAAGATTAGATAGGTCCTCACTGTTACTGGTCAGGATGGTAGAGGAACACAAGATGTTCAGGACACCCAAAAGGTAGTGTATGGAGCTGAGAGTAAGTTTACAAGAGTGGATGCAGCAGGCTACTCATGGTCCCTCATAGACTTGATTTTTGGGTCTGTAGACTAGAAAATTTGAGCAGCAGAGACAATACTGTTCTCTTTCTCTGACCACCTACTACTGAGGATGATGTTGGAAGTGGGAGAACAAAGAACACCATGAACAGGGTACTGAAAGTTAAGTAAAAGACTATTGGAGGATGAAAAAGTGTTCAGATGGTACAGAAGCCACTATGAAGACTGGGGAGCAATGAAAGGAATGTATAGAAGCAGAGAGAGATGGTGGTAAGGTGTTAAAGACAGAATACAAGCCTTTTTTTAGAAGCTGGGGAAAACAAGGGCTTAAAGGCAGAAGATGTTTACAAAGTTGTAGTGTAGACTACAGCATCTCCTATGACTGGTGGAGAAGGGATTCCCAGGACTGAAGGAAATTATATTGAAGGAGTGGTTTAGAAAGAGAGGACAGAGAAACATCTTTCTTGTGAAGGCTGCTTGAGTGGAGTAAGGAGAAGAATGGCCCTCTTATTTTGCCTGAATAAGAGGAAAAAAAAGTATTACTGCAGTGCAGGATGAGAGGGGAGTGCAGCTAACAAAGACAGAAGAGATATTGAGTAGGCCTGTGCAAAGTGGCTAGTATTCCCTTCGGATTCAGGGGACAGTGATTCAATTCAGTGATCTGAATCACTGTCCCAAATTGATTCAGCCAAATCTGATTCAAACATTTGGCTGCTGCTGAATCAGCCGAATCTCTGAATCAGACAGGCCCCAACCCCTGCCTGCTCTTCCAGCCCCATCAATGGCTGCCCCACCTGGCCCAAGCTCCAAGCTTTTCAAAAAAAAAAAAAGAAGAAAAAGCCCCCACTCACTAGGTTCTGCCAGCTGGGGGGCGATCCCTGCTGCTCCATGCTGTGTGGGGGGCTCTGCCACGAGCCTCCTGGCCCCTACCCACTCCCCCCCAATGGCTTCCCCACCTGACCCCAGCTCCTGGTTTAAAAAATAAAAGCCCCAGGCTTACTGGATCCTGCCTGGCAGGGGGGCAATCCCCACTGCCCCCCACTGCTCCATGCTGTGTGTGGGGCTCTGCCATGTGCCCCCAGAAGCCCCGAGGCTGCTGCAGAAGCTTATGAGTGGGGGCTTTTTTTTAGAGAGCCGGGAGCTGGGGCTGGGTGGGGCAGCTGTGGGGTGGCAGGACTGGGAGAGTGGGTGGGGGTCAGGGGGTGCTCAGGGGAGCTGGGGGAGCAGGCAGGGGATGGGGCCTGGCAGGGGTCCCTCCACGGTCCCTTCCCCCCTCCTCCAGCCTCCTACTTACTAGCACGGAGTCCAGGTCCAGCTCCCTGCGGCAGCGAGCGGGGACTGCCCAAATCTCTGAAGCTCTCCAAATCTTTTCTGAATTGATTCGGAGAGCTGTGAATTGATTCAGACCTTTTTATTGGTCTCCTGATTCAATTTGGATTTGGAGATTTGGCCACCACATCAGGCCAAATCTCCTCCGAATTGAATCACCACCTGAAACTTTGCACAGCCCTAACATTGTGTGCAGTGATGGAGTTTTACCAACATTTATATGCCAGTAGAGCGTTGTATCAGGGAGCCCTTGACTACTTCTTGGCAGGGTTAGAGGTGAGCTTGGGGGAAAGTGAGAGGCATAAGCTGGAGAAGGCATGGACATTGGAAGAACTATGGGAGGCAACCCAAATCTTCAAGACAGAAAAGGCCGCAGGGAATGATGGACTTCCAGCAGAATTTTACAAGACTTTTGGGGACATGCAAAGCCCAGAGCTGTTAGCCATGTTTTAGGAGTGACAGGAGAAGGAGCAGCTGGGGGGCAGATATGGACACAGGAATAATAAAGCTATTATACAAGAAAGAAGAATGGGAAAAGTTGGAGAACTGGAGACGAGTCACCTTACTGAACCAACATAAGATAATAGACAGAGTGTTACCAAACTGATTTTAAAAAGTCATGGGAAAGGTGGTCTATAGTGACCAGGCTTGCACAGTTCCTGGCAGAGTAGTAACTATGACACTACTACTAATAACAGACATGATTTGTTACTGTCAGGAATGAGGATTAAAAGTGGCATGCCTGAATCTTGATTTAGAAAAAGTGTATGAAAGTATTATAGAATCAATGAGTCGGAAGGGACCTGGACAGACCATTTAGTCCGACCCCCTGCCATGGGCAGGAAGGAGCACTGGGGGTGGGAAGGGTCATAAGACCCCAGCCAGGTGCCTGCCCAGTCTCCTCTTGAAGATTTACAGGAAAGGTTAGAGCACCACCACTCTGGGAAGCCTATTCCAGGCTCTGGCCAACCTTACAGTGAAGTAGTTCTTCCTAATATCCAGCCTAAACCTATCCTCCCTCAGCTTGTGGCCATTGTTCCTGGTGACTCCATGGGGGGCCCTGGTGAACTGACTTCCCCCAAGTCCCTGCTGCTGGCCCCTGATAAGGTTGTAGGCAGCCACAAGATCCCCCCTCAGTCTCCTCTTGTGGAGACTGAAGAGATTCAGGACCCTCAGCCTCTCCTCATAGGGCTGGCCATGAAGGTCCCCAACCATACGAGTGGCCCTCCTCTGGACCCTCTCCAAGTTCTCCAAATCCCTCTTGAAGTGCGGCACCCAGAACTGAATGCAGGACTCCAGCTGTGGCTTGACCAGCGCCGCATAGAGGGGGAGCAAGACCTCTCTGGACATGTTAGTGATGCCCCTGCTGATGCATGACAGGGTGTGGTTGGCTCTGCCTATTGCTTC
>NW_017728915.1:9591532-9596704 GCF_001723895.1 Crocodylus porosus
ACCCCATTGTCAGCAGACAGGAACACAGAGACAAAGAACTTGTTGAAGAGTTCTGCCTTCTCTCGTGCGTCCGTCACCAACTGCCCTGCCCTGCCCCGTAGGGGTCCAATGTTACCCTGAGACTTCTTCTTGCTACCTATATACTTGAAAAAGGACTTTTTGTTATCCAGAATCCCAGCAGCTAATCTAAGCTCCAGTGCAGCTTTAGCCTCCCTTACGAAATCCCTACAAGCTCGGGTCAGGGAGGTGTACTCCTCCTTTGTCCCTGCCCCCTGCTTCCACTGCCAGTACACTTTTTTCTTTGCCCTCAGGCCAGCCTGGATGTCCACGCTTAGCCCTGAAGGTTTCTTGGACCCTTTTCCTGCCTTCCTGCACAGTGGAATTGCGTCCTGCTCCGCCCCAAGGATAGTCTCCTTGAGGAAGGACCATGTATGGAGTATGAGTTCCTATTTGGCACTATGAAAAAGATGGGGTTTCCACCAAAGTTCCTAAGTTGGATTGAGATTGTATGCAAAGAAGCATCGTGGACAGTAGAAGTGAATGGTTATCTAATGGAGCAAGTCAAGGTCAGATCAGGCATGAGACGAGTGTCCCCTGTCACCATTCCTGTTTATCTGCACCATTGAGATGTTGGTGCAGAGGATCAGGAAAGATCACATGATCAAGGGTATGCCAATCCCCAAAGTGAATGGCACAAATCAAAATGCATGCTGTGTATGGGTGATGTTAATATTTTAGCAAGAGACAGCAGGATCCTAGAATGGGCAGTAAGTCATACAAATGAATATGAAAAGGCATCAGGGGCAAAACTAAATATATTAAAAAGTAAGTGCCTGGTGGGGGGATGGAAGGAACAGGAAAACTGGGGCTACAGGTCACAATGGGCCAAATCAAGATATTGGAAGTGGAGGTGGACACGTGACTCACAGGCAAAGTGGCCTGGAAGAAGGTGAAAGGGAAAGTGAAAAAACAAAGCAAAACTGGGGAGCTGGTATAACTGCAAACTGTCAATGATAGGATGGGTACATGTAATTAAGGTAATGGTACTCCCACTCATACTGTAGGTAGTGATGGTATTCCCTCCATCATGGACCACTGTGTGATTGAATGGGAACTGATGGTGTTCCTTTGAAAGCCAAAGCTGAAAGACTTAGGACAACACCATTTTACAAGGAGAAATTGAAGGGAAAATGGGGTTTCCCTGATGTGTTTGTTTGTTTCTGCAAGGTATATTAGCCTGTGCTGCATGGAAGAGATAAAAGAGGGCACCAAATGGGCTGAGTTTGTTTGGTACTATGCAGGGATCGTATTGCAGAAATACAATATACGTAAAAGGTCATTCTCATGGTCTTGGGCCCTGATCATGCTGCTCGTGTAGAAAAAGATTATAAAATTTGTGAACTGGTAAAGCATATAGCCAATAGCCACAAGTGAGTTGGCTGACCATAAAAAAAAAAGTCCTGAGTCAGGGAAATGGAAACTGTTTCCCCCCCCCCCCAACCAACCCCCACAGTGGGGAGGTTCATAGGGGAAGAAGCACAGACAATTTGGAAAGGGGGTTTTGAAAAAAGTTTACAGAAGCACCCCAGGACTTTGTCTGGCTGCTAATATATTAAACTGTACCTGTATGGGTGCTCCATTATAGTTGGGGGTCTGTACGGAACAGCCAAATAACTCAGACAAACATGTTGCAGGGAAGAAAGCATATGGCATGTGATGTGGGAGTGTTAGTTTGTCAGAATGGCCTGGCGGAAGGCAGAGAAACTCCTACAGCAGCTGGGTGCTAAGAGCCAACTCATGCTAGAAGTGGTCTGTGCAGAGTGTAGGCCGGGCCCTAGACGGAGGACAGAGGAGGAGTATGGAAATCTGTAGTGAGTCTATGCATGGCACTGTCAAAAGCAAGAAACTTACAAGCCTTGCAACAACTGGAATTCTTGGTAGAAGATATCTTGCAGTTGGGCTTGAGTGAACTGGGATGGTATTGCTGGTGGGACACAAGAGAACTTGATAAGGAACAGTTGATAGATGTATGGAAAAGACAATAGAGATACCTAGTAGATATAGGAGGATGAAAAATGATGAGGCCTGAAAGGTGGAAGAGCTATAGCTGCAGGCCAAGGGTTAGCTAGGGAAAGGTGTGATAGGGGCTAAGACAAGACTTATATGGGATAAGGGGTGATAGGCCTTAACAGACGAGCTTGGAAGATGACAGGGAATAATGCAGTGTTAAGAAACAAAAATGGCCAGGCCCCTGGATTAATGGGAAGGAGGGAATCATTGGACAATGTATAAATGTTCTATGTATTCTTGTTGATTTTATTTGTCAAAGTTTTGAAAGCTGATGGAATGATGTTTTAAGTTTTGACACATTATTTTGTTTTCTTCTTAGCTGATGCAATGTTTGTAAGGTAATGTTAGGTGATGAAAGCATATTTTAAGTTTTAGGGGTGCAGGTTGTAGCCGTGTTGGTCTAAGGACATAGGCAGACAAGGCTCTTTGGGTGAATCTGATATCTTTTATTAGACCCAACTTAAGCTGGTCTAATAAAAGATATCAGATTCACCCAAAGAGCCTTGTCTGCCTATTTTAAGTTTTGATACTTTATTGTTTTTATGGCCTAAAATTGATATAGTTTTTTATAACACAGTGTTAGCTGATGGAAACAGGTTTTAAATGTTGATCCTTTCATAATAATGAAAAAGGTCCCCGTCAATATGTTTACCCAATATGGGCCATGTGTTTTAAAGTCATGATCAGTGTTGGCTGCATTTAATCAACTACATACTTGGTTTCCATTATTAAGCACAAGCTGCTTTTGGCAACAGTTTAATGATAGACAATGTGTTTAATAAGATTTTGTTGTATGTGAATGTAAATTGAGGGGTTTCCCCCCCATGCAGATTGGGGAAAAAAACCTCATTGTGTATTCAAGTAAATAGGGTAATTTATATCACTTCATAAAACATGTTCCACATCTGATATCTGTTCAAAGCTGGCAGCAGTCCCTGGTTAGTTGCATTTTCAAACTCTTCCCCCAGCCCCAACTACAGTTTTTAATCCTAAACTATATTCATCTAAACAATATCCAAAAAATGGAACTGCCTTCATTTGACCACACAAACAATTGAATCGAATTTTTTCATCAGATGTATTTATTAGCCAACTTATGTATATCTTGTTACTGCTACAAGTATTTGCTGTCTCTTGAAGATTTGAGAAACAATCAGTTTAGGACCTTCAGCAGGATCTCAGTTTGAAAATAACATCCTTGTATGTGAGAGTGATGACAGGGGAGTGTATGCTGGCTTAAACGCAGAGGCCTGTATGTTAACCCTCTGGGCCTCCTTCAACTGGTTGACTTGCTTCAACCTCAAACTTGTTACTGTCCGTGGTCTCGCCTGCCACAACTTGATGAAATACATTGACTAGGGACAGTCTCACCAGCAGAACAGGCTTTTGGGAAGTTGGCCTTCATCAGGACAGGGGTCCGCACTGTCCCTGACCACTGTTACTCTCCTATAGCTCTGGACCCTGTACTCAAGGCTTCAGGTGTAGCACAACATGTCACAGGCTCGTAGCTGCCAAGCCTGGATGAGCTGCAGCTTGTCCATCTTAGCAGACACTTCCCAACTGAGCTCAAAGCCAGTCCCTTGCCCTCGAGCCTTTGCTGGCATCTCCCAGCTACACTTAGTGTCTCTCTCAGTCTCTGTGGGAGCTCAGTCTCCAATCCAGACCGCTTCCCAGAGTCAAGGCTCAGCTGCAGTCATTAGCGTCAGTCTAATTCCAGGTGCACAGGCTGTGCCAGGGTTCATTTCACCCAAGCCAGTTATATCAGAGTCTCAATTGAAAGTAAAATAAAACTAACTTTGGGAACGTAGCTTGTTCCTCCATATGATCTCTTCCATTGTTCTTACTCAGCTGCTACTTATGATTCGCTCCCTAGTGCTGACTCTGGACACCTGCCTCAGCCTTGGGAGCTCCCTCACTTTGGGCTCCTTCTGCCTTTGTCTCTTTCCTTCTCCAGCCAACTTGAGCCTCACATCTTGTGGCAGAGGGTCATCTGACCCTTTCACTTGTGCCCTGAGTAATCAGCCCTGCCTGTGCCTGCACTTGGCAGTTATCTGGCTTATGCTGCCTCAGCTTTGGTTTTTTCCATGGCAACAACTGCAAGCCCATTAACTTTGACCACGGGATGAAGGTAAGTGGGTGAGTGTGCATGTATGTTTGTGTGGAGCAATTGGGAGTGAGCACAGATTGGGATGAGTGTGGTGGCAAGAACCAAACAAATAAATAAGCAATAAATATGTGCTTTGTAGAGGCATTTGGAATTTTTGTCTACTAATATAAAGCTTGTATTTTTGTAACCCAAAAATGTAATATATAACTGTTTGTGGAACTGACTAGGCCTCAAAGATAAAGCTATAGTTGTAAAATTAGCTGACCTAATGTTTTTTTCTTGCTCAGAATTTAGCCTTGGTGATGATAAAAACTAGATTCAACTGCCTGGCCTACCCAGCACATTCCAGGAAAGCACATCTCAAAAAAGCATAGTCAGATAGTTCTAAAGGGGTTGGATTTAGGAAGAGTAATGTTAATTTCAAACCTGAAGATGCTGTGTTGTAATTTGCTTATTGGATAAACCCAAGTTTATTAGTAACCTTTATAACAATTTTTAACACCTTTTCATCCCATAGGGTAATAGCTATAGAACAGGATTGTGAATGGCTCTAAAGCCAACAGATTAGCATAAGACTAGGTATAAAAAGTGCATGCATCAGGTGACCAGCAGGAAGGAGGGAACAGAACGGTCACTGCTATTCCACGCCTGGACCCCAGACTCCCAGTGTGAGTGAAGATCGGATCCTGATCAAGGAATCTTCCCTGGTAATCCCCCTGACAGTGTCGATAGGGGACACCTGACTTTGCTGTAATCACCTGGCGCGCACCTGGCATTGAGGGATAAGTTGCCAGCCCATGTCTGTCTATTTGTTGTTTTAAAAAGCCAGTGGCTGATACCCTCATAGTGCCCAGCTGGCCTGTGACAGCTTGATCTGTTTATCTGTTGTTATTATCTGTTGTTATTATTTACTATTAGCTCTTTAATACTGTATTATGTACTTATCACATTTATCTTTCTGGTAACTGTTGTGTGTGTGTGTGTGTGTGTGTGTG
>NW_017728915.1:9596804-9606189 GCF_001723895.1 Crocodylus porosus
TTGCCATTGCTTTACTCCCAACTCTGCCCCCTCGATCCTGAACCAAACAGCCCAGTGGCTAAATTGATATACTCACAGTGCCCAGCTGGCCTGTGACAGATGAGAGACAGGGAAGTGCTGACCCAGCAACAAACAGGGAAGGTTGTGTTCACATCGCAGTGAGAAGGTGGAGGGAAGGAAGGTGGCAAGAAAAAGGGAAGGGCAGGGAGAGTAGCAGTGAGAGAAAGCTGTGAGTGTCTTTGTCTTTCTAGTAACGGGGGTAGGGACCCTGTTGTAGGGAGATTAATATTTATTTGAAAAAAAATGGGAATTAACATACAGAAATTGTATAGAGACTTACAGCCAGGTTTGAAGTCTGAAATAATTTAACAAATTTGTGGAGCCTTGCAGTGTTGGCCACTCTAACCAAAGCCATTTTTTTTGAACATTTCACATATGGATTTAACTTGAATAGTGACAAGCATGGGCAACTGGTGCCTCCTGTGTCAGGGAGGCATCCAGTCAGCAACTGGGGGGGAGGAGGGGAAGGGTCCCCACGGCCGATTGTGCTGACCGGGAAGCATGAGTGGGGCACCCAGAAGTGCCGGGGCACTCCCAGAAGTGCCGGTAGCACTTCTCTTGGCACCCCTACTCCCCGGCTGTCACTTGCAGGGGGGGCACCAGCACTCATGCCTGCTCCCCTGCCTGTCATGTAAGCAGGGAGCGCTGGCTGAGAGGGGGTGCACCGCCTATGCATCGCCACTGGTGAGAAGCACATTTCCAGTGGTGGATATTAATTCAAGTTTTTGCCAGATTTTATGACAGACTGTAACAGGGAACCCTGGCCTGGTAACTGCAGAGCAACCAAAGAAGACTTTATAGCACAGGCAGCCAGCAGAGCAGGGGTTAAGGGACAGCTCTGTAGTCAGGTCAGGTGACTGTGGTGTCACATGACTGGGAGAGGGCTTAGGCCCAAGCTATATAAATCCTGGGCTTAAGTCAGTAAAGGAAGACAGCTCAGAGCTGTGGAGCTCCAGAAAGCAGCATGGTGGGGCCCTTTCAATCTCTAGTGGGACTGGAAGAAAGCAGCTCTGCAGGCCTGGGAACAAGGAAAAGTTACCTGGGGCAGAGAGAGAGACAGACTCATTATGCAGGCAAGTGGCCTTCATTTTATGTCAAGCCTGATGAGGTTTTGGGTGCTTAGCAGAAGACTGAAGGGTTTTAAGTTACACTAATGGTTTGGGACAAAAGGGGTGGTATGGAGATCCCATTAGTGTATAGGGGCATGTGACTGTCTTGAGCACTGTTGGGGGCAGGCTCAAAGCAGAGCAGGACAAAGTGTGTGGCTATAGAGCCCAGAGCAGGGCAGAGCATAGGGTAACAGAGCCTGAAGAAGGGTAGAGACACAAACTAGGGGCCTGGTGCCTGAGAGGGACAAGACCAGGGCTGGAGCCTAAAGGCCAGGTCTAGAACAGTGGGCCTTGGCTATGGGACCAGCCAGAGTAGGAAGGAGGAAGCTGGGTAGGCTGAAACCCCAATAAGGGAAGGAAGGCCTGAAGTAGCTGGAGACATGGGGACACCTGATTGGTGACTCAAAACACCTCCAAGGCATGGAGTGTGGTATGGGGGTGAAATGGAGCCATGCAATTAGCTCTTAAGGTATTGACCCCTGACACCTGGGGATTGTCAGTATAAGATCAGGGTAGCCTCCTGTACTTTAACAATTTACATTAAGGCATGGTGGGGAAAAAGAAGGGTGAACTGCCCTGACAGCAGAGTGCAAGGGACTTGCATGTCCTCCAGGGGCTTCATGGCCATCCCAGGAGATGGTGCCATTGCAGACTTTACTTATAATATGATGACCTGTACCACATTCTCCCTCCCTTCTTTAGTGGCATTGTAAGTATTTTGGTCAACAGTGAAACATTGCATTTCTACCTTATTGCTCAAGATCTAGTTCTAAGGGTACATGTTGGGGCATAATGAAATAAAAGTATATAGTTCTGAAATTTGAGGGAACAGCTGTATGCTTTGTGTTGTACCTGGGATGGGCAGTAAGCTGCATCCCTTGTTATGTGAAGAAAAATTATAAAAGGATATTTAGTGGAAACAACTCTACATCCTTGCATTTAATGCTATAATCTGGTTTGCTATTTTTACTGCATGAACATTTCAGGGTGAAGAAAAAGAACGGTCTGGAAAGCTCTCAGGCTCTCTTTTGAGTCCTATGTAGATACAACTGACACAAAGATTTCATAGCTGTTTAACTGTATTTTGATTTCAACAGGAAATCCGTCTTTGTACAACTTGGAAGAAAAAAAACAATAATCTTCATATCTATGTATAATTGTATTCAATATAGATATTATAAGACTCATTATAAATGTTCTATAGCAGGAAATCTTACTACCAATATAATGTTTTTAGTAGTAGCACAATTATTTACACATCACTGAGCATTTTATATATGACATTACCATTGCTTTTAGTTCCTCTCCCCATAATACATCTTGTATCATCAGTCTCTGTTTTGGAAATTTAGAATCATCTGCTTCCTACAAGCCTTTTTAAATTACCATATTTACACTCATGTCTCAGACACAGCCTTTCCCCCATAATTAGTTAATTATGCTTATTTTTCTGCCCAGAAGAGAAGCATGGAGATGCTGTAAAATGGCTGCTTCTGCTTTTCCTTTTCTTCCCTCCAGGAACTGCAAGGAGGTAAGAGCAGAGTTGGACAGGGGCAGATCATGGTGGAGTGATGCAGTCCTTCTCTACACTGATTCCTGTTCTACCCTTGTTTAAAACCAAATGCTCAATAGTAGAAGTGGCATTTCCATTCAGGTAGTGCTGAAGGAGTCAAGTGATTCATGACTCATTATTATCTGTCCAATTATTGCTAATGGCTCTCTATTCCACAGGTGTTAATGACCATCCCTCTTTTTTAATGGTCTTGATATTCCACTAATACAGCTATCCTTTCTTAAACAATTTTGGCTGTCTGTTAACTACTCCTGGCATATCTTCTCCTATTTCAGAGCCCTGTAGATTGTTTTTAGGTTTTTTCTCCCCCCCAAATCCTAGATCTGCCCATGGAGTCTAACAGCAGCTACAGTTTCAGCTTTTGGGTGAGCAGCCAAATCTCTTGACAATTCAGCTGTGAAAGGGTTAAAACTAGCTTCTGCCTGAGCAAGAACGAATAAGATGAAGAATAGGTTCTTCCCTGCTCTATGTGGCCAAAATATTTTTTTTCCAGAGGTATGGCCACATACAGCACCCCCCACACACTTTGTTTTGGTTGAGTGGGGTGCTGCACATGTTTCCACTTTACTTCAGACATAGATTTAAAAGCTGACAAGCAATGAATTCAGGATCAGGAGGAAAGACTCTGGGTCAGAGTGAAAGAACAGGAACTATTAACTTTTCAATGGCAGAGCAATATTTGAAGTCACTACTGTTATCAAAAGAGAGGGAAAAAAAAGAAAAAAGAATGGCAATTCATGAAAGGAAGAAGGTGCCTGAATGCATAGACAGAAGTGACTATAGAATGGTGCAACATTTCCGCTTACCAAAACTGGGATTTTCTTGAGTCATCACTAGGTTAAGCCTCCCCTCAACTCTCCTGCCACAACTTTGATAACAAAATGAATAGGAGGGGTTCAGCAATATTAATACAGAGGTCCCACCTGGGGTACTCACGGATCTGAGAGTGGTTGACAAAGGGGGCTCCACCTCCCCTACACCCTGAGCCACATACCAGCTATTGATGATGTTGAGGCAATGTAATATGATATAGGATTCTGGCTTGATCTGGATTTTGTCTGATGCTATCCTGATGGTGCTTCCTGGCCTTATTAGGATTGCTAGCTTGTCTCTTGCATACAAGGGGTAAACCTTTGGGTTAAGCCCCGGTTTTAGGTTTGTTCTGGTCCTATCCGTCCTTCCAACAAAAGTAAAGGAAAAAAAAAAAAGAAAAATGAAAAGGAGCCTATTCCCTGGAGGGTTGCCCCTATCAGCCTGCAGGCAACTCTCCCAGCTCCCCAAGGATGCTGGATTAGCTAATTACTTGAGGCTCCCTAGCCTCAGATCATGAAGCCTACCTGACTCCGTACAAATTGAGCCCCGAAAGCACACCTTGATGCCTAGGTGTCCCAAGTCTGCCTCTGTCTTGGATGTAGCCAGCCCAGAGGCAGACTCTCCTCTCCCTTCCCTGGCACTCTGGGTGTCTTTTAAATTCCCTGCTGTGGCACCAGTAGCTATAGTTATCAGCTCAGTGCTGCCCAACTTGATTGACAGCTGGCTTTTAAGCCACGGCAGCAGTGCCACACATCATTGCAGCTCTGCTGCTTCCAGCCTAGGAAGTATGTTTTCTGTTTTGTTGGGGGCTTACTTAGCCTGTCCAGGGATCCTGGGGTTGCTAATGGGGTCTCTCAAGTGCCTTTCATTACAAACTGTTATTAAAACAATTGAGCTCACCCTCAAACTAAGAAAAGGCAGGTAGCTAAATACAAGAAATCCAGTAATTTGATCTCTAGTCACTATTCATCTGAAAAAAAGAAATGTCAAGACAGGTAGTTTATAGCCCTATTAAAAAAAAAAAAAAATTGTGGGAAGCAAAGATGGAGAGAAAATTACCATAATAGTTACTGATCCATCTCCCTTAGTTTCATATCAGGAAAATTCAACTAGCTTCTTATTACCAAACAGTAAATGGAATTCCAAAAGAAACAATCTAATTTGTATATACTATTTGTAAAGGATGCACAACTCTGTTTTCAAATTTTGTCCTTTCAAGTCTGTATGACTTCACATGCAGTTAAAATAAGGAAAGAAAGATATTGTGTTTCCACATGCTGCCTATCCTGTGGCCTTTGAAGTGAATGATCCATAGCAAGCAGCATGTCATGGGGTGGGGTCCCTAGAGACAGCTGTGATGCCCCTAGGGCCCTGTGACCATGCCAGCTTCGCCCTGCAGGCACCTTCTAGTCTCACCTGCCATGCTTTGTTGGTTAAGGTAGTAGATAGGGAGGCTGCCCTCAAGTCGCTACACAGTCACAGTCCTGAAGGACCCCACTAAACCCTCAGGGTTTTTAGACCCTTTGCTGGGTCCTGTTCTAAGCAGGTACCTTGTGAGACACCACATGCCTTATGGGCTAGATGCGTGGCTCCAAAACCACTCCATTACTATGCCCTATGCTCGCAGATGGTATGTAGACGTTGTCTCTAGAGATGCGGCCTCAGTTTAGTTCAGCCTTTTGCTGTCACTGGACCCTTAGCCTCAGTAACTGTGCCCTCTGGTGCTGGAGTCTCCTCACCCGCTGTTGCTGCACCCTCTGACACTGGGGTTCTGTATGGTAGTGTGCCCCAATGAGGCCTCCTTCACAATACCTCCAGCCTAGTTCACTAGATTAAAGAACAACAAAAATATGAGCCCCTGGACTATAACCTAACAATAATAATACCAATGACACTGAAGGCCACACTCTGCACCTTTTAAGAGGTCCAGTTTCTCCCTCAGCAATGTGTGCCTCCTATCCCCGGGCACTTTAGGAGCTCCTAGAGCCTATTAGTCTTACCCATAGCCAGACAGGGAGCCAAGCATGTCCATGGAGCTTTCATACATGAAACTCCTTCTCCTTGACTGCTGCCAGAGAACTGACTACCTCCAGCCCCAGGCCTGGTGCTTATATGTGCCAAGGGCCCTGCTTTCTTCTGGGCAGCTGACTGGATGCAGGTGCAGGCTAATTCTCTCATTAGCTTGCTGCCACAGCAACCTGCACCTGTGGGGTTTCTGCCTGGCTCCTAGAGCCCTCTTTCTAGGCAGTTTCTGCCCTTTAAAGGAGCAAGCACACCGTAGTGCCCTGCAACATGGCATTAACATTAAGCCCATCCAAAATGATTTATGAAGGATCCCATTACTCTCAGAAGTGAGACACATCTATAGGAGGTAAAGCTTGTCCTTCCTGGGTCCATGCTGCCTATTGGCAAAAGAAATGGATTGATTTGTAAAAACTCATCTGCCAAGGTGCAGAGAATTCACTAAAGCCAGGGTTCAAATTACACTTTGACTCTTAGGGGGCTCAGATGTGGTGGGAGTGGTGGCAGTGGCAGAGAGAAGCCTCAGAGAAGCCCAGGCGTGGGCTCTGGGCAGCTGCAGAAAAAAGCACCAGACAGCGACGAGGGAGAGGGGCCACTTTCCCCCTGAATTGAACAGCATTTTCTTCCTGGCTGCTGAGGTGGTGTGGGGCTCTCATCTCTTATGGGGGAACTCTCATCTCTTATGGGGGCTCAGCCCTCACGAGCTCTGACTAAAACAAAGTACAGAAGTCAAAAAGCCCAAGCCTGAAGTGGTTTGTGTACTGAACTTCTGTTGTGTTACAGATTTGAACCATTTCTGATCACTTATACCAGTTTATGTTTAATTTGTGTCCCTACTAACGGGGGGCAGATACTGGAAAACAATGCTTTTTTTTCATGGCTTGTCTACAACTCACTGTACTCCAGGCTCATTGCTGAGCAAGCAAAATCAAATTTTAATGCAAGGAAAAGCCACATTGAACTAAGACCACTGGTTCCATACATAGCTTACAAGAACATGGCCTGGAACACCTATCTGGATACTCGTCTTTCCTGGATTACAGTGTTACCAGACTTTGTTATAGGTGGAGCTCTTAAGTTTATATGACTCATTCAAGTATCAGGAACTTGTACTGAGTGTAGTGAACAACATCTTAATTACTGGTTAGAGATCCAATACTATTTCTGAAGATGTAATAAATCCAGAAGAGATCATATAAGAACTTCCTGTTAGGAAGACCTTAATTTGATTTTCTTTAATTATTATTCTAAAATGCTTCATGTACTCAGGATAGATAATACTACAACTATACCTCCACAGTCTCCTCATGAAGTTGTGTATCTGGTATTTGCCTCTGTAGGTGGGAGATTTCCAAAGAAAAAGTAGATTCAGTGGTAACAGTTTGATATTAAAGCACAGAAGACCATTTCAGTACAGTACTTTGAAACAGCCCTAATAAGGTTGCCAAAGTTATGACTTCAGGGGAAACATCCATTTCCAAGGCATGAAGCATTTACACTCTTTTTCTATATGTTTAATACTTACCCTAACTTCCCCATCCTTGGTGTTAAGGCACCAGATTTATACAATGATCATCACTTTGGTTATGTGTAGATAGCAGCAATCAAAATGTACTCTACATAGTCCTAATATTAAAGCACTAGCCAACCGCCCGTCAAGAATGATGGGGAGGAGAGCAGGGGGAGGGGGAGTGGAGCCCCATGCCACTGGGGCCTGCTCCCACTTCCCTTCCACTGCTTGGGGTCCAAGCCCATTTCTCCCCCCTGCTCCCTGCTGCAGCTCCTTTCCATCTGCTCCACTGCCACTGCCTCCATCCCCTGTGTGTCCCTATTATCATGGTGATGCATTGCCACCTGTCCAAATGCTTCTTCACACTCTGGTTGTTTGTCAGTATCTCTACACAGAGTTGAGTACCAATGCTGTTTAGCTTTAAAAGTTACAACATTTATGCCTGGTGTATCTGATCCTACTGCACTGAAGCCAGTGTTTTGCTATTGCATACAAGATTAAATCCTAAATCCATATTTAACTGAGGGAAACAGAAGGAAATGTGATTATGTTAGAAGGAAACTATACAAGTGTATTATTCTCCAAAGTAATTGCAAGCAATCCAATTTATTATTACAGACTATTTAAGAAGGGTTAATCCTGAAATTGGGTTGGCAAAATAGCATCTGATAAAACAAACTGCTGCTTATGAAAGTTTTATGAATCTCTGATTTAGTCAGTCTATAAAGTCAACATCTATCTTGTCTTCTGCTGGAAAGACTCCAATTAACCAAATTTTAAAGCTATTAAATGTGTGCAGAACTAAACTGTGAGATTGTAAGTAAAGAGGATATTTGAGAGAGCAGAGGGGCAAGCTTAAAAAGTGCCACAATTTTGAGAATTCTGGATTTTGGAGATCCGGATTTATGAGATTATATTGTACTAAGGAAACTAATCATGGCAAGGAAGTCATGTTTTAAATTAAAACTATTAAAACTTTTAAAAGAACTCATCAGGCATTCCATTGTAAGCAAAAGCTCCTCAAAAATGCAAATGAAACATGAGATAATGATTAGCCATTTTAGAGAACCATCATGTGTATTGTATTACAATAAGATATGCTATCAGTCAGGTAGATGATTCATTGCATTTATAAACTTAAATATTTTACCTTTTTCTTTGATCTCTCCGATTTCTTAGAAATGTTTTTTACTTTTGTATGAAGATGATATAAAACCTAAAAAAAAAAGTTTTGTAAATGAACTTGCAGTTTACATACACAGTTAAGAATGAAAAAGAATCAGTTTACAAAGTTAAGATTTCAATGAAAATCAGCTTCAATTTTTTGTTAAATACATATTGAAATTTTTAACTCCAGTGTTTACACTGGTTTCTTGTGAAAGCTCATTTCTTGTGGGAAAATTATCAAGCATAAAGGCTGCATGACCCAGACGCTGGGAGGGCACAGCGGGCTCCTGCAGGTCGCAGTAGCAAGTAGGGAGCTCCCAGAGGTGGTCGCAGTGCTGTCCCGCAGACACCACCAGCAACGCCCATGGCAATTGTGGACTGCCTGCAGATGCCACTGGTAGTGTTGGGGTGGGGACAGGGAGGGGGGAGAGGGTGGCGAGTGGTGACTTCCCGCAGGTGCCACTGGCAGTATCAGCAATGCCTTTTCACAGGGGGTGCACCACCACAGTCAGGGGGTGCATATGCAATCGTGCACTCCCTACACATCACCAATGATACTGAATATTCATTAGAAATTGCTCACTCTAGATAAAGAATCCAACTGAAAGCATGTTTAATTCTTTTGGTGGACCTTAGATCAGCTCTTACAAGATTACATTTACATTTCTATTATAGCTGGTACCCTAAAGTCATTTCTGCATACTGTCAGAGTAGGACACTTGCTGCATTACTACTTATTGCACATTTTGAAGTAGTAATTTTGACTTTAAGATTAGATAGCTAGACTCCTTTCAAAATATTGGTGGCAGAATTGGGAGTCATGAAAAATAAATGTGAGAATTTCTATTTAGTGTTCTAATGACATCAATATTAACCTTTTAAAATACAATTACAGCAACTTTATAATCAGGCAGTTACTATTCTCTGGCCATTGGCACTAGGAAATGAAACTACCTAAATTGATTAATTAAAAGAAAATTAATTTATTAAATGTGGTTTGCATGCCATTTGCTAATATGCTCAGTGTGAGAACTTAGCAGAAGAGAAACTAGCATCAATCTGAATGCCTCCAGAGGAATCCAAACACTTCATTGAAAGATGTTTCCTCATCTCTCTCTCTCTCTCTCTCTC
>NW_017728915.1:9606395-9608773 GCF_001723895.1 Crocodylus porosus
CTAGCAATTTCAGTATATAAAAAACCAAAACACATACATGCTTTATAATAGCTTCTATTTCTACTTTAAAGCCTCTTTCTAAAAATTATATATATTTTTAAAATTGTTACAATGGTATAGAATTCACTTAATCTTACAGGGACATTGACTTAGAAACCAGCTCAAATTGGTACCTAAAAATACTGTAGTTTAAGAAAAAAGTCTGTTTAACTTTTACATTCAGGAATGCTTGTATCCTCTATGTAACCATCTCTTTGTGTATGTGTCACCCAGTAACAAGGACAGAAATATTTACTAAAAACATAAAATAATTGTAAACCATAAATCAGTAAGAGATTTAGGTAAATGAAGAGGTTTCCATCAATCCTGAAAATCTGAGAGGAAATAATTGGAAATCTTTTACACTACCACCTTGCTCACTGGCTTGCTCCCTTCACTTTAGTTCTTCCCACCCTGTTGTAGAACTGGTGGATTCAGATAAAAAATAACCTGGGAATGTTTCAGACCCTCACCCACAGTCCCGCTTGGCCTTTTACCCACCTTGGCATAGCAGCAGGTGATGAGCAACAGGGGCAGCAGGTACCCCACCACCAGGATGGCAACCTTGTAGGTCTGCTTGGCAGCTGAACCATCAGCCCAGTGTTCCCAGCAGAAAGAGCTGTTGGGCGCCTTCTCATGGCCACTCATGAGGGCCTGATGCTGGGCAACAGGGATGGCAATGAGCAGTGACAGCAGCCAGATGACACTGACACCCATGACAGCATTGCGCTTGCTGCGGATGCAGAGGGAGCGCTTTGCATGCACCACAGCAATGTACCTGTCCACAGACATGGCTACCAGAGTAAAGATGCTGACCAGCATGGTGGTCATGGCCAGGTAGTGAACCCACTTGCAGAAGAAGGCACCAAAGACCCAGTCAGGTAGGGAGTAGATTGTGGCTTGGAAAGGGACACAGAAGAGCAGGAATGAGAAATCCGCAATGCTCAGGTTGAGAATGAAGATGTTTGTGGCACTCCGTGAAGGGCGTCCATTGGGCCGGATGTGTCCCAGCACTACCAGGACCAAGGTGTTTCCCACCATGCCTAACAGAAATATCACACCAAAGAGAACAGGCACAATAACCACCTCTGGACCACCTCCAGTCACTCCTGGCCAGCAATGTGGGGAGCCTGTTTGGTTAGCCCCAGCACTACACTCACTGGTGTTAGTGTCAAGAGAGAGCATGGTTTCCTTCTTCTCCATGGAGCCAGGGTGTGCAGAAGGGAGGGATTGGCTCCTGGGGGTACTTGCTAGTTGGACAGGGCTGGTTTCTCTTGGGGTCCCAAGTGATGGAGAGTCTGTGGTCTTCTGTTAGGGAAATCTCTTCTCTGGGTAGTTGTCCAAGCTCCTGGAGGCTTTATCCACAGACACGTTCTTCAGGTGATCAGTGCAGGTTTCTCCAGGTGCTTTGCTCAGGCTCCCAAGGGCTTCTTTGAGGTTCTGTCCAGGCCACCTATACCAGATCCTTTTTGCTATTAATGCTACTTCACGGTTGTCAGTGCCAGCAGCTGCCAGCTCTGGTGAAGTCCTGGAGGCAATCGGTGAATGGAATATATGCTAGAGGTGCTGTGGTTGAAGCTGTGCTTAGAGCACAGGCTGAGCTGCTCCAGCTAATCTCTGTTCTGCTCCTCCTCCCTTTCCACCCACTTATTTACAGATCTGTGTCACCCCCTCCCCTTTCCCTAGCTGCAGGCAGAGCACTGGTGCTAAGTTAGGATGACTGCTATTGAGGACCTGAGCCCTTTAGAGAAGAAAACCCTGCCCTCCTTTGTTCAGCAGGCATGCACCTAAGGAAGGGGAGCATTAGGGAGCTGATTTAAAGGAACAGGTATAACTGCAGTTACAAGGGGAAGAAATGGCAGGGCACTCCAAGAAAGAGATCTGAAAGCACCTGCTGCATAGACAGAGAAGCAGGGGGGTTAGCTGCAGAACTGGAGCTAGCCAGAGGGGTTTTAGTTATCTTTTTTTTTTGCTTTGTTTTTAAGCAAAGCCTTTAAATTGAATATTAAAAACAGAAACAAAACAACCATCCTAGAGTTAGCTGATGCTAGCGCACAAAAATTCTGCACCCAAATGTGTCCTGGCAGAAGAGTGCTGCAGAATGCCATATCCAGCATCTGGCTCCTGCCAGTTCTTGGATGCCTCCCCAAATATTTAGTGCCTAGGTGGTGAACAAGTCTACCTGCATCTAATATAAGCAATTATAACCTCAATCTAACAGCACTGACACTGGTTCTTGAGCTTGGGATCCACTTTTGGTAGCTCAGATTAGCTGTAGATTTATTTGTAGAGGGGAATGTTGTAATTTGAGCCCTCCCTCCCTCCCACCCACCCAAAAA
>NW_017728915.1:9609419-9627695 GCF_001723895.1 Crocodylus porosus
AGCTGGGAGCTGGGGCCAGGTTGGGCAGCCATTGATGGGGCTTGGAGAGCAGGCAGGGGATGGAGCCGATTCGGAGATGCGGCTGAATCTCTGAATCGGATTCAGCTGAATGGGTTCAGGACAGTGATTTAAATCACTGAATCAAATCACTGTCCCCTGAATCGGCCGTATCCAAATCCAAAGCAAATACTAGCTGCTTTGCACAGGCCTAGTATATAGCTTTATAAGAACACCAATTACATGTAGAAGTCCCCTTCACAGTAAAATAGACCTGCATGTCATCTTGCCACAAGAGCAAGTATTAGGGGTCCATCTGCTTTTCATCAGAGTTGGAGGTAGGTGTATTCAAATAGGACCTGAACTGGGCCCTTCAGCCTCTGGGATATGCTTCTGCAATTTAAAACTGATTTGCCTCACTCACTTGTTTCTAGTAAGTCCCTAAACACTAACTTGTAACGTAACTAGAGGTGGCAAGGGGTGCTGTAGCCTGGGATCACAGAATGGTGGCCTCCGTGGAAGGTCCATGCCACAGCGGGTCTCAAGAGCCAGTGTGTGTGGAATGGTGGTGGTGGTGGTGGAAGCATCTCTCTTGAGCTCCTGGTGCTTCAGCTAGAATTGTAATAACCACATGCCACAGCAATAGCAGGAAAGATGTTTTAAGTCTCTGGAGTAAGGTAATTCCCTCCCACCAAAGCTGGGCACAATATTTTCCCTACCTCCTCCACTTTGTTCCAGGTGCCAAAGTAGTCGGCTCTGCCTCTGTCACTAGGTGGGATACTTGATACCCTAACAATGAAATAGTTCCTTCCCCTTGTCTTTCTGGTCAATTAGTAATTAACACAAGGATACTCAAGGTCACTCAGACCAGAACTTCATCCTGAATGCTAATGGAAACAGCCCCTGATCAGGATTAAGTTCTCCTGGAGAAAACATGTCAGAGAAGCAAATTTCAACACAAGGTGGCTACAGCACAGGATCAGCTGCTAACACTGACAGCCTTGGGATTGGATTCAGGGTGCACTTAGAATTAAAGAAGTGCTGGGGCTAATGTGATTACTGGGAGCTGAAAAGTAGTTTACAATCCAATTTGTAGGTCGATAGGGTAAGCTCCTGAGCTGCTAATGAATGAAAACAGCCAAGAAGCTATGGCATCTAACACAGGTGAGTTACTGAATGAATTATTAAATGAAGGACTCCCACCCTAAGCAATGGGTACTAAAACATTAACCGTATAACAAAATAAGCAAATATTTAGCAGAGGATTAATACCTTCTCAATACCAATATTTATTTATATGCAATTCAGATATTTTCTTGTATGAAGGAAAGCTAATTTAGCGGACAAGTTCTGCAATCATTTCTTAAGAACTGGGCACCTGACATAAAAGATATTTTTAAGGAAAAGGAAGTAGCTCATCCTAGTGGATTTAGATTTTTAAAATGTTGGTCATTCTAATTTCAAGTTGCTGGAGTGGTGGGCCTCTTGTTTATTTGAGGAATGACTGTAGACTACGCCAGGGTATTTTTAATGAGATTCTTCTATTCTTCTGTTTGAGTTCTCCCCTTGTACATCACAGTAGGAGGACAGGGTACTGTCTCCTTGCAGCAAGTACCTGTCCTAGGGCTTGTCACGATGCCCTCTGGTAACTGCTCAGACCTTGTCAACATATGACTCTCCTTGGGCAATCTTCCCTTTTCTGGCTTAAAGAAAAGGGAGACTGCCCCAGGGCTTTCCAAACCTGGTCTCACTCTTATGGCCACAGGTATCCATGGTCATTGCTATAAGGGTTAATTAAGTGGGCTTCATCTCCAGTACCACTCCCAAGCCTGCAGAAGATATGGTGACATGTGCCCTTCCTGGGCTATGGGCTCCCAGCCCCAGTCCTTGCTCCTCCTGGGCTCCTTTGCTTCCTCGGTCTCCATTTGTGGTCCCCAACCTTCAGTCTCCCTAGACCCTGGCCCCGTTCCAGGCCATTTGAGACCTTGGGTCTTCCTTGGCCCTGCTGATGCTCACCCCTCTTGGTGCTCTAGACTTCTGGTGCTCTGGCCCTGCTGACCCACGCCCCGCTATGGGCTCATTTGTTTGGCTAGGAGCCCAGCTGCCAGCAGCAACTCTGTCTCTGGCTCCTGCTCAGAGACCTCAAACCTGGCCTCCTTCTGGTAGGTGACTCTCTAATTGGCCTTCCTCACCACCTGCAGGGTGCTTCTCAAGCAGCCTCTCTTCTTAAAGTGACAGGCACACCAAGTGCTCCATCACACCCCTCCTTCCTGTATTTATCCTTATTTTATAGCTCTTACATTTCTAGGCTGGGCCCTGGGCTATGCTACCTACAAGTCAACTGTTCTTATCTTGCAGATCCAATTGAGATTGGGCATCTACCACCAGTGATAAGTAGCAATCAGCCAGCCATCTTTAAGGAAAAGTAGTTTATTGCAAGAGTAAGAACAGTTTTCAAGGCAACAGTCCTAACAGCCAGGCATGGTGAATGGTTTTAATGAAGTTGGGGGTGGGAGACATTTGACTACAGCATCCTGAAACAACCCTAGAAGTCCTTTGTCCTCAGACCAAATTCCCAGCACTTTAGCCTCTTCCCATGTATGACTGGTTCCCATTCTGGGGGGCAACGTTTCTCAAACAGCTGCAGAAATTCTATCCCGTAATAGGTCCACCCTATTTTCCCCTGAATTTTTATATTAACAGCTCAATTCACATCAAGATTTATTGGTCCTACTAAACATATCTTGATATTTGAGCACCGTCTACTGGCATCTGCTTACCTATGAGAGAAATTGCATTTTCCTACAAGTCTTCCCTCTCTCCTGATTTAGTTAGGCCCTCAAAACAGCAAAGATCAGTTTAAGCCAGATTTTTTGAAAATTCAGAGTTCTTATTTTCCTTTTAATGTAGTTAGGCTTCATGTTTCCACATTTTTTTTTTAAAATGAGTAGACAAGAATTTTTCTACTTTTGTGGAACTCCTGCCTTTTTGCTTGAGGAAACCAAGTTGTGTGACTCAGGTGTCAGCTTTTACTTCCCTGAAACCTCTTGATAGGAACACAACTTTCTCTCAGATGACAAGCCTCCTAGCTACTGGATTATGTTTTTATTTTTGCCATTAGAAGGACTAGTGAATATTAAAATTATCACTTATTTTCCAGAACCAGCAGACCGCAGCCAGGTATCTAATTAGAGATAATAACCCTTGAAGTAAGATACTCTCTGGCACCATGTGCTAGAGAAGAGTTATGAAACATACTGCACTAGACTTCTAATTTCTGTTTTCTGCCACTTAAGGCTTGTCCCTGAGTGAATGTCTCTGCATTTAGGATGTCACTTGCTTAATTTTTAATTTTTAATTTAAAAAAAAGGGTGTGGGGGGGGAGGTCTGTTTCATATTGATTGTTTTCTTCTTATAGCTGAGACTCCTAGATTTTTGGAGAGAGCTAAAATGAGGCTTAATGAAAAAAATCATTTACAAAATTTTATCTATTGTCACTGCTCTCATTGCAGATTAATTATATTATATTTATACTAAGTTTCGAGATCCTTAATTCTCATGGTTTTTTAAAATTATTTCCATTTGTGGCATGGTACTGGAGTGCCCAGAACTGTATTATTTAGTCTTACAGCCTGAACTGTCCTGATGCTTTTACAGATCAACACTTTAGCCTTTTTCCTCATCTGCTACCACAAGATTCCCTGCACATGATCATCTTTAACCTTTCAAAGGAACTGCTTTATTCCAGAGCATATCTTTCTAATATATATCTAATTCTTACCTTTTAATAATTTCTCCAATAATTGATTAATTACTGTTGAAATTGAAAGATATTGGAAATGCACAAGTGAATAACTTCTGGTTTTCTTCTTTCTCTTGGGCCAAATCCAAACGTGTTGACTTCAGTGGAGGCTAAGGGAAATTGTCACCCATGACCTTTTTTTGTGGAATTTTGTTCCACAAAATTTCACATGGAGAAACTAGGCATCTACTTCCCTCAGGTGAATTTTTTTCCTTACTTTTGCTTAGCTTTATGGTAATAGTTTAAAGTAATGGTGCTCAACCTGTTTTTGCCTGGTAGACCAGATAGGCAATGCACTGTCCATCCACAGTCCAGATCTGGCTGGTGGTCCCAATCTGGCACCTGGGTTAGGTTCAGCAGGCACTATCTGGCCACATGGAGGGGGGTGAGAGTCAGCCCAGCCCAAACCTGGCTGCACAGCAGAAGGGGGCTTGATTTGGCCTTGATCCAGCTGTAAGGGAGGGAGGAAGAGGGTAAGGTAGGGAAGGAGGCACAGCCTAGCTCCAACAAACCACGTGCGACTTTGGCAGGGGAAGGTGACATATTAGTTGCCATCACCCCCCCCCCACTGCCAAAATTCCTGAGCTGTTGGGAGCCCTATGGGCCAGATGTGATGGCTGTGCCTGAAATTGAGTACTGCTGGCTTAAAGGTAAATGCATGACAGGATAACCGTATAAGTGTGAGGGTCTTTAGAATCTTTTAATACTCATGCCACATAACTGAAGTGTGCAATTATACTGATGAGACAAAGGTCATGGCAATTTTAAATTTTCATAACTTACCTCCAAAAAAGTATAAAAAATTAGTACACTTGTTTACTAAATAATTATTAAATAATTAATAGTATTATATATAATTATTACATAACCCATTTACTCAATTACAAGGTAACCCCGAATGAAGACAACCTCCCAATGATTAGATTCTATGTATGGAAAATCTTATAAACTTGTTACAATTTTCCTGGTATGGAATCTAATTATTGAATGTTTACCTTGAATTTGTCCCCCTCCCACTGCTACAGCAAGGAAAATAAATCTGAGGGAGTCAGGAATCCCTTCTGTCCCATTCCCTCCTGTCCTCCAGTTTCTTTCCTTACTTACTGCCAAACCCTGCATTCCCAGCGTAAAGGGAAATAAGGGGTAAATCTGAAAACATTAACACTGAAAAAAACATACCTGTAGCAATTTACATGTAGACAAATTACTATGGGTACCCAGGGACTTCATTCATATAGAACTGATGTATGTTACTTTTTTTGCTAATTGCTGCAAGTTTAGTACCGGTACTCCATAAATATGCATTTTAGCAGCTCTTCTGTGTTTACTTATATATAGTACAAACTATACATGATATTAATCCAAAGACAAAAGGCTCATGTTTTAGTGCACAGTTCATTGGGCTGGGCCCCAGCAGAATCATCAGCTTTTCAAACTTAGCACTCCTCAGTAGGCTTGTGTGAGTAGGCAGCTATTCGATCTGGCTTTGGATCTGACTGCTTCAGATGCCAGGGAACTGATCCAGAGCTCCAGACTGGGTTCCTGCTTCGATCCGGCTGAAGCAGCTCCTAGAGTTTTCACTCCCCTGTGTTGTAACACATAGATGTGACACAAGTTTTCTTTCAAGAATTTGGGGTGCAGTGTCTACTGAACCCCTGCACCAACCTTCTTGAACCTTGGCAGACTTCATGCTCTCAGCAGAGGCTACCACCCCTGCAAATTTAATCCAAATCAAACAAAAAACAATAAAGTTATAGATATTTCATTGATTTCTCCATTATACCCTACGGCCGGATCTCTGAAGCGACTCTAAACCACTTTGGAATGCCTAACGAAGCCAGCGCTTTGATCCAGACATGCTGCTTCAGACACCGAAGTGTCTGAAGCTTCTTCAGATGTGAAGCATGGTCTGAACCCTCGCACTGCCCTACTGCTTAGTATGTGTGTGCATACTTCATATATCCACCACAAAGGATCCATGTGCTAATTATGGCCACTACCATGTATCTTATTCAGATGGACTACACTAATCTGTCCTGGTGGAAGGGTCCCATCTGCATATCAACCCTAGCCAGTACCTCCAGGCCTGATGCCAGTTTCCTGTGGAGAGAACACCCGCCCTCTCATTTCTTAAAGGCCAAAAAAAAAAGATCTCCATCAGTATGTTTGTCCAATACAGGCCATGTATATTGTATCTATTGTAACAGAGCACCTGAGGTGGTGCCTGTTACTAGAGAGAATAAAATTTATCTGCACTAGAGCTGCACCAGGAAAGGCACAGCAGTATGGAGCACCAGGAGCCCAGGTGTTCCCAATGAAGTTCCACGTGGGCCACAGTGGGAAAATGCGTGGAATCCAAGCTGAGTGGATTGGCTCCCAGGGGAGGAGCTGGAACATAAAATGGGGCAGGGGGCTGAAAGGAAGCTCCCAGACAGTAGACAACTGGAGCCATAGGGGCTGTGCAGACCAGCAGAGCAGAGCCCCAAGATGGTGGATGTCTGGAACCCAGATGCAGCCCAGAGGACACAGGTACCTATTGGGGGCAGTGGATTCATCCTCAGCAGGGAAGAGTGCAGCTGCCTGGGTGAGCAGCAACTTGTTGCACGGTCCCTCCTGCATGAAGAAGAGATGGGAGGAGCTGGTTCATGGGCAGGGAGAAAGGAGGTGATTCTCTTCCCCTGCCAAGAGAGCCCAGAAAGGCTAGGCTTCATAAGGGGGTTCAGGAGTCTGGCATATGTTCACATTGAGAGAGACAGGTGGGTGCGAGGACCCTGAAGAGGCAAGGGCCACCAAGTACTGCCACGGCTGACCTGTGAGCTGCTTAGCAGGGACAATTTGAGGGGCTGTGAACAGCCTGAAGAGGAGAGCCTACTGAGACGTGTAAGCCGGGTATAAGTGGCAGAGGCTGGCTAGTTAAAGGGATAGCTGAAAGAGGGATTAGCAGGACCAACCCAAAGAAGAGGGAGAGGGAGCGTCCCAGAGAGGCACGTATGCTTGGAACATCACAGGTGTGGTGTTGTAGGGGTTGGGGGAGCCCTATGAAGAGATCCACAGTCATGACACTGACTTGTATTAAGGAGTTCACCTCCCAAGCTGTCTTCCTTCTACTTCTATCTATTTTCCATCAAGGCATGGTAGGTAAGTGCAGAAGGATGACACAACCACCATCCAGAGAAAGACAGCAGGGATAGCAGCATAACTTTCATAGCCATGCTCAGTGTTAGCCTCACTTAATGTCATAGTTGGTTTCCATTACTTAGCACATGCTGCTTTTGGCAGCAGTTCAATGACAGACAATGTATTTAATGAGGTTTCTTTGTATGTGAATATAAGACAAGGGGCTTCCCTCATGCTGACTGGGAGGAAAAACATCATCTTATATTTAAATAAATATCTTTATTAGGTCAGAGTTCATAATGCCATCTCTGATTACACCAGGATATCTCACAAAACAAGCTCCAATTTTCAACAACTTTCGTTCAATGCTAACTGATTGCTATGCAAGGAAAGGAGACCTATTAATTCGAGTCACTGTTATATTACTGGGCCTTTTGTAACTTAAGACTTGCTATTGAAAAGTGCCTGTGTTTACTATTTAGGTTTCACAGGCCATGAGTGATTCAAGTTTGGATTTCTCATAGTCGCTACTTGTACTATTCAAAAGGAATATGGGTTTTAGCATTTTGAACTTCTAATTTTTTTTTGACCTACTTTGTTTTGCTGCCTTGTTACTGCCTGACATCTAGATTGTGAGCTCCTTTGGGTAGAGTTAATATTTAGATTGTGTGTAGCACCATGGGGCCTTGATATTTTGAGGTATGAACCTCTAACTGATACAGTATTACAGTACTGAGTTACAAAATAGATTTCCCAATGAAGTCAAAATACAAACTAAAACCTCTACTTTTCACATGGTTAAGGATCAACTCTGTATTTGTTTGCTCCTATTAGAGTTGCCTGAGGCCTTTTCCCTCAATTTATGAAGTTGTTTCATTGTATAGAGATTCATAACTAGCCAACATTTGGATGCAATTCAAGGAAAACTCTTGTGACTGTGCAATTGTTATCTCTTTGCATTAGATTTAATGCAACAATCTCCATGATACTAAAGGGCTGTGGAGCAGGATGTCTTTTCATAGAATAAACTGCAGTCCTAACAAATTGAGCCTAGTAAAGCTAAGATGGTGCATCTTAAAGGCATATTAATCCTCATGTTCTTCTACCAAAAGCAGATGGTCTTGAATTTATTTACATAATCAGTCAAGATTAAATGTTACCTGATTTCTTATTCTTAAAAAAAGCATAAACCTTGAAACAAATGAGCCAATTAAGCTTGCCAATGGTCTTCAAGTTTGATCAACTCCATTCTGTTAAAATGAAAAAACTACACCTTATATATCAACATCTGCCAACTGCAAGTCAAGATAAGTAACTCCATTCTTCTTAGTGATAGTTCAACATTATTTCAGCCCATTTCAATCAAAGAAAGTAACTTGTAAGGGGAACTCTGATCTCATATCCAAGTTCCAACTGGCTGGGTGAAATAGACATAAGTGTATTCCAAAATTATATCCTGCTTTAACTGCAGTAGCAGAATTCAGTTAATAATTTACTAAGTGATTCCCTTTAATGTGAGTTTGTCTAAAAACTATGGGTTACATGTCTGCTTTCATAACTTACTCCTACAAGTTTATTTTTAGGCAGCATGTTCAATGACATAATTGATCTATTCCCTGGTTTTGAGTTGGGCATGAGGCTTCCTACAAGAGAACATGCCACAAATATCTGTAATTAGTATTTTAGGGAGAAAAGAAGGAACTTCAGAGTTAGAATATTGTACGCCATCCCATGTTCATGTGTTTCTGAAACTATTACTCAGGAGCTCAGCAGTCAAAAACTAACTTTCTTTTTTGATCAGCTGGAGAACACAATTTGATCAAATTCTACCAGAGTGGAATATAAATAGCTCACCAGAGCTAAAGATTGTCTTCAAGTCCTACTTTGAAGATGAAATACTTTAACATTTTTAGATTTGTGATTTAGCAAATGAAGGACCAAAATCTTTTTGACTAGGAACAGAGGTTATACACTGTCACAGGATCAAGGAGATGTCCTGTGACTAATGGAGGGTTAAGGAGCTGCCAATCACCAGAGGCAGCTCAGGTGCCGGTTGTTTTGCACAGCCCTAGTGAATACCATTTCTTGATTCAAAGAGACCTCAAATGGACACGGGACTATTATACACAACAGTTTGGGATATAACCTCTTCAGAGTGACTGGGAGGGCGTGACAGGGAATGGATCTCTTCAGTTGCATTCTGTTTTTAATACTTTTCCTTTAAATTATCTGCTACTTACCAATGCTTGTTACAGATATTGGGCTAGGTAGATCCTTCATTTGACCTACTCAGGCAGTTTTTGTTTTCTTATATTCAGAATGGAAATTAGGACATGGATAAGAGCAAATTTGCTGAAGCTCAACCCGGATGAGACTGAGGTGTTAGTAGAATAGAGGACATAGCTAGAGAAAAGAAGGTAATCATGTCTCTTTAAAGGATATGTTTATTATGAGCTGTTGCTGTTTGCATTTCAAGCTTATTCTTGATCCCCAAATCGTGTTGAACTGAATAAATATGCCAGTGTATAATAACCAAACAGTTAATGTGTTTTACAGCCAATAGAAATCCACTGCCCAGAAAAGTTTACAATTTAAAGTAATCGGAGTAGGAGGGAAAACTGAAGCACAGACAGGTGAAGTGATTCCCTGAAGTGATACAGTTGCTCTTGGCAGAACCCAGAACCTGAATTTGACTCGGCTGTATTCCCTATCTCCTGTACCACAGCATCTCCCTAAGGTATG
This sequence comes from Crocodylus porosus, assembly GCF_001723895.1. NCBI lineage: Eukaryota > Metazoa > Chordata > Crocodylia > Crocodylidae > Crocodylus > Crocodylus porosus. The sequence goes on from NW_017728915.1 coordinate 9,619,078, forward strand.
TGAATTTCAGCACTTTGAATGGCATTTAAAATAAAATGTGGGAATCATATCAAAGAGCTGTCTGTAGATTTTCTGGAGAAAAATCAAAGTAGTATTTTTCTTTATTGGAAAATAATTTGAACAGTAGAATGAGATGCAATGTCTTATTTGGCAGAAGCAGCTAGAGGGTGTAATGATATTGTAAATCTTAGGTGTTTGACCTGAAATCCACTTTGTACAATCAATATTACATTAGTTCTCATTGCAAGCACTTCATTCAGATACCTTTTATAAATGTGTTTATGCTTCAGAAATGAAAAACGACCTACTTAATGAATATGGTAATTGGCCATATCCATTCAACAAAGCAAGAGGACAACTTAACTTCTTGGGCAGGAGAATAAAAAAGTGAAAGATTATGTAGAAGTCACCTGATAGAGGATCAACAAAAAACAAAAAAACCCAAACAAAACCAAACACCTTTGGCTGGAAACTAACTGCAACTGTATATATTCATCCTGCTGCCAGAGTGATCCAGGCTATTAATTTAGAAAATAAGCTCCTTGAGGCAAGGATCTTTGTGCTATGAGTGTTACAGCCAAGGAAGACAATGTTGGAACTGAATAGGTAAATTAAATGTACCCACAGTAAGATGAAGAATACCAGTGCTGAAAAGGAACAATAGCTTAGGCCTGTTCAGTAGCTTTTTGAAGCCTGGGTAAGACATACATTCAAACTAATTTTCTCCATTATCTGAGTGCTAAAGGAAACAACCTCTCCTAATTAGTATGAACATTAGGGTATGTTACAAATCATTTCTCTTGCCTGAAAGATCACAGTAGAAGTGTTTTTATAACTGTGCATTAGTAATTTAAGCTATCAGACTCTTAAAAATGACAAAAAACTAGTAGTGTAAAGGCAAGCTATAGCTATTACTATTATAGCTGCTTTTCTTGTTGTCTTTGGTAAAGATAGATTTCTTAATCCTGTTACCACAAGTGGCATGGGCAGCCTCTGTGTATGACATGCAGAAGATTGGAAAGAGTACAGGCAGCACAGCAGCAGAAAAGGCAGGGAGAAGAAAGCAGAGCAGCAGATCAGGAAGTGGAAAAGGATCAGAATGGCACTCGGAGAGGGCACAGGGCTTAATCTGTGGCATCTCTGCCAAAAAAGATAGGACCCCACTGTTGTAGCATACCCATATATTGCACTGGATGGAAGAAGTGGTGGATCAAACTGGTAATAAATAGATTTCATAGACATTAGGGCTGGAAGGGACCTTGTGAGATCATCGGATCCAGCTCCCTGCCTAAAGTCAGTCAGATGACCCCAGCAAGATAATCATCCAAATGCTTCTTGAATGTGTCCAGAGTATATGCTTCTGGGGGGAGTCTATTCCAGACTCTGGAGACTCAGCCAGCAAAGAAGTTTTTCCTTATGTCCAGTCTAAAACCGTCTTCCAGCAGTTTGTAACAATTTGACCTTGTCTTCCCTTGGGATACCCTCATGAACAGACATTCTCCCAGGTCCTGATGCACACCCATGATGTACTTACAGGCTGCCACCAAATTCTGCCTCAGCCTATGCTTTTTCGAGATGAAGAGTCCCATGCCTCTCAGTCTCTCTTCATAGGGCTTGCTCTCTTGACCTCTGATCATGTGCATGGCTCTCCTCTGGACTCTCTCAAGCTTCTCCACATCCTTTCTGAAGTGCAGAGTCCAGAACTGGACATACTACTCCAGCTGCAACCTCACCAAAGTCAAATAAAGTGGGAGGATGATATCTTGGGTCTTGCTTGAGATGCATCAGTAGATACAAGCCAGGGCTTTGTTTAATTAGCTGGCTGCAGCATCACATTGGTGGCTCATATTCATCTTGTGGTCAATCATGACCCCTAAATCTCTTTTGGTTGTAGTGCTAGTGAGAGTAGCACTGCCGAGCCTATTGGTATGATCTGGGTTCTTTCTCCTGAGGTGGAGTATCTTGCATTTTTCTAGATTGAAAGTCATCAGGTTTAGATCCTCCTGGTTTGCGAGCCTGTCCAAGCCTGAATCCCCAGCTTATTCTCTAATATGACTGAGCTTCCCCATAATTTTCTGTCATCTGCAAACTTAGCAAGTCTGCTTCTGACACCTGAATCCAGGTCGTTTATGAATGTTAAAGAGTACTAGTCCAAGTAGGATGCCACTGGTCACCATGCACCATGTTGACTCGATTCCATTGACTATAACTCTCTGGGTCCAACCACAGAGCCAGTTCCCCACCCATCAGAACCTAAGGTTGCCGAGGCCTCAGTTCGCCAGTTTTGTTATGAGAACATCATGGGAGACCAAATCAAAGGCTTTTCTGAAATTCAAGTAAATTACTGCAGTCTCTCCTCTCCTTTCCAAGTGATGTGTCACCTGGTCATAGAAGAAGATGAGTTTGGTCAAATATTTTCAACAAATGCTACCAGGCACTTGCTACTCACGTAAATAAATCAGACCTGTGCTCTAGGTTACATTTTAATAGTAATTCCTCCCAATATTCTGGTCAATTGTCACAGGTTGCCTAAAGGATATTGCAACTGAAGGGAAAGGGAAGTAGTCTATAAATCAAGCTCTTTACCCTTTGAAAAAAAGTTGACAGCCTCTGGTCCACTGTCATGAATTGTCAGTCAAATGTTAAGCATAGGAGAAAAGAAATGGTTACCCATCTTTATTAATGTTTTCCTTGCAGAGGAATTTCCTGCAACAGAAAGAGCATTGTGCAACATTCTCTTAACAGCCAGTTACTATTCAAAATGTCCATTATGTTATATTTTCAAATAGCCACAAATAAGCTCTGAAAACTACAATGCCAGCTCAGTAAGTGATATGGAGCCATAGGCCAAAATAGCCTGATTTCCTGCAAATCCTGTTGAACTGAATAAATTATGCCAGTATATAATAACCAGTCCCTATATGAACAGTTAATCTGCTTAAAACCACTATAAAATGTGTGACCTTATGAAGAGCTGCCCATACTTAAGTCTATGTTTACAAAATACTCACAGGTACAGGTGTTCAAGTCTCATTCTAAATGTTATACAAGAATTGAGCAACAGTGTTTTATGTGACATTCAGTTCAACTGAGGGGAAAAAAGTCATGCTTTGACATCATTGAGTTACTTTCTGTTCTCTGTGATGTTGCTTATCATTAAGCACCAGACTGTAGGGAAATGAAAGCCATCAGTGGCATCAAATTAGCAAAACAGCCATTGCTTTAATACGTTCAATTAAGATTGGAATTTACTGAAGCAAATTCTTCCCACATCCCCCCCAAGTCATGTCATTAGGCTTACAAAAATTGGATATGACTGATTAGGGTGCTTTTAAAAACCCTTGTTCTGCTGAGATGCATATTTTAAGTAGTTCATCTTGTAAGCCGTTACATGAACACAGCCATTAGCTATCATGAGTAAGGACTTGCAGGATCAAGACCTAAAGCAGGGGCAAATAAGTCTTGCCCAGGCTCAGGAGCAAAGTGGTAGCCCAATACTTTAAACCTTACTTATGAGGGTATCGCTATTACCTCAGTGGAGCTCTTATGTCAGTAAAGGCTGCTAGTGTGGATGAACTACACATTAATTTGTATCAATGTGATGATAGAACCCAACAAGTAAAACTTGGGTGAGGTAAGACAGGAGTGTCAAACATATGGTCCATGGGCCGAATTTGGCTGCTGAGCCTCTCTACCAAAAGGCACTGGAAGTTGGGCCCTTTTGCCCCACTAGGCATAGCCACAAGTGGTGAGCCAAGGTGATTGCTGCCAAATGTTACATCCCTGCCACCCCCTGCACTGCCTCTGCTACCCCTTCCAGACCATGTGCCACTCTTGTATCCTGCAGCACCCCACTGGACCCTGCACTGCTCCTGCCTCTGTCAGACCCCGTGTGGCAATTCTTATGCCTCAGTTTGGAGCCAGCCCACGGCCACAGGTGTGTTTGGCACCTCTGATATAAGAGAAAGTTCTGAATAACTGCTTTATACAACATTCTAGATGCTCCTAGTTTGGCACAACTATTGTTCTTTACTCTTCTGACCTTCTGTTTTGGCAATAATCTAAGTTCAGGTACAGGAAACATTAACATGCCACTCTGTTACTCTCTCTGTAAGAGGAATTTTGATGGGTTAGAGATGTGGGGGCATCCTTTTGGGCACGTGTATTACAAATTGGCTCCACATCCTACACGAGTGCTGTTCTGATCCCTTTTCCTTACCTGAGCTGCTGGTTAGCTTTCTGCTCCCTGATCAAGCCACTACTTTGCATTCTGCTCCCTGCCCTATTTGCCACTCAGTCACCTGTCCTCTTTCCAATCTGCTGTGTGCCACTCCCAGCTGCAGTTGGGAGTGCCGGCCACAGGGCAGACAAGGGGCTGCTTTTCCCTGTGCTCCTTTCCTGCCCTACCCCCACCCCTTAGCTGGGCCAGCCCATGGTCCCAGGTCTCAGAAGAGGCTTCTGGCTTGGGGGGCGGGGCCAGATGGGCCCTGCTGTCTGGAGCCCACCATGTTTCCCCTGGGTCCTACTGACCCCAGATGCTGTCATTTTTGACAGAAACCAAAGACAGAAATATTAATTTTCTAAATTTTTAGGGTCCCTGCAGGCCAGATAAAATAGCCTCACAGGCCAGATCTGGCTTGCAGGCCATATTTTCCCCACCCCTAACCTAGACTGTAGTATCTTCTGGGAAAGTGCCTTCTAACCCTTCAAGAAACTGTTCTATGTCTGCAATGTGAAGCTTTAACAGTCATGAAGAGGCTTAGACCTACTCTGCTAACATGATCTAGGTATCAGCTGCACCGTCAGCTCCCCCTCAGCAGAAATAGGAAGCTGAGAACTCTTATAAAGAAGACAAATCTAGCCTAGTACATTGGCGATAGCTGGGTCAAGACTTTTAAGATCTCCTATTGTGATCTTAAGTCCTATGTTTATGCTTCAGGACTTAAAGTTGCCAGAGAAGCTGCTACCAGGCAAGGGGTAAGCTGTGTAAGAACTTAACTTTTTTGTACTGTTACAGGTTGTTATAGTGCCTGCTTACAGGACATGTGCTCAATTGGAACATGAACAATGGGTATAGTTTCACATGTACACTTCCAAAATTCAAGCGCATACAAAACTTGAAAGGCAGATCAACTACTATGTTTATAATACTCCTTGGTTCATGACAAACGGCTTTTTCCTACTGGATTTGAAGACCTCTCCCTCCAACCTGACTGTTCATGCAATACCATACATAATGTAGACATCATTCCCCTCTTTCCAGTTCTCACTGCAGATGAACATTGGCTACCAACACAATTTCAGTCTGCTGATCATTATATTTGCATAAACACAAATACATTCTGAAATGACTCAATTCTTTAAATTCTGCCAAAATTATTGACCCTGACCCTCTGCTATAATGAATTGTACAAACTGAATACAGTTGATCAAAGTGGTTAAACAACTCTGAACAGCTAATTTTAAAGACTAGCTCAGTGGACTTTAAAGGATTAAAAATATATTTCCACAACAAACAGCAAATGATAGAATCATTAAAAAAACCAGGGCTAGAAGGGACCTCTGGATGTCATCTAGTCCAGCCCCTTGTCCAAGCTGGCCATCCCTAAACCAATCCATACAAGTCCTTGCCTAATGTACTGCCGAAACTAGATAATCAACACTGTCACACAAGGCATTTTGCCCAAAGATATCAAAAGCACCCTAACCTGTCACAAGTAGAGCAGGAGTCCAAAGGCTGTAAGTGTCCTGCCAGTGCAAACTTCGTTAAAATGGTTATTTGTGTGCTCTGAGTATAGCAGATTAGTCTACTTTTTTTGCAGTTTCACTGAAGAAAACGAGTAACTGAAGAGAAAAATGTAAATATTTTCTCCATCAACTGTGAAGTTTTCAAGGGAGACTCTGCTTTACCTTTTATACCTTAATTACTATAATATTGTGGTAGTAGGGTTGGAATTGCTATAGCTGTGATGGTCCAGGAAATATGAGAAGCCATGATTCTTTTGGAGATATCTTTTAGTGGATAAACAGCAGGGTTGGGAGAGCTGTTAGACAAGTTTTCAGGCAAAAGTGCCCTTCCTCAGGACCATTGCTTCAACCTTGTGGTTACATAGCAAGAAGCTTTTTAAAATAAACCTCTCCAATGTGCCACAGATAAAGAGCAGAAGAAACAAGGGCGCAAAAAGTGTCTTACCACTTATTCACTTATTTCTTCTAAATAAGGGATAATTGCTTACAATACTCATATGTTCCCTTTCACTGGTGATGGTGACAATCTACAGCAGCTTCGTGGTGTTGCCTGTTATGAATGCTTTCGAATGTCACTGCCCCCCTACATTAGAAATGGTCTTGATCAATATATTGACTCCTGAACTGGGTTACTTTGGGCCACTTGGCAGGTCACACCAGGCCCAATATGTTGAGTTTACTTGAAAACTACTACGGTCCAATGTTTTAAACAACCCACAAGCTTATTTTGTGGTAATTTGTCAAGCATATTAAAGTACTGCCAGTATAAGGAAAAGCATTTCTCCTGTCTTGGTTTTATGCTGCCACATTTGGATTAATTCAGGGAGTGTGAAACTAATAAGTTCATATCCTGACTTAGATCCTATCACTAAAGATAATAGATGGAGGGAGCTAAAAGAGCATCTTCCATCCTATTCATTTCCTGATACTTTTATTTCTTGTAATAGGATGTAGCTTGGCCAGTGTCTGGCTTTGAAACATAACAGAATTCTTTGGTAACCCTCCATAAATAAGCCACAGGCTTTTACTATGTAAATAATCCTTTTATTCAGTCTCTCCAGGCAACACTACAATATGCCACTTACAGCAAAAAGTTAGATAGTGGTCATGCTGTGCTTTAACGGCTTGTTCACAGAAATGTTTCCATGGTAACTTCTTCAGCTACAGTTGCAGGAGAGCTTTACTCCCAACAGAACCACAGCAAATCTATAGCCACTTTCCTAGTCCTTTGACTGCTAAGTCCAACATTTAAGATCACCTCTTTCTATACTTCATCAGATACATTACTATATAATGCCTATGTCAAAAATAATGCAAGCATTATAGCAATAAATACTGTTGACCCAAAAAAGACAACCTAAGCACTCACAAGTTAAAAAGTCTTTTAAAATGAAATCTGTAATACACCCACAAGTATGCTGTGGTAATTGGTTCCAATGTGATGCATGGCAAGACTTAATTTTTTACATATAACTGCTTGTATAACACCACAGACAATGCAAAATTCAGAACAGTAGCTATCAGAGTTGGGCTGACTTACAATTCATTGGAATTTCAGCCCTGTCTTCAGTCTGTAAATGTGTCCTGTTTTCTGAGCATGTATTTGTTAATATTTGCCAAAGAATTTAGATGAGCAATTTTGCTGAATTTTAACTTCTGATACTGGAGGCAAGAAGTAATGGTGAGACCAGTTAATTTATTTCCACTCTATAAGAGGGTAAATGGCATTTTCTAAACAGGAAAATAACTGTCAAATGTCCTTGTGAACACACATCTTGTTTTCAGGCAGATACTGCAATTTGTACAAAAAATAGCACAGCTAAAGGATGTCAGAGACTGATGCAGTTGGAATAAATACCCCCCTCTCCATTCTTAGCAGTTCTCCAAAGAGCCCTTTTTGCTCACTGTAAAACTGATTGTGTGGCCAGTATGCAGAATTGCTTTTGTGGTAATGTAAATACATCTATTGGGGTTGGGGAGGAGACTGTGAAGGTTAAACAGAAATTCCACAAAAATGCACCACTTTCCCTTGGGAAATATTTTCAGTTTTATCACCGATCAAGGTAAGAAACAAATTTCACTATCTGCCTCTTGAGGCTCCTTCTTGCTGCAGCCGTCATCTGTTAAGATCAGACGTCTGGTTACCTCACAGCCAGTTCATGCTTTATTTGTGTCTGAACTGGTAAAATTCAAACCTCTAGACTCCTCTTTAATAATCTGTCAGGGCAGGTGAGCATGCATGAAACTGAAAGGGAAGATTGCATTTTCTGGAAATAAAAAGAAGTGGTCTATTGCTTTTCTGTCTATTTCCTATTGCTGGCAAGAATGACTGAATCTTTTCCTCTTGGTAGCTTTAAATGCAGTTTTGAGAACCTTAAGATAGTTTATCCCCCCTGCCGAATGGCTTCCAAAACTTTCTCTGTCTATTCTAAAGAACTATTGGCAAGAACACCTGTTTTCCTTTGCATAGCATGGAGGAGTTTAAAATGTCAGGCAAGCATTTCAGGGTCTTGAACAGGAAGCTAGGAAAATAACAGTGTTTGAGTAGTTGTATTTGCCCCCTTCACCAGAAGGGTAATTCATGGCTGGATAGAAACAATGCCAGGGTGGGATGGGATGCCCTAGGCAACATGCTTTCTCCCAAGAACTATGGAAAAAACAATGTGGAGATGATACCAAGTTAAAATATTAAAAGTATTGACGGGCCAACATGCCTTCATCTTTTTCCCAAAGGGTAATGCAGCACACTGGTAAGCCAACAGTTTGTTAGAAATATTATTAAAAATGCATTATCAATAGCTGTTAGCTCTCATCAATAGTTGTCCTTTGAATAAGTACGGCTGCCAGCCTTCCTGTCTCCCTAATGAGAG
>NW_017728915.1:9627980-9676000 GCF_001723895.1 Crocodylus porosus
GGATAAAAGCCTGCTAATGATGGTACTCAGGGGCAGAGGGTTTTGATCTTTTGTCTTCTCCCTCTGACCCTATTTGCAAATATATACCTTTTGTCTCACCAACAATGTGTGCCTAAGAATTTGTTATTCAATGAGCCTCCAAAGAAAACGAACCGAGAGAGAGTTTTTTTTACCTCAAGTTAATGGCAGTGGGGCTGCGGGTTCGCCTATATGGAGTTGGTTGCTGACATCAGCATAGCCTGTAGGTATTTCTGGCTTCCTACAGACCAGAAGAATACAATTAATTTGTCACTCTATAAGCTATCAGAGTTGGTATGTTAACTAGTTCTTACTGCTTTGCCCAAAGGGCACACATAGGCCTAACACCAGATCAAGTCAGCTTAGCCTAATGAAGCCAAAACAGCAGCAGGCAGAAACTCAGCCCAACATAATTATTTTAAAAGCTAATATAAGGCACACAGAGTATAGCTCTGACTCAGTATTTTTCAGTAATAAGTGAAAACTGTAAGCTTACCAGAGGCTGTGAGCTGCACTTTATAAAGGTTAGACTGCACTTAATTTTTAGCAGTATAACAACATTTATTGGAAGTTGTGACTTCTTGCTGAAATAATTAGATTGGTAAAAGCTCTACTGTGGATACAGATATACTAGCAGTGAGTTCCTATGCACCTAGTGGCATAGATTAAGCACTCTAATGCTTTTCCTTCAGATAGTCTTGCATCAGTAGAACCACCACAGTCCCTAGAGTTACTTGGACTGGAGTTAGGAAGGTCATGAACTTTTGAAAGCATCAATGTTTGTCATGTTGTGGTCATTTTTAATGCAAGATAAATAGAATCCTATGGCATGGGTATTAATGAAAACTATTCTTTTAAGTTCTCGTGTTAAACCCTCCATAGAAGACTTTAGCATGAAAGGAGGTCCCATAAGGAACTAAAAAAGGAGCAAGCTGGAATGGAACACCTGCTCCATGGGTATGCCACAGCACTCACACAAAGGAGGGTTAGCAATCACACTTGCTCAAACTTGTCCATGCAGTTAAGAACTAGTGACAAAAGTTACAGGCTTTCTCAGAAGAAGAGCTTACAGTACAAGCAGAGAAAAACAGTATGATGCAAAAAAGGGTTAGTTTGTTATCTTAGCTGCAGGTCTGGTTTCTGCACCTGGTTACCAATCCTTCAGGAAACAAATCCAAAGATCTGTTGGCTCTTGAAAAAACAATTATAAAAATAACCTACTATAAAGAAATATTCTAACACTCTTTGCAGCTTCAGAAATCTAGTGAACCAAAGTTTTAAACAGAATTTCTAAAAATCTAAATTACTGAAAAAATTATATTTACCAAGGTTAAATGTCTTGGATCAACAAGAAGCAATGGTGGGCAAGAGTGCCCAAAAGCCCCCCTGGGTCACCAAGGGCATTTGTGAATGCCTGATTGCTAAAAAAGGAGGAATATGCCTGGTGGAAGGGAGGGACTATCACCAAAGAGGAGTATGCCTCCACTGCTCAGGTCTGTAGGGGGGCTGTTAGAAAAGCTAAGGCAGATACCAAGCTAGGGCTAGCATCAAGGATCAAAGATAATAAAAATTCCCTTTTTAAATATATAGGGAGAATGAAGAAGGCACCAGGTAATGTGGGGCCCCTGCAGGATATGCTTGGCAATCTGGTGGTTGCACCAGAGGAGAAAGCAGACCTCTTTAACAAATTGCTGGCCTCCATTTTCTTGTGCAGGGACCGGGATTCTCTGACCAACATTCCAGATGGACTTGGGAGAAACACTGCCAGGCCTAAGGTCAGGGAGGACTGGGTTAGAGAGCTTCTGGAGGGGCTGGACATGTTCAAATCAGCAGGTCCAGATGCTCTCCATCCCAAGGTGTTGAGGGAATTGGCAGGGGTTATTGCGGGGCCCCTGGCGTGGCTTTACAAGAACTTGTGGTGCTCTGGCCAGGTGTCAGATGACTGGAAGAAAGCCAACATGGTCCCCATCTTTAAAAAAGGGAAGAGGGAGGACCTGGGCCTGTTAGTTTTACTTCAATCCTGGGGAAACTCTTTGAGAAGATTATCAAGGAACACATCTGTGATGGGCCAGCAGCAGGGATGATGCTCAAGGGCAACTAGCACGGTTTCATTAGGGGCAGGTCATGTCAGACCAACTTGATTGCCTTCTATAATCAGGTCACAAAAGCATTGGATGCAGGTGTTGTGGTGGATGTAATCTTTTTGGACTTCAGCAAGGACTTTAGCAAGATACTGTCTTGAACCTCATTCTCATTAAAAAACTAGGCAACTGTGGCACTGATGCCTACACAGTCAGATGGATCATAAATTGGCTGAAGGGTTGTACTCAGAGGGTAGTGGTGATGGGTCGTTTTTGACCTGAAGGGAAGTGGGCAGTGAGGTACCTCAGGGCTTGGTCCTTGGGTCTGCACTGTTCAATTTCTTTATTAGTGACTTGGACGATGGGGTGAAAAGCAGCCTGTTTAAATTTGCTGATGATGCCAAGATTTGAGGTGAGGTGGGCACGCTAGTAGGGAAGGACAGATTACAGCAGGACCTGGAGAGGTTACAGGGATGGGCTAATGAAAACAGGATGGATTTCAATACTGACAAGTGCAGGGTGCTGCACTTGGGCAGTACGAACCAGCAGCATGCTTATAAGCTGGGAAACTCCCTCTCTGAGAGCATGGTGACAGAAAGAGATCTTGGAGTCATTATTGACTCCAAGATGAACATGGGCTGACAATGTGAGATCATGGTCAGTAGGGCTTACCGTACCTTGTCGTGCATCCACAGATGCATCTCAAGCAGGGCCAAGGAGGTGATCCTCCCCCTCTATGTGACACTGGTCAGGCCGTAATGTACTGGAGTACTGCATTCAGTTCTGGGCACCGCACTTCAGGAGGGATGTGGACAGCATTGAAAGGGTCCAGAGGAGAGCCACCCACATGATCTGGGGACAGCAGGGCAGACCCTACGAAGAGAGGCTATGGGACCTTAACTTGTTCAGCCTTCACAAGAGAAGGCTGAGGGGGGACCTGGTGTCTATCTGTAAACTCACTGGGGGAACCAGCAGGGTTTGGGAGAGAATTTGTTCCCCCTTGTGCCCCCCGGGGTAACAAGGAATAACGGCCAGAAGTTGTTAGAGAGTAGGTTTAGATTAGGCATCTGAAGGCACTACTTCACAGTCAGGGTGGCTAGTATCTGGAACCAACTTCCAAGGGAAGTGGTGATGGCTCCTACTCCGGGGGTCTTTAAGAGGAGGCTTGTGTAGCAGTTGTGAGAAGAGAGGGCACATGGGCCAGCACCAACCAGGAGTGCTGCGGGAGCCCCCAGCCATGGGGAAAGCACCCAGGGGAACAGGCTATAATGAGCATTCTTAAAGAAGCTGTATTATTACAAGAGTGAAGGGCGGCATGCAGGAAAACACCAACCAAGGGTGCTGAGAGGGAGCCACCAGCCACGGGGAAAGCAAAATTATTTGGGATAATTACCTGGGCTACATGAAAAGACAAACAAAGAAAAAGGAACATTACATATATGATCCTTGAAATGAGCTGATGAAGCATATTTCAGTAAGTAGCTGCTTGGAATAGCTTGACCATTTGTAAGTTTTAGAATTTTTAAAACTTACACACTGCACTGCAGACAGACTGAGGCAGCAGGAAGAGCAGGAGGAAGGAGGGAAAGCTGGAAGCAGGGCACAAAAGGGTCAAAAAAGATATTGATTGGTAAATACTGGCATATTCATATATGAAACAGAAATATTAATTTTTAAATTATGAAGGGATTATTTAAAATGAAAGCTTAGTTGCTCATGTATTCACACAATACAAAGACTTATCTACAACGAAGCAGAGAGAGGTTAATGGTGAATTCACATAAGCTTGTTTTGGATTGTAAAAGGATATTAAGAGTATCGAAAAGGCACCTGGCAGTGACATTTTGTCATCCTGGAAACGGACATTGCCATTTTCTGGAGATGGAAATGGCATCAGGCGACTTTCCCAGGCTTGTGTTCTTCTCTTCTGCCTGCTGTACCTGATGTAGTAGTATAATATAAAGCATAGCATTCGGGAATTAGAAACAGGAGGAAGGGGGAAGTTAAGAGCATAAGAATTTGTATTGTAAAACCACCATGCAGTCATTTCAGCCCTAAAAAGGAGGTAGCTTTCCTGTACGTGGACGGGGCGGGGGGGGGAGGGGGAGTTGGAAAAAGGCAGCTGAAAGGTGAGGAAGGGTAGTAAGGAGGTTCCCCTCCCCCCCACACCTTGAAAATTGCACTACTACTACAAGTTGCTGTTAGATACTGTCTCTGGAGCCAGGGGAGAGGCAATGCTTTGAGCACAGTTGGGGGTAGCTCAAAGGGTACCCCGTAGGGGTGTGTGAAGTGGGTCATATTCGATTTGGATTCAGATTAAGCCCAAATCAGGGACACCAATTCAGTTTGTTGATTTGGATCACTGTCCCTGATTCGATTTGGCTGAATCCAAATCTGAAGACTCAATGCTGATTTGGAGAATCAGCAATTTGGACATAGGCACAGCTTTAAAAGTTGTTTCTACATAATTGCTGCAAGGCTGGGATGCATGGAGTATCCCACTTCCAGTCCACTTCCGGGTCTGCTGGGGAGCATGATGGCCCCCTTCTCCCCCACAGCTCCCTGGTTTGGCAATCAGCCGCAGAAGAACCCTGGGTGCCCCCCCACCTGACCAAGGAGGCACCAGTTTCTGAGCCAGGGGGTGCGGGGAGCCCCCAACACAGTGCCTGGTGGACCTGGAAGTGGACTGGAAGTACTTCTGGGCCAGCTGCCAAGCATGCTGGGGAGCCCCCCATTCTTCTGTGGGGCTCCCCAGCATTGTAGCACTCATGAGCCCCTGCTACCTAGAGGTATGTAGAAAAAACATTTAAAGAGGTGTCTATGTCTGAATCACTGAATCTCTCCGAATCAATTCGGAGGGTTCCAATTTGCTTCAGAGAGATTAAAGGGTCCTCTAATTCAATTTAGATTTGGAAATTCGGCCACTGAAATGGGCCGAATATTCGCTGAATCAAATCGGGGACTAAAGCGCAGCCCTAGTACCCTGCACCCAGTGCCCTGTGGAAACAGCATGCTACCCAAAGGGTGGTCCCCCCTTCACCCAGCCTTGGGAGATGCTTGTGTATACTTGTGGAGCCCTGGGGGGGCTTTGCACAGAAAGGTTTGGCACCAAAAAATATCACCCAAGCACCCTGTGCTTGGGTTCACTTGGGGTTAGCTTTGCATGGACAGATATCGCTCCTCAGCCCCCCGAGCACCCCGTGCAACTTGCACCCAGGAAAAGAGAGTGGCAGAACTGCTGTGGCTGGATGTTTCTTGTCCTAAAGCACTGCCTGGAAGTTGGATAGGACTGAAAGGGCATGAGGGTAAAATTGTTCTGACATGCCCTCTAGTGCTTTTTACTAGTCTAGTCATAATAAGCCCATATGTGGTAAATCATGTCCACGTTATTTATTTAGCTGTCTTAAACTAAGAAAGAAAAATTAAACCAGGAACATTTTTTGCAACTAAATGCTGAGTATCTGTAAAAGGGTCCTACAAGCATGCCTGAGACAGCAGCAGTTTGAACCAGAGTGGAACAGTTTTCTCCAGGGACTGCCTTGCTCTGCCCTGGGCTCCAAGCAGAAGTGGGCAGTGGAGGAGCTAGCTGGGGCATGAGGTTGCTGAGAGTGCTGAAAGTGCAGAGCTATGTTGCTAGGTGGTAGGCAGGAGTCTGGCCCCCAGCTGATTGGTCTGATCAGATGCAATTTATGCCCATGGTGAGCATCTACACATGCATTTAATCATGGTTAATTATTACTCCATAAGATAGTACTATCCCAGACAGTAATATTTTACAGCAGTGTTAATTAATTTACTGCAGCCTAATACTGTCACACATGTAGACAGTGATGCCTTACTCCACAGCTAATTAGTCTACTCTACAGTAATGTGCGTATGTAGATGTAGCCACTGTGTAATAGAAATTGAAATTCATGGTTAAGATTTACTCTCTATCCAGTTTTCCTAGTGTAGCTCACAGGCAAATGGGTTTGTGTAAATATACTGTGAATTTTCAAAGTTCTTTGCAAACATTTTGGGGTATGGTAGCAAAGTAGTTAGCATATGTGCTGGAGAAATTATTTCATACTTTACTCTGGACTTGCAACAAAGGCTGTCCCCGTATGAACCCAGCTGTATATGGGTACCTGCCCTGTTGGGCTGGGAAGTGGAAGGTGACATAAGATGCTAGCCACATCATTCCCTTCTGTGCCACTGATTACAGAAATGGTGTTTTCATCATGCCTGTCTAATGGGACATGTAGCTCAGATGGACTGCTCCTCTTTAATTTTTTGCCTTGCAAACATCTCATCTGAACTACTTGCTTCCATCTTACTGAATGACTTGTGCATATGGAAAATAAATGTAAAATGACTTTTAGCAATGTCAAAACTAAGGTAAGGATTGTACTCCTGCCTGTTAGTCCAGTGAGACCCATTTCAACAAATTTTGGTCTGGTGAAATGAATTTCTAAAAAAGAATTTTCTGTTTGTAAATCTTACCATATCTAGCTGCTATGATTAAAACAGATGCAACTTCATTCTTGGACCAAGGGATTTTGGTTCAACTGACCATCGGAAAAAAAAAAAAAAGGCAGGGTAGAGATGCACCTTGCAGGCCAATTAAATCAGAAATGCATAAGTTTTTGTGAGCCTGAGCTTACAAAATACAGTTGGCTACCTCTCTGAAAAATAAAAATAAGTACTGCCTAACATTTAAAATCAAGGGTTTAGGAGACAGCTACCAGAAAGTACCAAAATGTTTAATCCCTCATCCCTTTTTTCACCTCAAGCTCTGTATTTCAAAGCAATCATAATTATCAGAGAAGATCTGTGCACTCAAAACTCATTTAAGCACCATGTTGTGATAATAGTCACATGCTAGAGGATTTGTATCAAAGGTATTCTAATTATTTTACCAACTTTGGGACCTCATACTAAAAAAGTGCTGATTTCCTATGGTGCAGCCAACTTGTTCACTAGCGCTGTTTATCAGACTAATTCATAGATTCCTGGGGCTAAGCACTTAATGGAAATTATTTATCTCCAAAGCACTGCTGTTTCCCCCCCTTGTACAATGTAATAATAACATTTTTGGGGTTGGGGAAGGAGGTGCTGTTCCAAAAGGAATGAAAATCTTAAACAACATAATGTAAAAAGACTTTTAGAAGTGCAGTAACTTTTTTGTATAAGCTTGTATTGGTATAGATCAGTGATTTTTTTGGCTTCATGTTTTGATAACCAGCCTCTTACAGTATAACTTGTATGGCCATCTGTCTGCAGCAAATTTTACTCTGTCAGCTAATGAAAAAAAAGGTACAAAAGCTCATTATGGGTGTTTTTACATGTGTTCCAGGGTTGAGGGTGGTGGGCGCTTTAATTAGAGTGGTTCTAAGAGCCGCTCTAATTAAAGCACCCACAGTATCTCATGTATCAGCATCCCTGCACTTCAAATGGTGGCAGGGCTGCTTTAACTAAAACTTATTGAACAAGCTTTTGTTAAAGTGCTCCTGTTGCCAATTTGAAGCATGGGGACACTGATACATGGGATGCGGATGCTGCTGGAATGTACTAATTAGCACACCCCAGAAGACTCGATTAATTGAGTCTGCTTCAATCTGCTGTAATTATAGAGCACCAGAGAAGCCTCCCCACACATCTTCAGGCACTCCATAATTCTGGGATACTGAACTAATCTCATGTTAAAAGGCTCACCTCAAGTATTTTCTCTTGCTTGCCAAGTTAGAGACTGTGGGATCTTCCTTTATGACATATTTCACTTTTGCTTCCTATATCAGCCAAGCTAGTGTGGGGTTTTTCCTTTTTTCTTAAGATTTTGGGGTTTTTTTTAGCTTACCTTTCAGGTAGTTCGACTGGAGCAGTTCCTTGTTTTAAATCTGACTCTCGCCTGCTACGTCTTGTTCTAATTCAACGTTATCAGTTGGGAGTTGTTAATAATGCAGAATGACTCCAGCAATATAGATAGAATTTTTTCTTTTCGATTGATTTCTTGCTTCCTGCTCTTCCAGACAAACCCCCAGAGTCTTTACCACTAAAAAAAAATCCACTTTTTTTTTTTTAATGAGGTTGATCAATTCGCTTTATTGTAAAACAGAATAATCTTTTAAAATGTTTTTATTTATCAATTTTTCCAGGACACTTTGTTGTGTTTATTTAACGTAAAACAACATGCATAAAATTAGGTAAAGTCAACTATTTGAACTGTTTGTACTTTTCTTTTATTAAACTACAAAGAAACTCCCTTCAGTCTCTTGCTTCTTTTCTACCCTTTTTTCTTTTGGCTACCAGAGCACCAACTGTCCAAACCAAGATTCCAAATGAGACTGGGGAAACAAAACAGAAAAAAATAAACTCAACCTTAATTTACACCATTGGGAATCCGCCATTCTCTTTTGTTGGCTTTTCTTGTGGCTTCTGCCACACCTCTCTTTTCATCTAGGCAAGTTGACTGTCCTCACTTCTTCAAGGGCTCCTGGTTTTCCCTCCCAGTTGAGTCCCTCTCTTCCAGCTAAAGCTGACTCCTGGGATCCCTCCGTCCCAGTCTCCACACCACGGCTCTTCTTCTCTCTGATCTCTGCTTGCTTTCCTTTCTTCAGTGCACCACGCCTCCTAACTTCAAAGAACAGCTGCTGTGGAAACACCTCTCTCCCCGTGCAGTCTTGATCCCCATTCCCCCAATCTCTTTTCCCTCCTCACACTAGTGTCTCACATTTTCAGGAAGTTTTATCACACTTTGGTGAAGGATAGGCTTCTAGAGCTTCTATATACATGATGGACCTCCACTCAGAGCAGACTGTTATGAATTGAGTCTGCTGGAGTGTGCCCATTAGCATGCTCCAGCAGCCTCCGCGTCACACACATTCAGCATCCCCATGCTTCAAAATTGTAATGGGGCACTTAAACTAAAGTTCATCAAACAAACTTCAGTTAAGGTGCCTCCACCACTGTTTTGAAGCATGGGACACTGAATACATGTGAATTTGCTGGTTCTTTAATTACAGCAGCTCTGGGAGCCTCTGTAGGCTTCTCTAATTAAAGCGTTCCATCCCCATGACCCTCCACTCTGGAGCACTTGTGTAGATGCCCCCAGTTACAGCTGGTAGAAATATCTAAGGTGGGTGGTCCATCTCTAAGGCTAGTAACACTCAGATACAAACTTGAGGTGCACTCCTCTACATACACTTAGTTCTTAAAGTTCACAGGAGAACAGTTCTGTACTTCATGCCTCTTGAGGCTCATCTTACCCTGTGGACCTTCCTTGATTCTGTGGAAATGTTCAAAGGAGTGGAGCGGGTGCCTTTCACCCCTAAATTGCAGAATCAAAGAGCTTTGAAGTAGAAAAAACCTGCTGCCATACTGTTCAGTGCTTTGGTTTCTCTTGGTAGTGTTAGAGTGATGTTGTAGCCATGGTGGTCCAGGAATAGAGGCAAGAACTTTTTATGCTCAGGCTTCTGCTATTTAGTTTGCCTCTGGAAGATACCTGTAAATAAACAAGGCTTTTACCCCCAAAGAGGGTAAAGGATATTTTCAGCTGTACCTTTAAAATTGTTTGTTAGGGAATAAGCTCAATTATTCCTTCTCCTGTTAGTAGAATTTTGCAACATGTACATTTTAAATGAAACAATGCCTTAGTTGTGAAGATCTGCCTGCATCGGTGTTCTCATTATTTTGTTGCAATGCACAAGAAAAGGAGAATATGGACAAAATTAAATGTTTAATTAAGTTTTTGTACCATTAGTTGGTCTTAATAACAAAATCCTGACTAAAACAAACAAAGCAAGTAGAAAGCAAACAATCACATAGTAGTTTTTAGACACCAGTGTAGAATAGTGTGTGCAAAAATGTCTATTAGACTGTACAAGTACTGACATACAGGAAGTAATTACTATCACCCTGATTATCAGTTATCATACAGTGACCATGTAGGTTTGTACAGAAGATCCTAAGTAATTTGGAACATTGTAAACCTAAGGCCAGAGCTATTAACTTTCTCTCCACTGAGAGCACTGCATGAGTCTTTTCAGTAGATGAAACTGTTCTGTTCTGTCTGAACAGTATGATGTTTCACTTCCACATAATTATTTTGGAGACTTGTGGCAGGAACAGTTAGTAAAAACACAACTGTAAAGGGTCCGCATTCCTACCTGTAAGCTTATTTTCCTAGTTTAAAAGCTTCAGGCCAGGTCTGTACTACAATGTTCTGTTAACATAGCTATGCTAATTAGTAGGGGTGTGCGAAGTGGGTCGTATTCGATTCGGATTTGGATTCAACCCAAATCAGGGACAGTGATTCAATTAATTGATTCGTATCACTGTCGTAGCACTGACCAGTGCTTCTGGTCCACTTTTGGGTCTGTTGCCAAGCATGCTGGGGAGCCCTGCCATGCTGCTGTGGGACACTCCATCCACCTCACCATTGCAACATTCACAAGCTGCCTGGTACCTAGTATGTAGAAAAAACATTTAAAGCTCTGTCTATGTCCAAATCACCAAATCTTTCCAAATCTCTCCGAGTTGATTCAGAGGGTTCTGATTTGATTCGGAGAGATTAAAGGGTCCTCTGATTCAATTTGGATTTGCTGATTCAGTCACTGAATCAGGCCAAATCTCCGCTGAATTGAATCAGGAAGCAAAGCTTTGCACAGCCCTTCTAATTAGGTGTGGGGAAAAGTGAACCCATATAGTCAACACAGCTATACTGTACCAGCAAAACTCATTTTATAGATGTGACTATACTAAAAACAGGGTTTTTATTTAGTTTTTGCTGTTCAAAAGGGTTGTACAGCTGCATGAGGTAGTACTTTTGTCAAATGCTTGGGCTTTGCTGGCATGTCAACAAACCCTCAAATGCATTCTTTGTTTGTGTTTGTAACATGGAAATTTAGGTTAGATGTGGACTTTTCTGCTGTTTCTGTCATGGTGCTATACAGTAGTAAGTACTGGGGACTGACCACTTCACAGGGATGACACATGGAAAGTACTGATGGGACAGGGAGCTGCTGCTGCTGTGACATGAGGCACAGGGTGCCATTATTCTCTTGACTGAGGTATGATTGTTGCATTATTTTGGTTGATAACTTTCTTTTGTGTTAAATGTAACCTTGAGACATATAGGCAGAGTTGAGTTAGGTACTAATATGGCGCCCACTGCCGTAATATTCAGAGCACCTCATGATCTCACATTTTTATTCTCACAGCATCCCTGTAAGGTAAAGTCTGGTTTTGTAGATGGAAATAAGGCACCGTGACTTAGGGCTAGATTTACAAAAGGACCACGAGACCTAATTCCAAAACTGAGATGCTCCCTTTAGCTCTTGCCTTATCCTGGAGGTGTCTAAGCCTTCAACCTCTCTGGGTACCCAAGTTCTACTTCTGAGGGGGAATCACTAGTGTCTCCATCTTGACAGTGCTGAGCAGCTTGGTGCCTGCCTTAGATTGGGACCTGTATGTAATAGGGCCAGAAGAGATAATAGCTGTGTCTCCTTCCATCCGTTAGTTCACTGGTAAAACCATGTGGGGGAGACCTGGGTTCTAGTCCTTGCTCCCCTGCACAATATAGAATAGCGAATTATTGATAATACTTAACTGATAATACCTTAGCAGGGCAAGGACATTCCCTTTCCAAATGAATGCCATGCCTACTAGGCTAGAGAGCCATGCTTACTCTGTCATTCTCTCTGAACCAGTGAATAATTGAGTCCATAAACAATGACATAGCTTCAGCAGGAGAGAAGGAATTACACCTCCATCCTGGTTAATGGGTAGAGCAGGGAATTGAGTCTACCTAGTTTGTCCAGAGCTTGTGCTGAGGACCTTAAGAAATGGACAGTCTACCACTTCTCTTGGAAGTTTATTGTGGTGCTTAATCACTTTCACTGTTACAAAACTGTGCTTTATTTGTAACCTGATTATGTTTTAATCTGGCCTCACTTCTCAATTGATGGTTCTTGTGATTCTCTTTTTATCATCTAATCACTTTAGATTTGGATTTTTGGTCCCAAGGTGAATTGGCAATGCTGGCAATTAAAACCAAACACTTTTCTACATACAAATATCAGACTGTTACAACAAATCTACTCTGAAATGTCGCTAAGTAGTGTATAATGCCAGTACTCCTAAAAGTTCAGAACACTAAGTGGATTGAAATTTGTAGTCATTGTGCATAAATGCAAGTATCTTGCATCAATTATTCATGAGTAGACTTACAAAAACACCTCCTCCCTTCATACCTGTATTTTTCATAATCTGTTAACATGGGCAACCAATGCCTCCCAAGTCTGGGGAGGGGGCACCAGCCACCAATCGCTGATTGTGGGGGGGTCCCCCAGCAGCTGATTGCTAAGCCAATAGTGAAACCAGAAGTGCTTTTCTGCCAGCACTTACAGTTTTGTGGCTAACGCTTCCAGAGGGTGCACGACCAATCTCAGGGGATTCATGTGCACCTGTGTGCACCCCTACATGTCTCCAATGTCTGTGTCCAAGGGAGATGGTCACCAGGGGACAGGGAACCCTCCCCATGGTAGGACAGGGGATGAGGGTGATCCAAGCCCACAAAGAAAGCCCTGAAACCAGGGCACATTTACCAATTTCAGGATGGGAAGCATGGGATGAACCATGCCAAACAGAGCCACTCACACAGTTTGTAAGTCATGCTTACTTCCAGTTGGAGCTGGCTTGGGTGGCTGATGTCACTGGAGAATGCCACCCAGCCAGAATAAAAGTCAGCACTGGCAGAGATGGAGGGAGAGTGGGGGAGATGGTTGGCAAGGAAGGTGTTCTCCACGCTGAGTGCAGGCAGTGCCAGCGTGCAGCCAAAGAGCCAGCACCAGGGAAGGAAGAGAGGTCCTCAACAGGAGGGAGGACCTGGAGCAGCATTGAGGGATGGCTCAAGCCCCACTCACAGGGGTTGTAAGGGAGGAGGGGCTTCTAGCCCACTCCCTCAGGTTTTTTTTCTGTTTCTCCTTTTTTCATCTTTTTGTTCTTTGGGGTTGTTTTCTTCTTTTGCTTTGGCTGGGGCACAGACAGCATGTCAGGAGATGGGAGTAGCCTCAGACTTATGGCAGTTGACCGTCTGGCCATGAAGAAACACCAAAAGGCCAGGGTGAACCAACTACCCCAGAAGCACAGGTGACATGAAGAACTAGGACTGATGCAATTGGAGGGCAAGCCACACGAAAACCAACTGACTCGTCCTGGAGGCTGGCATATGGAAGGGGCGTAGGGGAGGTGGAGCCCCACGGATACCCATCAGGAGGTGTGACCTACCTGGGAGAGTCCTCAGAAGGGAAACCCACCCCTGAAGATTTGATCAAAGTCACAGCAGGAGAGTTTCTGGACTTTTCCCAGGGTGATCTAGGTCCCCTCCAGAGGTCACAAGACCCTATGCAATATCCAACACCAGGCACACGTGCTAAGGCAGCACATAAGCGTATACTTGAGGTCAGTCAAGCACAGTCTGTTAACAAATTTACAAAATTCCATATCTTGTTAGATCACATCTTCAACTTGGAAGTTACTGCCACCTTGTGGCACTTGTTTTTATTCTGTGTATTGTTACATAAATTACTTTCTACATAGATGTAAAATGGTTCTTCAGAGACTGTAATGAGAGCAAACCCACACTTCAAATTGTATAGAAACTTATTTAATAACTGTGACACCATGCACTGTCAGTAATGAAGATTCAGAACTTTACACAAAACAAGTTAAACTTTAAAACTCACAGCATTTCCAAGTATAAAAACCAGGGGAACTTCCCCTTTAAAGTCTTCACATTTTCTGGAATCAAAAAGCAGAAAAGTTACAGATGTGTGAAGTTTTCTGTGAGCCAAATGCATACTTAAGCAATTAATCAGGAAGAAACTTCACTCTCATCAGGTTTGTATGTGGGCCTCATGATGAGCCTTAACCGAAAAACATTTACAAGAAAATATTTCACAAAGAGATTTTGCATACTCCCTTCAGTTCAGCTTCCCTGTCCCTAAATATCCCACGTTGCTTGACTTGCTGCATTTTTCTTTCTTCTTAGCAAATGTCAAAAGCAAATCTCAAGGCAGAGTACTAGAGATCAGTGAATGTATGGTTAGCTTTGACTTTGATACTTGCTTTCTGCTAACTTGAAAGCTGTTATGACATTGTAAGATGCTGTACATTGTGTTCAAAACAGGAACAGATAAATGCAGGCAGGTGTATCCTCTTCTGATGCATTAGAGGATGAGAATTACCCATCTGCAGCCTCTTTTTTGGTTTTCAGATTCAGCATCTGGTGGTCTGCTGTCAGTTTGTGAGCTGTGTGTATGTATGCAAGCCAATACAATAGATAAGGAAAGCTGCATTAGTTGAGTTATGCCTTTCAAACTAGAATTGTGTTAACTAATGTAGCTTTAGCAGTTGCTGATTAGAGGGAAACTGCTATCAAAAACTATTTAATGAATTCCAGTAAAAAAGTAAGTAAATATATAAGATTATTTAATTCGGCTCATGAACTGTTTATATTTCATACCTTTAATAACTTCCAGTTGAAACCATGCCTACATGGGAAGACACTAAAAATTCACTGGAAATTCAGTAAATAAATGCAAATACAATTTAAACCCCACTTCATTGCAAGACCTAGATGAAAGATGAGTAGAAGAAAATGCCTGGAAGTTTGTTTTCTGAATGAACAGAGATCCCACTAACTGCATGTCCTACTTCAGGAATGCCAAACTCATCTGGCTGGAAAAGTGGTGCAGGTCTGGTCTATGGGCTAGTTAAATAGTGCAGGGCCAGATCCGCAGGCTGGATTAGGCCTGCCCTCTGTGCCAGATCCAGTGCATATATACCTGGTTCAGCTGCCTTGGGACCCAGTAAGAAGAGGCCTGGCATCCAGGGCACCTGGCTGCTGCCACAAGAACAAGCCAAAGTGCCTGCAGCCTCTATATATCTTGCTGTGAACAGCCCCCTCTGCCCCCCTGACTTCCTCCCTGCCCCCTTTCCCCCCTGTGCTCCAAGACTGATTGCCAGGTTGGGGGGGG
Source organism: Crocodylus porosus (assembly GCF_001723895.1). Lineage (NCBI taxonomy): Eukaryota > Metazoa > Chordata > Crocodylia > Crocodylidae > Crocodylus > Crocodylus porosus. The sequence goes on from NW_017728915.1 coordinate 9,643,096, forward strand.
GGTTGTTTGTTTGTTCATTTCTTTTGCAGCAAGCCCCTTCCCCCACAAAAAAATAAAAACAAAAAAACAAAAAAAGCCAGAGCCCACCATTTTTTGCAGAGCCCACCCAAATTCAGTTTCCACAAAAGTTGCACAATTGCAAGTGTGGTGGGTCCCTACCTATAGCTTAATCCAAGACTGACCTGTTCATACAATTTAAAAGGGCTGATATTCAGGGCAGATGATGTTCTGGCCTAGAAAAGCATACAAATACCACAGAGCAGTCAGAGTGAATGAAAAGTTCAAAACTGCTTCAATGGAGTGCATGGCCATTACAAAAGCTTATATTCAGAGTCTAGCAGTGGTGAAGTTAATTTGTGCCAGTTAAGCGCTAATGTGGTTAGCAGTAAAAATGCTTGAATTCCATCATGAGAAAAGGTTTTATTATAGGAAGATTCAAAATGCTTGAACTCTGTCTGCACTGGTTCTTCTACCACTACTAAAACTAGCATAGCCACTTCATAGCTGAATTGGCTGGACACAGGAACAAGCTTTTCTACCATGAAAAGGGTCTGTCAGATCTGTCCCCAGAAACAAACTGGTGCATGATACAACTGCAACAGATATCGCTTTAGTTTGCTTGGGAATTATCAAGAAAATAATCATTAGTGTCTGTCACGGCGCGGGACCCTAGGAGCAGCCATGATCTCTCCTGGCGCCCTTACCATGCCAAGCTGCCTGTTTAGCACCCTTGTTCTTGCCCGCCATGACTTTGATGGTTCTATAATATTAATGGGAGGCTGCCTTTACTTGATCCCTTGGACCCGGTGCTCTTACCCTTCTGGTCCCTGCTCTATACCAAATCTATTCTGGTGTCCCAACCCTATGGGCATCGCGTGGCTCCTTCCACCCCTAATACCATGCCCCAAGCCTCTCAGTTGTTCCGGACGTTATCCTGTCTATGCTCTTTCCTTAGTGGCCCTGTCTGAGGCCTCTACTCATATGTTCGCCCTCACCAGGCTCCTCATTCCCGTACTTGCCCTCACCGGGCTCTAGTAGTTCGCTCACCATCACCGGGCTCCCTAATCTTGTACTTGCTCTCACCAGGCTCTAGCTGTACGCTGGCCCTCACCGGGCTCCTAATTCCTGTACTTGCCCTCACCGGGCGTCTATTCATATGCTTGCCCTCACCGGGCTCCTAATTCCTGTACTTGCCCTCACCGGGTGTCTTAGTGTGCTCACCCCAGAGCACTCGCCCCTATCGGGGCCGTCCCGCGCTCCCCACACTCTCACCCCCACACGGGGCCTGTCTCGTATTCCCTATGCTCACATAGCCCGCACTGGGCTTCGTCTCCCGTGCTTCCCGCGGCCGGGTTGCCCGCACTGGGGCTTCATCTCCCGCACTTCCCGCGGCCGGGGCTCAGGTGGCCGTAGCCGTGCCTGGCCCCTTGACCCTCCTCATGGGTCTTATGACCTACTTGGGCTTCTCACAATTGGACTCAGGTGGCCTCAGCCTTACCTGGCCCTTAAGACCCCTTTCATGGGAATGGGGCAGTGCCCCCCTGAACGTTGTCCCCTCACTGGGCTTCTCACTTGCACACCCCTCCCTAGGGCTCTACTCACGCTCCTGTCCACACTGGGGCCTGTCTCGCGCTGCACGACTCTGCCCCAATGGGGCCGGAGTCTGTACAAACCCCCAAACACGGCACCCTCTCTGGTGCCAGGAACCCCCACTCTACTGGGTAGCCCCCATGAGGCCTCCTCCAACCCCTACAGCCTCACCCAGTCCTCCTGTGTTACACAAACAACTAAACAGAAAATACAAAGCCATAAGCCAACTGGCTGTAACACAAAATAAGCCTCCTGGCTATAACAAAAATTCTACGCCACCCTGGCACTCCTTCATACCTCCCTGTCAGGGTTCTCTCCACCCCGTACCATCATGCAGACAGTCAGGCTGCGCTGCTCTGCTCTGCAGCAGAGCTCCCACTGCTTAGACTTCCAGAGGGGAACTGCCTGCTAGGCTTCAGCCTGGGCTGTTTATATACTCCAGGCTCTGCCCCCTCCTGGTCAGCTGACCAACTGCAGATGTCCCCAGCAACCGGCACCTGTATCCCTTCATAGGAGCAGGGCACCAGAGTGCCCCTGTGACAGTGTCAGCTTCTCAGGTATCTTGTAGTCAATAAAATAGCTCATGGTGTAGTTAAAAAAAAAAAAGTACATTTCAAATACCAAATTAAAAAGTAAATTGAAATGCGTGTCATGTAAGAGCCGGAACAATTGTAGTAAAAAGAATCAAGGAAATCTGACCATAAGTAAAGGAACACTAAGTGACTGGCAACTTTTTATAAAAATCATAATCAAACTAATAAGGCAAAAGTAAAACAAAACAGTATGTTTGCTTGAATCATCAAACAACCTGTGTTGTTGGTTTTATCGCGGAGTTATGGTAGATTAGGCATTTAGATAGAAGCTGGTCTTCAGAAAAACGTAGCTCTGTAAGGGAGAAGATAAGCCTGTAAGCAATGAACATTTTGGGGGCTGGGGATGATGATGACCACATGAGTTTAATCAGTATTGAAACGCAAGGGCAAGGGCTGGAAATAAAAAAGGGAAACTGAAAATTACATTCAGAGTTGGCAAAGAAGTGATCTGGGAATGGGAAAGCGTAGCAGGATTGGGGCCACAGGGGTGGCCATGATATCCTCTTGTGGCTGTGCATTCCCTGCCTGGTTCAGGCTCTAATGTAGCCCTCCCTTGTTCACTTGACTTTGTACTTATTAAGGATAGTACAAGGGAGACTGCTTATGGGCTGTCAGAGAGAGCCAAAGTCACTACTAGGCTCCTCCAGGATCCCCTTCTCCTCAGCCTGTCCCTCAAACCCAATAGGGGTTTCTCAGCTTGCCTATGCCCCTGCAGGGCACCTGAAGCCTTAAGGGTAGATTTTAGGGTTCCACTCATCCCTTACTTCAGTCCCCAAACCTCACAGGTGTTACTGTAACTTTATTCACTCTGTAAATGTCTTGGCCTTATCAGCCTTCTTCCTCTATGTTCTTTGTGGGCCCACAGTACAGAACCTGGCTCCTAGCTTCCAGCCTTCCTGCCTGCAGGTCCCTGACCCTCTCAGTCCCTGATCCCCTTTGGATCTTTGGTCTCTCCTGGGTCCTAGTCCCAGTCTTGAGCCAGTTAGACTACCAGGCTTCCCTAGCTCTAGCAATCTGTGCCTAAAGCTCCTCTTGGGCTGTTAGCTTTCCAAGTAGGCTTTAAGCCTGCCCCAGCAAAACACATCTGTCCTCTGGCAGATGCCCAAACTCTCTCTGGGTTTTAGGGCTATATGAAGCTTTGGTCCCTGATTTGATTCAGTGGAGATTTGGCCTGATTTGGCGGTCGAATCTCCAAATCTGAATCAAATCAGGAGATCCTTTAGTCGCTCTGAATCAAATTGGAACCCTCCAATTGATTTGGAAAGATTTGGAGATTCAGACACAGATTTAAATGTTTTTTCTACATACCTCTAGGTACCAGGCAGTTTGTGAATGCTGCGATGCTGGGGCAGATGGAGTGTCCCTCAGGAGAGTGTCCCTCAGGAGAGTCCCCCAGCATGCTTAGCAGCAGACCCAGAAATGGACCAGAAGCACTTACAGTCCACTTCTGGGTCTGCTGAGGAGCGTACAGGCCCCCCCCGGCTCAGCAACTGGTACTTGGGTCTGCAGGGGTGCATCCGGGGTCCCCCGTAACCAATCGCTGAGCCAGGGAGCCGTGGGGGAGCTCCCCTGCACTCTTCCTGAAGGACCCAGAAGAGGACCAAAAATACTTCTGGTCCACTGCCAGGGTTGCCGCTGAGCATGCATAGCCCCCCCGCCCCCACTCCAACTCCTGTAGGATGCTCCATCCGCCCAGCACCGCAGCGTTCACAAGCTGAGCCTGGTACCTTCAGGTATGTAGAAAAAAACATTTAAAGCTGTGTCTATGGTCAAATCACTGATTCTCCAAATCAGCATTGAATCTTCAGATTTGGCTTTGGCCAAATCAAATCAGGGACAGTGATCCAAATCCACAAATTGGATCACTGTCCCTGATTCAGGCTGAATCCAAATTGAATACAGCCCATTTTGCACACCCCTACTGGGCTTAACATAAAATAGGAACGCCTGCCTGCACAAACAGACCTTTTTCTCTGCCCCAGGCAGCTTTCTTCTGTTCCCAGACCTTTAGAGTCACTTACCCCTACCACTCTATTGCCAGGATCTTCTCTTCTCATGGCTCCCAAAGCTAGACTGCAGGACCAGCTAAGGTTTTGGGCTTGTATAGCTCCAGCCCTGCCCACTGCTGGTCAGGTGACTCCACAATTATCCCCCTTCCCACCTGTAAGCTGTCTCTCTGGCTGCTTGCCCTCTTAAAGGAGCAGATGCACCCTGGTACCCTAATACAGACCAAAATGAGATATTGAGACTGGGCCACTATTCACTGCTGGGAGTGAAATTTGAGATCAAGTTTAATGTTGGGAACAAAAATGCATCTGGCTCAATTTAAGCTTTGGAATAGGTCTGGAATATTTGCCAAAGAAATATTTATCCTGTCCTTTGACTTTATAAGCATGTTGTTTAGGATAATTAAAAACAATTGAATTGATGGCAAATGTTTATAAACAGTTAATTGCTGCACTAAAATTGTGCAATTTACATTCCAAGTTCAATACATTCCCATTTAAGTTTGTTTTCTAGAATACACTGAATATAGTCTCTAGGCAAATAATGAAACAGAAATTATTCTGTTCAAGATTTTGACACATGTTGAAGACGCAGTGGTTGTGTCTACATCAGATGCTTTACTGCACAGAAGACTAGTTTACTATGCAGTAAAGCACCACTGTTGACATGTGCAGGTGCTTACTGCACGGTAAATTAATCTACTGCATGGTTAGTTTACTATCTGCAAATGCAGGTAGTAAATTAACTGCATAGTAGTTACTGCACACAAGTAGACAGTGACCAGAGCCCTTTAACCCAGGCCCATGGTAATTTGCTTCTAGTCAGTCCCACCACCAAGCTTTCTCCAAGGTCATGGGGCTTGGAGCTTCTCTGACCCTAGGACTGGGGCAACTTTTTGCCTGCTTTTTGCACCATACCCCTGTGCGTCAGGCACCTGCTGAGGTCCAACAGCACTTAGACTCACAGCTAGAGCCCCAAGGGCCACTGAGGGAGCCACACTGGCATCCTCTCCAATGCTAAACACCACATCCCAGGGGCCAATCTGGTCCCAGGACAAGATTGTAGACCTCAGGGTAATGCTGTGGTCCAGATCTGGCTTTTAAACTGAGGCAGGCAGTCCAATGCCCATATCTATGAGTTGCTGACAGGTTGCATGTGGGAATTTGGGCATAACCCATTGGCTTGTATTGCTGCATAAAGGTCAAGACCTCATGGGCACACTGGGTCTGCATCACCAACCATGACCACTAGTTGGGGGCTGCCTGGAGGACTAAGCCTTTATGCGGCAACTTAACCACATCCTTGCTCCCCAGGACCTTGGACAGAGATGTGCCATGTTCTCCAGTATGGGCAGCCTGCTTGAGCCTCTGCTATGGCCTAGCAGTGGCAATGAGACTTCAGTGGGAGAGGGACCCTCAGGGCATCAGGAGCATGTCCTGCAACATTCCCCACTCCCAGCCTCATTCAGCCGCTTTAGGAGTCTGGGCCAGTGGCTCCCACACCAGATCTGGGTGTCCAGCTCTGCTCAGGAGGACAGCCCATGTATGGCACCACTTGAACTAGGGAGCTCCAGCTCCTCCCCAGAGGGGGCATTGCCTGGGCAGCCAGGTGCTGTGCCCATGTACCCCAGGGCACTAGTGGAAACCACACATCATCACTGCCAGTGGGATCAGACACAGGCCTTGGGAGATGTTTGCCAAGGCCATCTAGTCAGCCCTGTGTAGCCGCTAGGCCTTGACCAGTCGCTCTTGTGCTGCTCTCGCTTGGGTAAGTGATGTTCCATGCCTCGTGGGCTTGTGCCTCTGCCTGAGCTGGTGACTTCCACCTGAATCTTCAACCCCTGTGCTTGCCTGCCATGACTTGTTGGACCTCAATGTCCAGGGCCATTCTTCAGGCGTGCTTGTAGACCCATGGTTCCTCCCAGCGGTTACTCATGGGGCTCCTCCACTCCTACACCCCGGCCTCACGCTTCCTGTGGAGTGGTGTCTGGATGGTCGACATCTCGCTCCTGGGACCCTTAAGACCAGGTCCCCGTCAGGCCCCAACACTATCTATCTCACACATGGGCCTGCTACCCTCAGATTCCCCTGGAGCTCGGGGTGGGGGGGAACAAATCAAAGAAGGAAAGAAAGAAAGATGCTTCAACACAAAACCAGGCTCCCTGCCCCTTTAATTACCCTTCTACCTTCCCGGGTCTAAACAGGACACTGGCTGCCTCATCCCCTTAGGCAATCAGGTTCCCTGCCTACTCTAAGGCACCTCTAGGTCCAGCAGCGATGCTCGCTCCAACAGCAACCCTTCCTGGGTGTGCCCGCAGTCCTTCTCTTGGGGAGGATTTCTTGCAGTGTTTCCCCATCATCCTTAAGAGGTGTTCCTGGCGTGCCTCCATCGTTCCATTTGCAGCATCGCCAAGATGATCCTCCTCTTCCTTCTTGCCTCTGTCCCGGCTGTTCCTGCTTCCCTGGTCCTGTGGACTGGATCACCTCCACTGTGGGGTCATATGCAGCTGTGTCCCCTGACTCCCTGCCAGCTCCGCAGCGTGCGCTGCCATTTTTATCTGTGCCAGCCGGCATTCAGCGCTGATGTCACCAGCCAGCCGCAGCTGGATAAACAGGCAGCTGATGAGCCACATAGGTTCTGCCTTCTGCCCCTTGTGTGCTGCATTCCAAGCCGCCAGTGAGAATTCTTCCATACAGCATGTCCTGGGACATAATCCCCCCGCCAGCTGTCTTGTGGCAGTTTCTTGAGACACGCTTCAGCGTTACCTGTGACTCATTGTGAGGTGTGATGCTGTGATCTCTCAACATCCAGTCCCGTGTCCTCACCACATCTAGACAAAAAGTCAGCTGTTATGTGGTCCTTCCCAGGGCAGTATACAATATGAAATTTGAAAGGTTGCAAAGCCAATGCCCAGCGCATTATTTGCACATTGTCGGTCTTGGTGGAACTGAGCCACTTCAGGGGCGCATGATTGGTGATAAGCGTAAATTCCCGCCCTAGCAGGTAATAGCGGAAGTGTTCGACCACCCACCAGATAGCCAGGCATTCCTTCTCAATTGTCACATATCTGGTTTCAGCCAGCAATAACTTCCAACTTGTGTAGGCTACCAGCCGGTCTAGGCCTGCATCTCGCTGTGTAAGAACGGCTCCAATGGCGGCGTTGGAAGCATACTTTTGCAACATAAAAGGTCTATTAAAATCTGGGGTGCATATGATTACATCTTCACATAGGGCCCTTTTTAAGGTTTTAAAGCTCTGAAGCATCGCCCTTGTCCAGTGTATCCCCTTCCGAGGTGACTCCTTCAGGGCCTCTGACAAAGGCACCGCTATGTCTGCAAACTGGGGTATGAATCTGCGGTAATAGTTCACCAGGCCCAGGAATAACCTTAATTGCTTGAGCATTTGTGGAGCCTGGAAGGCCTGAATGGCCCGGACCTTATCTTCCAAGGGTCGTATGGTACCCTGGCCTACCTGGAAACCGAGATACTTTGTAGATGTGTGGGTGACCGCTCACTTACACAGGGTTGCTCTCAGACCCTCCTGCCCTAGTTTGGTCAAAACGGCCCTTCGGGGCACGTAGGTGCTGACCCCACGATTGGATGAAGATGACAATGTCATCAATGTATGCAGCTGTGTTCTCGACATGTGGCGCTAAGAGGCTACCCATTAGCCGCTGGAAGGTAGTGGCCGCCCCATGCAACCCAAACGTCATTCGTACAAATTCATAGAAACCCCAAGGAGTCCCAAAGGCTGTCTTAGGTCAGTCACATGGCCGGACCAGTGTCTGCCAATATCCTTGGCTAGATCTAACGTAGTTATAAACTGGGCTGCCCCTATTCACTCCACTCATTCCATCACCCGGGGCATGGGGAAGGCATCGAAAGTAGCAATTGCATTCAACTTGCGGTAATCAATACAGAGCCGTAGCGTCCTGTCTGGCTTCCGTACTGGTACTAGGGCGCTTTGTCACGGGCTCCAGGAGGGCCTGATGATGCCAAGGGCTTGCATCTTTTCCACTTCTGCCTTCAATTCTGGCATCAGGTGTTGAGGCAGGGGCTGCCACCGATCCCTTACGACCGTACCTGGGAGCATATAGATGGGATGGAACGTACTCCTTACCCACCCAGGATTCTCTGAAAAAACTTCTTTAAATTCTAAGAAGTTCCCACGCTTCCTTCTCCTGGGTCGGAGTTAGCTTGGTGCTCATGTGGACACCCTTCACGGATTCGTGAGTCATTGTTCCTGTGCCAGGTTTTCGCTGTCTTAGGTTGTTGGTCACCTCGACCCTAAATGCCACCCAACCTTTGGGTTGGTGCCATTCCCGCAGCAAGTTGATGTGGTAGATTTGTTTCATTCTTTGATGCCCTGGGTGGTAAACCTCATAGTCGACAGGGCCGACCCTCCATGTAATCTCAAATGGGCCCTGCCACTGAGTCAGTAGCTTGCTGTGCAAAGTGGGTAAAAGAATTAGCACCTTTTGCTCAGGTTGAAACTCTCATTCCTTGGCGTGCAAGTCATATCTCTCCTTTTGACGTTGCTGGGCTTGTTGTAGATTACCAGCCACTAGCTGTCTTGCATTCTGGACCCATTTTTGGAACACCCATTGGTATCCTGATGGGCTGGCAATAACCGTAGGGCTCTGCTCCCACCTTTCTCGGAGGATTTGCAGCAAGCCTCAAGGCTGATGACTGAGCACTAGCTCAAAAGGAGAGTATCCAAGGGGCTCCAACGGGGCATTCCTGAGCATGATGAAGGCCAGCAGCAGCATCAGGTCCCAACACCGTGGGCTGCCCTGTATGCACCACCTCAGCACCTTTTTTAGGGTTCCATTTAGCCTCTACACTAACCTGTTGGTTTGAGGGCAGTACACTGATGTCCATAACTGCCTGATTTTCAGGGTCTGGCACACTCCCTGTAGAACTCCAGACATGAAGTTTTGGCCTTGGTCTGTTAAGATCTCATGGGGAATCCCCATGCAGGCGATCCATTTCACCAACTCCTCTCCTATCTTCGGCGCTGTTACGGATCTCAAAGGTATTGCGTCAGGGTATCTCATCGCATAATCAATGAACACCAGAATGTTACCCATTACTGCTGTGAGATAGTGGCCACACAATGTCCACAGTGATCCGGGAGAATGGCAGGTCGATCACAGGCATAGGTCTCATTGAAGCACACGGTAGTCGGTCCTCTCTAGCCTTTTGGCATACAGGGCACTCTGCACAACAACGGGCCATGTCATCACTCATCCTTGGCCAAAAAAAAATCTAGATATCTTATGTAATGTGCGGTCCCTACCTAAGTGGCCCCTGGTCGGGTTGGCATGTGCCGATAACCACACCGCCCTCCGGAAACACGCTGGTACAACTAATTGAATCTTATCCTCCTTCCCCACCCTGTCTGGTGAGACCCAATACAGGAGGTTGTTCCTTACCTCAAAATGGCTCACCGGACTAGCATCCAATGCCGGCTGTGATGATGCGTTTCTTGTCTGGGCTCATGGCTCGTGTAGGTCTGGGTCTTCTTGTGCTTGCCAGAACTGTTGGCTACTCGTGACGTCTCGTAGATCCATGATGAACTCCTCTGGTCCCTCTGCAGTGTCTTCCCTTTCCACTGGATCACCAAGCCAGCCTTCCCATGTGCTTAAGGACCTTCGTGTGGCCTTGACATCCCACACCCTGTCCATGACGTTGTACAACAGGGCCCAGTCTTGACCCAGGAGCATGTCGCAGGCTAAACGGGGTGCCAGGCCCACTAATAGCGCCCCCTGGTATTCCATAACCCGGAGGTCCATCCACATACAATGCATGGTTTGTGTATCTCCGTGGAGGCAGGATACACTCACCGGCCCAGCCCAGCAATCACAGGACTCTTTCACGAGGCTGGCCTTGATCAGCGACTGGGCACATCTGGAGTCCAACACTGCCCACACTGGTCAGCCCTTGACCCAGGCTTTCACTACTGGGCGTTCCCACACCAGGCTCTTGCCTCCTGCCCCAAAACGGCAATCCATGGGTTCCCCCTGGCTGTACTCCCTAGCAGGTTCTGCCCCTCTCCTCAGGGAGCTGCATGGCCACCATCTTTCTGAGGCTCTTTCCAGGCACTCTCACGCAAAGTGCCCCCCTTGGCCGCAATGATAACAGACCATGTCCCCACCTGAGCCCTTGGGGCTGGGTCTCCCCTGCTCCACTTCTTTTGCTGTCAGCACCGGTGGCGGGGGTCCGTGTTTCTCACGAGGGTAATATACCTCTGCAGCCGTGAAGGCCTCTGCCAACTTTAATGATGCATCACAAGACCCCGGGGAGTGTTGACAGACCCACCTCTGGGTTTTCTCTTCCAGGTCATTTATGAACTGCTCCAATATGACCTTATCGACTAACATGGTCACCGTACAAGTAGCCAGATTAACCCATTTTCCAAAAAGGTCCCGTAGTCGCTGGAGCAAAAGCCATGGTCATCTCTCCTCTGTCCCTTTCTTATCCCCGAAGAGTCAACGGTAGTATTCGGGGCTAATCTCCAAGTGATAGAGAATCGTTACTTTAACAGCCTCATAATTTTGGGTGTCTAGGCTGCCTGTGCCTTGCCCACCACCAGGGCCCCTAGCTGACTGGCCCAATACCACCTATCAAGGCAGGGCAGCACGAGCTATGGTGGCTGCATGCCGCTCGAAGGCCTCAATGTAGGCCTCTGGGTCATCTTCCAGCGTCATCTTGGGCATCTGCAAGGCGGACAGGCAATGCCGCATCCAGTCCTGTTGCCATCCTTTGTTGGGTCCCCGCAATGTGCATCAGGACCTGTAGATTCTGCCCCAGCAGATCCACTGGAACCATCTTGGCAGGTTGCATACTGTTCAGGTTACCCCCTGAAGGGTTCCCGGCCAATGCACCACATTGTAGCTGCTGGGCCTCGACCAGTCGCTCTCGTGCCGCTCTCGCTCGGGTAAATGATGTTACACACCTCGCGGGCTTGCGCCTCTGCCTGAGCTGGTGACTTCCACCTGAATCTTCAACCCCAAGCTCGCCTGCCATGACTTGTTGGACCTCAGTGTCCGGGGCCATTCATTGTGCATGCTCGTAGACCCGTGGTTCCTCCCGGCGGTTACTCACGGGGCTCTGCCACCCCTACATCTTGGCCTCATGCCTCCTGCGGAGCGGTCTCCGGGTGGTCGACATCTTGCTCCTGGGACCCTTAAGACCAGGTCCCCCTCAGGTCCTGACACTATCTATCTCACACATGGGCCTGCTACCCTCAGATTCCCCTGGAGCTCGGGGTGGGGGGGAACAAATCAAAGAAGGAAAGAAAGAAAGATGCTCCAACACAAAACCGGACTCCCTGCCCCTTTAACTACCCTTCTACCTTCCCGGGTTTCAACAGGACACTGGCTGCCTCATTCCCTTAGGCAATCAGGTTCCCTGCCTACTCTAAGGCACCTCTAGATTCAGCGACAATGCTCACTCTGACAGCAACCTTTCCTGGGTTCGCCTGCAGTCCTTCTCTCTCAGGGCGGATTTCTTCCAGTGTTTCCACGTCGTCTTTAAGAGGCATTCCTGGCGTCCCTCCATCGTTCCATTTGCAGCGTCACCAAGATGATCCTCCTCTTCCTTCTTGCCTCCATCCCAGCTGTTCCTGCTTCCCTGGTCCCATGGACCGGATCGCCTCTCCTGTGGGGTCATATGCAGCTGCGTCCCCGACTCCCCTCTGGTTCCGCAGCATGCGCCACCATTTTTATCTGTGCCAGCCGGCGTTCAGAGCTGACATCACCGGCCAGCTGCAGATGGATAAACAGGGGGCTGACGAGCTGTGTGGGTTCTGCCTTCTGCCCTTTGTATGCTGCATTCCAAGCCACCAGTGAGTATTCCTCCATACAGTGCGTCCCAGGACACCCTGCCTCTGATGTCAAGGCTTAGTTACATCTGACATTGAAGAGAGAACCTTAGACTTGCATACTGGCTAGACATATCTTGACTCTCTGAACCCTGGGACTGGTAGATATAGAATTGTTTACATTATTCTTATCTGCTATCACTGTGTATCAGTAAAATTTGCCTATTATTGAATAGAGAGGTCATGATTGGTCAGAGGGTTTGGATCTGCCTGGAACAAGGTTTCTGGGTCATAAATCCAGTGCCAACACTGAACACTATCATGGCCCTAGAGGTTACCTGGCCCCTGGCCACAGCCTCATCTGCCCCCTGGCAGCAATCCACCACCCAGCAGCAAGGCTCACAGTGGGCTTGGGCTGAGGTGCAGTGATGCCTCCAGGGGCCCATTCCCCTGCCAGCCAGCCCTCCAGCCTGGACTCTGCCCAGCTGCTTGCCCCAGCTCCATGTAGCCCTGGAGCAGGACCTACTTGCAGCAGGGCCTGCACTATGCCCTCTGGCTGCATGAGGGGAAGCCAGCCACTCTGGCACAGCAGCAGCTGCCCTTGATTTCAGGTGAACTCTCCATCCACTGGCCTCACTGCAACATATGCACCCATGGTGGTATGACCAGAAGCCAGGGTGTTAGGTGCCTGTCCTTGGGCTCCATCCCCATGGTACCTCCACCCCACTTATCCCTACCCTGGGAGGGCACACAGCACTGTACATAGTCTGCACAGGGAATAGGGTGCTTTATTAATAGTGGGTGGAGGAGGTGTTGGAGGGGCTATATGGGTTGGAGAGGGGCTCTATGGTTCAGGGGGGATGGGACCTGCTGGGGTGGGGTGGAAGTGGGAAAGAGCTCTCTTGATGGGGAGGGAGCCTACAATTGGGAGTGCAGGAGGAGGTGATCTGCCAGTGCCTCTCACACATGGTGCCCTGGGCCCTGTTGCCAGTTGTGTGGCCCACCCAGGGCCTTGGTGGTGGGGCCCATTGCTGTCACTGCTACCATAGCTGGTGCTCCCCGTGGGTCTCCATGCCAGGTGTCCTCCATCTGCTGCACCTCCTCTGCCCAGGCCTCACAAAAGAGCTCCCCCTGGGCCTCAGTGACCCGGGAGATGTTGGCCTCCATGACCCTGAGGCTGGTGGTGAGGGTGCACCAGCGACCCTTCAGGTAGCCAAAGGTACACTCCACCACTGCACAGGTCCAGCCCAGGCACCTGTTGAAGTGTGCCTGACAGGGTTCCCAGCTGGCCAGTGTAGGTCTGCATGAGCCAGGGAAGGAGTCAGTAGGTGGTGTGCCAGATGAAGAAAGGTGGGGCTGGCACTATGCCCAACTGGAGGTCTGGCAGCCCTGGTGCATAAAGCCTGCTCTCTAAAGCTGGCAGGCTGGAGTTGCAGATGTGGGCATCGTGAGTGCTGCCTGCCTAGCAGGCACTCGCATTGGTGAAGGCACTGTGGTGGTTGATGATGGATTGTAAAAAGTTGTGTGGATATGTCCTTTGCTGTAACTTAAATTGATTTGGAAGTAGCTTATGCCTAAACCAGGACTAAGATGCACAAAAGGATTTGTACTTTTTTTATTAAATAGGTACACATTTATGGAAACTAGGGCTAAGATGCAGTCTCCATAGTTTTTGTATCACCTCAACTAAATAGACTTTATTTAGTTGACTAAGAGTGACTGTTGAAGTGATACAAACTTGTAAAAATGAATGCAGTTATGCTTCCAGAGAGCTTGAATAGCTTTTTTTTTTTTCATTTTAACTATTCTCTTATGAGTATCTGTTTCTAAAACAATAAACTTTCAGTGGTCCTAAAAATGGTGTTAGCAGCTTTCTGTTCAGTCCCTCTTGCTGAACTAGATCTGTGAAGAGCAGAATTGTTTGGCCACAAAGGAAGAGGCTGACAGGAACTGACACTGAGTACTCGCAGTTTTTTTTCTAGCATACACAGTAACTGAAGATCTGTTGAGAAATTTTGAAGTGTATCTGTCCAGATACAGTGGTACAACAGGATGATCTCTCAGCACCAGTTAAGACTGAAGTGTGAAACCTGTTGTGTGACCCAAAGCAGCAGCTAAGGTATTTTTTTTTCTTTTGTTGTTTTGAAGCAGTGCCAGTCTTTTTGCTGTGTATCAGTATACTGGGATGTAGCCTCTGCTTCTGCTTCCTTTTCGGTTCAGTATATTGTGCAGGTCAGGTTTTAGGGCAGTTCCTTCAATGAGGAGCTGGAGCCAGTTAAGTGGGTTAGCTAAGGCCATCTTGGAACCCACCAGAAACTGCTTAGTAGGGCAGTATGAAGCTTTGGGTGCTGATTTGATTTGGGGGAGATTTGGTGGCCGAATCTCCGAATTAAATCAGGAGACCAGTTTCAAGGTCTGAATTGATTCAAAGCTCTCCAAATCAAATTGGAAAAGATTTGGAGAGCCTTGGTGATTTCAAGCAGTCCCCACTGGCTGCATCAGGGAGCTAGACCTGGACTCCATGCTGGTAAGTAGGGGGCAGGGGAGGAGGTGGGAGGGGCCATGGGGGGAACCCTGCCAGGCCCCATCCCCTGCCTGCTCCCCCACATGGTTGCCTCACCCAGCCCCAGCTTATGGTTCTTTAAATAAAAGCCCCCACTCACCAGCTGATGCCAGGTGGGGGGGAGCAATCCCTGCTGCTCCCTGCTGCCCCACACCATGTGGGGAGCTCTTCCATGAGCCCCTAACCCCTGCCCACTCTCCCAGCTGCCCCATGGATGCCCCGTCCACCCCAGCTCTCAGCCCTTAAAAAAAAAGCCCCACACTCACTGGGTGCTGCAGTGGCCCCAGGGTTTCTGGGGCCTCATGGCAGAACACCCCACATGGTGTGGGGTAGTGGAGGGACAGTGGGGATTATCCTCCTGTTTGGCAGGAGCTGATGAGTTGGGGCTTTTTATTGTTTGTTTTAAAGGTCCAGGAGCTGGGGCAGGCAGAGCAGCCATGGAAGGGGCTGGGAGAGTGGGTGGAGGTCAGGGGGCTCATGACAGAGCCCCCCATGCAGTGTGGGGCAGCGGGGATCCCCCCCCGCCTAGCAGCAGCTGGTGAGTGTAGCCTAGGTAATCATCCTCTATCTGTATTTTTCCTTGTTGAATCTGATCTGATTAACTGCAGAGCATTTTTTCAGTCTATCCACCCCCCACCCTGTACAATTTAAAATTATGGCATTGTGAAAGACTTCTTTCCCAAGCAGAGAAGTGGGAGGGTAGTGGTGGTGGTGGGGGGCAATGAGAAATGCATGCAGATCCTAGTTATGTGGGGGAGGGGAAAAGAAAAGAGGAATAAAGAGAGTACAGAAACACTGCTAGGGTGAGATTGAGTCATAATCGGGGATCCAGGTTTTCTGTTTTCCACAGAAAAATGGGGAAAAACATGGAGTTTCCTTTTTGACCAAGAAAAATGTGGATTTTTCATTTAACAGAGAAACATTCAGATTTTCCATTTTTGCCAAGAGCCTCTCTGCAGGCTGGCAAAGTTCCAAGTGTGCAAGGGACTGGGGGGAGCGGGAGAATGGTGGTTAGGCAGGGAGTTCATGTACATGCTCAGACATTCTCACGGTCACCAGGCAGTCCGGAGAGAAGCTTCTGCAGATAAGTCTGGTGGGAGCAGGGGTGGGGGGTTGAGCCCCCCCTAAAGAGGGAGGGAGGGAGTTGGGCAGGGCTAGGGCTGGGAGTGCTGCCCAGTCCGGGCAGTGCATGGGGCTTGGGACTGGAATGCATGGTTGTAGGGCTTTGGTGGGGAGCAGGATGGAGCTGTGGCAGGGGGGTGGGGGATAGGGCTGGCTCCTCACCGCTGCATGCAGTCCTGGGGGGAGGGAGTATGGGCAGCATGTGCCCCCCAGATTTGTTTGTGGGGTGGGGATGGACTGACTACTGCATGTTTAGGTTTCCTACCCGGTTGCCCTCTCCCTGTGACCTCCACAGCGCGGTGGGTGGGACCCGGTGTGGGAGGGAAGAGCGGAGCCGGGCAGGGAAGCTCCTTGCCATTGCAAGCCGCAGAGTGCCTTAGCAAGGTCCTCCCCACCCAACCAGCAGCAGTGGGGGTGGCATTGAGGAGCTGTGCCTCTGGATGCTTCTGGGTGGGTATGGGAGTGAGGGAGAGAGTAGGGCTAGGGCTGGGGCTGGGGCTGGGGCTGGGGCAGAGGTAGGTGCTGCACAGCTGGGGCAGGGCACAGGATGAGGGGTGTGGCTCCTGCTACCATGGGTTGTCACTGTGGGCTGGGGCCATGGGTTGCACTGGGCTCTTCCCAGTAGGGGGGTTGGGCCATGCTGCACTTGGGGTGGGCAGCACAGAGCTCCCAGTGGTGACAACAAGCTTCCCGCCCAGCCCTGTTCTGCCCTGTCGTGCCAGGTCCTACTCACTGGGATATGGAGACCCCGGGGGAAGGCAGCAGGGTGGGGAGCCCAAACCCACAGTGAACAGCCTGCCCCCACCCCCTCTAAAGGGCTCTGCTTAGACCCTGCAGCCCATGGGGGAGGGGGAGGGGGAGCTGGGCTCCATGCTCCACTCTGCCACAGAAGCTGCCACCTCCCATGGGCAGCAGCCAGGTTTGGGTGCTGCTGTGAAGGTCGGGGGGCTGCATATATGGATTCCTGGCCCTGTAGTCCTGGCAGCTGGGGGCCCCCTCTGGCAGGGCTGGAGGGAGTTGGGGGGCTGTGGGTGGGGAGTGAGGGTCACTGGCAGGGCTGGGGGACTATGATTTGAAAGTGAGGGGCCTGGACCTGCATCCTGGTGAGCAAAGGAAGGAGGGAGAGCTCCGATTTTCCATGATAAAAAACCCATAATCAAATGCCAAAATTTATAGATATTTAGAATATATTTTATTGTGGTGATTAAGGCACTAGTAGGCTTCCAAACTGCTTTTAAATGGTAAATATATCAATAAAACATTGTGTTCAATTGATGCCTATCTATACAGTTGCATTTCATTTTAATAACAGATTTTGTGTTTTTTAATTAGAGAATTTGTGACTTTTTAAACAGAGGAAAACAGGATCTCTGGACATAATTATATGAGGAGAGAGCAGGGATAAGTGATGCATAGCTTTCCTGAACTAGTGGGGGAAGGGGAGAGGCAGCCTGTGAAAGGAATAGGAGAATTTAAAGAGCCCTACGGTGTTCTGTTGTACTTGGCTGCTGGAAATATACTGAGCCTCTTTTAGCTGAATGTTATTTATTCTCAAAGCATATTGGTTTGTGTTTCAGTAAAGCAGCTGTAATTAAGTACTAAAAAGAGGAAACTCGAGTCTGATCAAAGGAACTATATTTCCCCAATTCTTACAGGTGGGACCAAATTGCCCCAGCAGACAGCCTCACCAGTTTCAATGGTGGTAAACTGTGGGCAATTTGCCCCATATTGTGTGGTTTTGACTCAATCTTTTGTGAGTAGTCACAAAGCTGTTGTGATATAATACACAAACTCTAAAAGTAAGGGAATGTTAAGAAGCTGACATTTCTGAACGTGAAGAGCTCTAGGAAAGTGAGAGTTAATATTTCTGCTCTTATCTGGGAGCAGCTCTCACATTTCTCAGAGACAGAAAATCTTTGAGTCGAGTTTATTAAGGCATTCGTGACTTCATGACATTCTGACATTTCTACAAGTGAGTGGGAGGACATGTTGGCAGACAAGTAAGCCAATGTCAGTGTGCGGAGAGCTGTAAGTTTAGATTTGGGACAACAAGGAATAGCAAGAATCCACAGCTCAAGGAAAGATTCTCTAGGAGCTCAAGTCCTCAAGGATTATTAAATTTCTCTGCAGCATATGGATGGATGTAGTTAAAGCTCTTTTAAAAAAAGTTAGCATCTCTTGGAGAGGCTTACATTTAAGATCTGCACTTGTTACAGAGAGAGAAGATTGTCCATCAAGACAAGAATACTGTAGCCAGCTTTTTTTGGTGGTGTCTTTTATTGGACTACTGTACAGGTCCCTGACATCTCACCAGAACTGGTAAGCAGTCCTCTGCCCAAAATAATTGCCTGCCCCTACTTCATGCAATAGACTTATTCCTGAAAAACTGTAAATAACTCAAATTTGCATAGAGGGAACCCACTTTACAAGGTAGCAAATAGGAATAGGTTCAAAGACCTCGACTGCATTGGAAGCAGGTAATTTTGCTTGGGCCAGGGAGGCTTCCTGGGGTGGACTGGGCTGAGCTGTGCTCAGGGTGGGTGACGGCTGTGCTAGGGTGGGGTGAGGGCTGCAGCCACCCCACAATTTGCCAGAGACCCCCCGTAACCCCCCTCCCAGTGCTGCTGCTGCCCACCCAAAGTTCAGCCTGGTGCAGCCCCCCCCCCCACCTCCAGGAAGAGGCCAGCCCTAGGGGTTGGGGTGAGTGGGACTGGCAGCTGCTGGTGTAAGGGTGAGAGTAGGGCTGGGGCTGGGTGAGTGGGACTGCCCCCCCTGCTGGTGTGAGGGAGACAGTAGGGCTGGGGCTGGGGCTGGGGCAGAGGTAGGTGCTGCACAGCTGGGGCAGGGCACAGGATGAGGGGTGTGGCTCCTGCTACCATGGGTTGTCACTGTGGGCTGGGGCCATGGGTTGCACTGGGCTCTTCCCAGTAGGGGGGTTGGGCCATGCTGCACTTGGGGTGGGCAGCAGCAGCACTGGGAGAGAGGGTCAGGAGGGCTATAGCAAATTTTGGAGAGGCTGCAGCCCCCCCACCATAGCCTCCTTCCCAGAGCTGCCCTGAGTGCAGCCCAGACCAGCCCCTACTGGGAAGAGCCTAGCATGGCCCCTGGCCCCAGCCCACAGTGGCAGCCCATAGCAGCAGGAGTTGTAGCCCCATCCCACACCCAACAGCTGGGGTGGGCAGTTGTGGCACTGGGCAGAGGCTACAGGGAAGCTGAAGCCACCCCAAAATTTTCTGTAGCCCCCCTGGTCCCCCTCCCAGCACTGCCACTGCCTGCTCTGAGTGTAGTGCACTCAACCCCTGATGAGAAGAGTCCAGTTCAAGGGGCTTGGGTGAGCGGAGCCTTGATCTGCCCCTTTGCTGGTAGCGAAGGAGGGACTGGGTCTTGGGGCTGGCCACGGCCCTTTCCCCTCCCCTGCCCCCACAGACTTACCTGCTGCTGATTGCATAAGAGTGAATTTACTTTGCATATAATGAATTTTGGGTATAAAAAGGGTCATCGCATATGAGCAAAGTCACATATACACAACCCACATAAAGCAAGGGAAACCTGTGTTTGAATTGTTGAGGGACAGGGTGAGACACACATGACAGCTGAAAAATGCCTCTGGGTAGGAAATGGTTCCAATGGAGTGAAGCGCTGTGACTGGCATCAGGCAGTAAGACTCGGTACCCAGTCCAGCATTCCTTGCAGTGAGCAAGTGGGGATGTGGGCAGAGAGGGAAATAATACTTGCACCTATGCTTTGGAGGTCCCATAGTGTCACAGTATTCATGTGACAGAGGCACTTTGGGGCTGTAGGCATGTCATGGAAAAGGGCTCTTCCCATACATTTTACCCATTCAGAGCATTTGGGCCATGTGAAGGCTCCTTTCTTTAAGGACATCAGATATTTTTCTCTCCCTTTAGCTGCTAACCCCCCAGAGAAGTATCAGTAGGGGCTTCCCAATGGTTAGTCATTGGGAAACTGAAAACAACTTCAAGAGATAAGTTAGGGAACCCTCTTTTTCACAGAGCTTGTCATAGGAAATGTACAAATTGTTATTGCCTTTTTCTAGTGGCAGCTATTAAAAAAGTGAATATTGCTGAGCAATTGCTAAAATATGTTTGGCAGTTGAAACACTTAATCTCTTTAAAAGGGAAAAGATGTGGATGATTACAGCTGAAAAAATGCACAAATATCCAGGGGGGTACAGTATTGGCAAAGAGAACATAAAGGGTTGTAAACTTCTTTTACCCATCATGCTGTTTGACAAAACATAGCTGTCACGGAGTGGGGCCTGTGAGCAGCCATGAGCTCGCTAGTGCCCCCTGCCGTGTCAATTAAGATGATCCAGCACCCTCTTCTTGCCCGCCACGTCTTTGATCTTATAGACTTCAGTAAGGGAGGCTGCCTACTTCCACCTTGACACCGCGCTGGTATTACCTCCGTTCCAAGTGGGGTGCTCCAACACCCCCAGCCTTATGGGCAATGCGTGCCTCCAACCTCCCCTTCAGCATGCCCCAAGCCTCGCAGCTATTCCCTGGGTGTTATCAAGCCCTTACACTTCAGCACCCTACCTGGCGCCCCCGAGCTGGTTTCACCACCAGCGCCCCCTGTCTGGGGCCTTTCACGCCCGTTGCCCCCTCTGGGGCCTATGCCACGGGTTTACCACACTTGGGGCTCAGGTGGCTGCAGCCGTGCCTGGCCCCTTGACCCTTTCCTGGGTTGCTTGCCCCACTGGGCAAAATACGGGCTGGGGTCTCACCCCTATATGCCAAGCGCCTCTACGGCGTTCACTCGCTGTGCCCACTGTGGCACTAGAGTCTCCAGCACTGTGGAGCCCTCCAGGACTCTCTCCTGGTCCTACCCCAGTTGGGGCTTAGGTGGCTGCAGCTGTGCCTGGCCCCCAGGACCACCGTCTCAGTCCTTTGCCCTAATAGTCCTTTGCCGTCTCTAGTCTCGCCCCACAGGGTGGGGTCAACACCCCTCGATACGCGCGGCACTGGCGCAAACAGCTGTGCCTGCCCAGCACCTCTAGCTGTGCCCTGCTGGGCACCAGGAAACCCCAGATTATTGGGGAGCTCCCATGAGGCCTCTGCGCACCCCTACAGCCTCACCTGGTCCTCCAGTGTAACAATAACAAAACCATGAGCCAAGCAGCTGCAACATAAACAAAAAGCCTACCGGCTCATAATGCAATCATAAGCCCCTGAGCTCATAAACGCAGCTCCGCTCTATGCTGGCTCTGTCTTACCCCATCAGAGTTCTCTTTACCCCTGCATCATTGCAGCCGGTCAGAGTGGTCAGGCTGCAACCATCGACCTGGGCTGCTCAGCTCGCCTGCAGAGCCCGAGCCCGAGCCCGAGCCCCTGCCCCTGCCCCTGCCCCTGCCCCTGCCCCTGCCCCTGCCCCTGCCCCTGCCCCTGCCCCTGCCTGAGGAGAACTGCTTCTCTATGTCCTGGCCTGGGCTGCTTATAAAGGCCCAGCCCTGCCCTGCTCCTGGCCAGCTGACCAACATTAGTTGCCCTGGCAACCCTCACCTGTGCTGCCCTATTAATTGGCAGCTGTCCTTATTACTGTTGCTAGTAGCAAGCATCCTAGTGCTCTGCTACAGTAGCTCTCACACATTTTTCTGAGAGCTCAAAAATATCAATGTTCTAAATACAATAATAGTAACAGATCAAATTATTTTCTCCCAAAGCTCCCTGCTCTGGCTATTAGGCTGCAAGACAGATGTTGTTCAAGATAGAGCATTATATTTCATTTTCCAGAAAACAACATCACTATAAAACCTGATCCTCCCTCTTGCCCAGCCTTCCCTCACTCCACACCCTTAAGTATCTTTGTTTACTTGAACATTGGAATCCAGATTGAGGTAGAAGCTCTCACAATTCATAAGGGTGTCAGGCCTAGTGGGTGGAGCTAGAAGTGAGGATCAGTGGTGTTTCAAGGATGAACCATGTGTTGGAAGCAACAAAAGGGCAACCCAAATTCCAAATTGAGGGGTGGAGGCCAAAATCCAGTGTCTGAATCTGAACTGGAGGTCTAACCAAGGAGCAGTCAAGGTCAAGTCTGAGAGTCAGAGGAGTTACTGGAACAGGAGCTGTGTAAGGACTAGAGATCAGAAGGTTGTGCAGCAAGGCTTAGGTGTTGGGGAGTGTCCTTAAAGGCAGACCTGGAACAAATCCCAGTGAACTGGGTAGGTCTGCCAGGGCTTTGTGGCCCACAGGATTCTCTGTACCCCCCTTGCCTTCTCCCTCAACCACATGCTGCTGCTGCATCCTGCCAGCCATTACCACCTGCCTGTAATGACTACTTGCATCAAAGGGCTCTGCTGCCCTAGGCAGTCTGAGGCAACAAGCAGGACAGGGAAGGGGGAGCATGGATGAGACAGAGCTGTGGTGGGGGGAAGAGGTGATTGGTGGTAGTCCATGGGAGGATGGGGGAAACGGGGCCTGTGGGAGAAAGGTGGTGGGGTTGGGCAGGGGTGGGGAGCAGTTGCAGGTCTAAGTGTGTGGAGATA
The DNA here is from genome assembly GCF_001723895.1 of Crocodylus porosus. Classification (NCBI taxonomy): domain Eukaryota; kingdom Metazoa; phylum Chordata; order Crocodylia; family Crocodylidae; genus Crocodylus; species Crocodylus porosus. Next base: position 9,665,300 of record NW_017728915.1, read on the forward strand.
AGAAGGGGACTCCTGGGGTGGGAGCAGCATTGTGTAAAACCATTGCTGCAATCAAGTTAGCCTTTTTGTCAACTCACCATCACTTGCATTAGTGTCATGTTTTTAAAAATGCATCTGAGAAAAGAATAAGTGATAATCTTAAAAGTGCAGATCAGCCTATTGCTAAGAAGCAAAAGTAAAAAAACCACATACATTCCAGTCTACTTGGACTACAGATAGTGAATTCAAAGACTGGATGTGTGAAGACAAGGAAAGCAAGCACAATACTAAATACAGCTGACGTAGAATCTCTACAGCTGAGTCTAGCACTTGTTACTGCCAGCCAGGGGCTGACAGAATGGTTACACTTACATTATATAAAACACATCAGTAAAAAAGTTTCATTGTCAGTGTCACGGGGTCACGGATTGAGATTGACAGAGCTGCCAATCACCAGGGCAGCTCAGGTGCTGGTTGCCAGGGTGACCAGGTGGGTCAGGTGGCCAGAAGCGGGGCAGGGCCGGGCCTTTATAAACAGCCCAAGCAGCTGTAGGAGCAGGAGCTTTGTAGTGGTGTGGTGTGGTGTGGTGTGGTGTGGTGTGGTGTGGTGTGGTGTGGTGTGGTGTGGTGTGGTGTGGTGTGGTGTGGTGATGCCAGGGATGAGAACACCCTAAAGGGAGGTAGGGTTGGGAGCCCTAGAGGGACTTGGACTTTGCCTTATGAGCAGGGAGGCTCTGTGTTGTTTATGTTGTAGCCAGAGGGCTCAGGTTTTGGTTGTAGTTATACCGGAGGACCGGGTGAGGCTGTAGGGGTGAGAAGAGGCCTCACGGGAGCTCCCCAGCAGCTTGTGGGGGGTCCCGGTGCCCAGCAGGGGCACAGTGCCAGTGGGGCACAACTGTTTGTGCCGGAGTGGTGTGGTGTATGGGGTTTGGACCCCAGCCCGTAAGGGCAGTGTTTTGCCCAGTGGGGCAAACGACCCAAAGAAGGGTCAAGGGGCCAGGCATGGCTGTGGCCACCTGAGCCCCAAGCGCGGAGAGCGTGGCATAGGCCCCAGAGAGGGCAAGGCCCCAGAAGGGGCAGCGAGCGCGCGTGAAGAGCGCGGCGTAGGCCCAGAAGGGGGGCAACGGCTGCAGAGAGCGTGGCATAGGCCCCAGAGAGGGCAAGGCCCCAGAAGGGGCGGTGAGCACATGTGAAGAGCACGGCGTAGGCCCAGAAGGGGGGCAACGGCTGCAGAGAGCGTGGCATAGGCCCCAGAGAGGGCAAGGCCCCAGAAGGGGCGGTGAGCACATGTGAAGAGCACGGCGTAGGCCCAGAAGGGGGGCAACAGCCGTGGAGAGCATGGCAGAGACCCCGAGAGGCACTAGAGGTGCGGCAGAGGCCACGAGAGGGGCGGGGAAGCCCAGAGGTGGGCGATAGGCCCCAGAGTGGGGCTACAGGCTGAAGAGTAGCATAAGTGTGCCAGGCCCAGGGGCGGCGGCTGCGTGCCGGGCCCAGGGGCACCAGGTGGATGACGAGCCCGGGGTGCCGGAGAGAGCACCAGAGGGCAGGGGACCACACAACATCCCAGGGAACAGCTGTGAGGCTTGGGGCGTGCTAAAGGGGAGGAAGGAGGCACGCATAGCCCTTAAGGCAGGGGTGCACAAAGGTACCTCATATGGAGTAGGAGCAGGAACATACGTACCGTTCACCAGGGGGATAAAGGCAGCCTCCCATCTAAACTTATTTATTATCAAAGACATGGTGGGTGAGAATCCAAGGGTGCTGAGTCCACCTTGAGTGACAGTAGGGGGCGCTAGGGAGTTCACGGCTGCTCCTAGGCCCCACTCCCTCACAGTCAGTAAAAAGCTTGCAGATTGTCAGTAAAAAAATATATATATTTTTGAACTGGCCACTCTGGATAGAAGGGGGAATGATAACTTTTATAAGCAAATAAATCAGCATCTTAATCCACATAGCACCTGTTCAGAGACCCCTGAATACTTTTGGGGTTCTTCACAGATACAGCAGCATACCGGAGTCCATGAACAGCAGTCTAGCTCTCCAACATGAAAAAAGGGATTTTTTTTTTCCTGCTGTTGCTGTTGCCTCTCAGAATATTTTCAGGTTTAGTGTTATTAAAGGTGTTCTGCATTGGAGTCACAATTAGAGTCACGTTGGAGCAGTGTTGCTATAGCTATGCTGTAGCTAGTTTAAGCCTAACTTGTTAATGACTACAAAACCAGCAGTCATACTTCTGAATTGCAAAGGATGTGAGAGTCACTTTTAATCATATCTTGTATAGCATCTTTTTCCTTTTAAAAGGCCAAATTAGTCATCTATTTGGAACTTGTGCTATGTCAGGGTCTCGGACTTCACACTGCCGGTAGGATGCCCTCCCTTCTATCTCTCCTGTTTCTTATGGTTCTAAAAGGGAGGCTGCCCTTGGGCCTTCACATGGCCACAGCTCAGCTAAATCCCTGCTAGGGTTCCCCAGCACCCTACTGGCTCTCAGTATTCCTCAGGCCCCTTGCTGGGTCTCGCTCTATAGCTGTGCCATTACAGGGCACCTCAAGCCTTAGGGGCTAATTGTGTGGCTCTAATCTTCTCCTACACCATGCCCTTGCAGGTATTATTGTAATTAATTGTTGTTCTCTTGTTGGAGCTTTGGCTTCCTCAGCCTCCACCCCTTTTTTCTTAGCTAGGCCTTCTAGCCTGGGCCCACTGTATCAGACCTGGCTTTGAGGCACTAGCTCTGGTCTAGCCCTCTCAGGCACTGTGCCTCTGACCCCTGTCTGCCAGGCCCCTGGCCTCTGGCTGCACCCCTCTTGAGCACTAGGCCCCTGGCCCCTCTCTGGCTCTGTGGCCTCACTCTGTATCAGCTCTGGGCTCAATAGTTACTTGAGCCTGGCCTGGCAGGGCTCAAAGCAATTGCATGCCCCTTGGGCAGCATTCAAAGTTGGCGTGCTTGGCAGCGTGGCATGAGTGCACCTACATGGCTGCACACCCTGTGTAGCTTAGAGGGAATGCCACCCCTAGGCACTAATGGGACCTCCACATACCTCCCCTACAATCCCAACCCAAACCACTGGTATACCTATAATGTAAACCTATGTCCCTGGGCTATAACAGAAACGCAAAGAAACAGCCTTCTGTCCCTTTAAGAAGGAAAACTATCTTTATCTCCCAGCTGACACATCTTCTAGCCCTGGGCTCCTTGTGAGCTCCCCAAGCCTCACTATTCCCACGGGCAGCATAGCAGTTGGCCTAACATTCCCTGGTAACTCTTCTGGGCAGGAGCGTCTTCTTTTGCAACTGCTAGGGAAATACTAGCTTGCCGGCTCAAACTCTGGGCTTAAAGCTTCCCAGGGACTGCCCCCTTCCCATCAGCAGTCTTCCTGGGTTGCCTACAAGTGCCAATTGGTCTAAATGGCCTGTTGGCCCTGCAGCTGCTACACCCTACCTAGCCTGCAGTCCTTCCTCTCTGGGCTACTTCTTCTCTTAAAGGAACGGGGAACCTCAGGCTCTCTGCTATACACTTGCATACTAATACAGTATAGTAATATAGATATATTAATATCTGCAGCAGATGAGATGGAAATAGGGAGTACCAGATGAAGCAAGAGAAATCCTACCCTTAACTAAGTCAAGAATTGATGGCTGAATCCTATACTGTGAGGCTTGCTCTTTGTGAAGGAAAGTAGAAGTCAGACAGCTTGTGTATAATTTGTATATGGAAAATGACAAAGGCACTTCTTTTGCACTGTGAAGCATATCCATGGAAGACGGTGTGTGTGTGTGCATGAGAAACTGTAGTTTGACCTTATATGGCAAATCTGGCTTTTATTCTATGTGACAGTTCCCTGGTCCCTGGGCACACTAGTACAGGAAAGTAGAGTCTCTTAACTTGCATGTTTCCATAAGAGTAACTTTTTTGCCCTTTGTGGAGACATTTGAGAAATGTGATTTATTGTGAAGATTGAGCAGAATAATCAGCTGAGCTCCATTCAGCAGCAGGAGTCTGCAAAAAGTCTCCCTTTGTATTTATGCTGTTACTGTAAAGTAATTGGAGGCTGTCGCACTTGGTTTACCACCAGTTATGGGTAACAGGGTAATACCCTGCCCTCAGGAAGGTGGTAGTCAGAGCCAGTGGTAGGAGCTGAGGGGCGGAACCAGTCACAGAACCAGGAAACAAGGAAGGTCAGGAAGCAGGAAGACAGAATCCAAGACGGTAATGTGGAGCATGCTGGCATGACAGTGTGGGGGGAGAACAAAGGGAGGTGATAGAGCGACAGAAAGCCAACTTTTAAAACTATATGCAGCAATACAGAGGCAAGGAGAGACAGGCTGAGAAGTTGCAGAGACCAGAACAGAGGCAAAACCCTTACTGATGAAATTCACTGCTCTGAAGCAACGTGTCTCTGGGAGCTTTTGCCTGCATTTATTATGAGACAGCTGCATTGGTTACATATAATAAATGGTATGAAAGGCATATAGCCACTCTTTCTCTGAACTTCCTTCCTTTTGCCAGGTTAGGTCAGCTCACAACTTACAGGAGAGTTGCCTGGATAGGATGCCATAGCATGTTTCCCTCAGGGAAAATTTTGGCTCTTTCTGCTTCTGTATCTGATATTCTCAGAAACAACTGGAGATTGCCTCTGAGCACATCTAATGTTATTGCCAAGATGTTGTAATTCACTTGTTTTTGCAGTAGTTGTAGCCAGCTGATGTAAGGGGATGGAATGTATCTAGAGATCAGAAGGAGGTGTAAGAAAGACTGGATGATTTCAGTTGTGATATGAACTCTTAACTGCTTTGTTTTATTCCCCCATCCATAAAATGGATCTCATGCTGCCCTATTATAGGGGTGTGAAGTCTTAATACAATGGTAGTAAAATGCTTTATGGTGTTTCACTTAACTCAGTGCAGATAATTACCCCTTCAGAGGGTTCATAGGCATCAGCAATAACAGTGAAAACAACCACTGCTCTCTATCTGTTACATATTGTTCTGAGCAGTAGCTTCACTTTTCATAGTTTGGTTCCCTCTGACTTCATTACATATGAAACCCACTGCTTCCTTGAAAGTTGCCTTCTGACTGTCAGCTCCTGTTTTTAAAGTGTTTCTGAGATGTTTCTAGTAAAACTCTACAACACACAGGCAGGTTTTATTAGAGGCTTCTCTTGAGATTCAGGGCCAAGCTCAAAGCTGTGACTGCAAGAAGTCTAAGTGGACATAGCGTGGGTAACCCAGAGCTGTTGTGGCTGCATCTTTTTTTGCTCTCTGCCCACTTTTCATGTCCATCAGTCCCATTTTTATACCATTTAACAGTCCTCACTATCAGCAATCCCTCACAGCCAAGTATGATTGTCTTCTATGATTGCCTCCATGGGTCTTGAGATGGAGGACAAAGCTAATCTGGGATTCAGAGGTTCTATTGCAACTCAGGTATGTTTCCATGTGGGGTGACTCAGTCCAGATTCTTGATTCGGCCTGTGACACGCTGTTTCTGCTGCTCCTGCTTTTCCATCTCATGTCATTTCATAGCTGGTAGGGTCAGAAGGGACCTGAGCAGATCATCAAGTCTGACCCCCTGCCATGGGCAGGAAAGAATGCTGGGGTCAAATGACTCTGACAAGGTGTCTATCCAGCCTCCTTTTTGAAGACCCCCAGGGTAGGAGCAAGCACCACTTCCCTTGGAAGTTGGTTCCAGATCCTAGCCGCCCTGACTGTGAAGTAGTGCCTCCTGATGTAGACATCAGCCTGAATCTACTCTCCGTCAACTTATGGCCATTATTCCTTGTTACTCCCAATAGTGCTCAGGGCAACAGGGACTCTCCCACTGCCTGCTGGTCTCCCTTGGCCAGTTTATAGACGGCAACCAGATCCCCTCTTAGCCTTCTCTTGTGGAGGCTGAACAGGTTCAGGTCCTGTAGCCTCTCCTCGTCGGGCCTGCCCTGCTGCCTCCTGATCATGTGAGTGGCCCTCCTCTGGACTCTCTCTATGTTGTCTGCATCCCTCCTGAAGTTCAGCACCCAGAACTGGATGCGGTACTCCAACTGTGGCCTGACCAATGTCATATACAGGGGTAAGATCACCTCCTTGGACCTGCTTGTGGATGCATGACAAGGTGTGGTTAGTCTTCCTGACTACATCCCCACATTGGTGGTCCATGTTCATCTTGGAGTCTATAATGACTCCAAGAATCCTTTTCTGCCTCTGTGCTGATGAGAGGGGAGTTCCCCAGCCTGTAGGTATGCTGCTGGTTCTTTCTCCCTAGGTGCAGTACCGTGTACTTGTCAGTATTGAATCCCATCTTATTCTCATCCGCCCACCCGTGTAACCTGCCCAGATCCAATTGCAGCCTGTCCCTCCCTTCTAGTGTGCCCACTTCTCTCCACATCTTAGTGTCATCTGCACATTTGAACAAGGTGATTTTCACCCCCTCATCCAAGTCGCTGATGAAAATGTTGAACAGTGCAGGCCTGAGAACTGAGCCTTGGGGGGCCCCCACTGCCCACATCCCTCCAGGTTGAAAATGACCCGTCCACCACCACTCTCTGGGTGCGGCCAGGTTTCAAAGTACTGAGAACCTTGCAGCAGGCTCTTCCTCCATTTGGGGCAGTCCTGGATAATAGTCTCCCATGATTTGATGTTAACGTTGCATTGTTTTAAAGTTGGCCTTGAAGACATCCTTAAAATGCTTTCTCTGCCCTTCTCTTGAGCCTTTACTGAGCTGGAAGAATAAAACTTGCTTCAGAAACCTGGAGTTGGACATCTAGATGATCATCTCCTTGATGGTTGAAGTTAAAGGCTTTTGTGAAGTCAAATAAGGCCATATAAAGAGGTTATGAGGTCAAAGAAGGCCATATAAAGAGTCATATTTTTATACTATTTAACAGTATATGTCGTCCCAAATTCCTTTACCATTTTGAATTACACTCTCCTTCTTCAAGTCCACTGACAAAGGCAGGAGTCTGAATAACCAAAAGGTCAACAGCTGCAGAAAGAGATGCAATACTCCCTGCTACACAGGCTTTTGGGTTAAGTGACATATTGAGGAGATCTTACATATATTTCTCTTTGCTTTGTCTACAGAGGATGTGAGTATGTTTCAGTCCTACAGAGCTTGGCTTTAGGTGATTTTATAGAGACTTACCTCTGCAAGTCACGGTGTCAGTCACTGCTTTGCAACACAATAGGGACTGTTATAATACCATCTCTGAAGCTGGCCCATGAGGGCTAACTGTGCTAAGAAATCTAAGCTTCATGTGCTGAAGAACCAGAAGAGAGAAGCATAGTCAGAGAAAAAGGACAGTGTTGCATGCAGCAAGTTAGAGAGAGTCCCTTCCTAGCTGCTTATACCAATATAGACTCCTTAAGCGTATCCCTCACACTGAAACAGGGATGTAGTATGTCTAGGTTGTTGGGATAAGGTACTATTAATTAGATTGCCTTTCATCACCTCTGATTTTTACCCTCTGCTATACAGAAGCCAGCAGCAATAATTGCATTGTACCTTTCCCAAAAGGTGGTCAGTGATACATGGGATAGAAAGACAGTGGAGCTAAGTGCAGACATTTGAGAGGGTTAAGGGGATGTTAGATTGGATTAAAAATGGCCACCTAATTTATTTTGTCCCAGGTATGGACCTGACAGTCAGAAATCAATCGAAACCCATAACTGTACAGAAGTTCTGCAGACATAGACCTGTCTAAACATCGGGGAACCTGGTCTAAGATAGACCTGGATTTATGTAGTATCAGACTTACTTGATTTAGGTTAGACCATGGCATGGAATTTCTGTACAGTTACCTGTGCAGTCCTGGGGCTGGGAAAGTGCAGCCACTTGTCACAGCCCTGGGGCTGTGCTTTTTTTTTACCCCCAACCCTCATACCCAGCAGTGGGCTATTTTTACCCCTCCAGCCCCTTGCACCCCCTGTCCCATGGATCAGCCAGCCTCCCCCAATCCTCCATCCCTCATGTCACTCCATGTGCCACTGAGTTTATCAGCATTTTCTACTGGTGGAGCTGAGCAAGTAAATATTGTTGGGGGAAGGGGTAGGACAGATGGGGGTAGATTCACGGGGGGGAGTTAAAAATAGCTCATGAGCTCCCCAAGTTCTTCTGTGGGCCTCCCTTATCCCACCAAACTCTTCTGGACCCCAGTAGGCCCCCACCTTCCCAACCCTTCTCCCACTAGCCCCCCCACCATCCTGACTTACCTTAGATCAGGTGGCCATTTTGAACTCAATCTAACCTCCCCCTAATCCTCCCAAATGTCTGTACTTAGTCTGGGTGATTTTAACTAAGCTAAACTGGGCTCAATAGCTGTGCATATTACATCAAACAGCAAGTAAAAGAGCAGTGGACAAAAGCAAAATACATGGTAAAAGTTGTAGAGGCTGAGAATTCTAAGAGTGTTTAAAAGGCCATAACATACTAGTTAAAGAGAACATCTAATGTTTATATGATATGTCCAATCTCATCTTAGATAAAATGGGTAAAGAATGAGAACTATTTACTTTTGTCACCATTTATGCTCTTTAATTTCTGCACTTTACTCAGCTTGAAAAATGGAACTGCGTGGATGCATTTAAATTGGCCTTAATTTTGGTACACTTTACTACTTGTGGACTCTCCAAATTAAGAATGTGAAAACCCTTCTCAAAACCATTTCAGTTTACATTGGAACTGGCAGGACTGTATTCATTCCTCTAACCAGCATGGCAGGTCTCTTTATAGAGCTTGTGTTAGTGTTATCACACAGTTTATCTAACTGTTGTTCAGCCCAAGATCAGAAAGCTTGATCTTGCGAAAGCCAATTTGGTTTCTGTAAAACTTTTTTTTACCCCACATTTTTCATTTGAAATTACTCTAAAACTTCTATATGCTGCTTCCCATATGCATGCAAGTTGTTTACAACATGTTTCATCATGCTTCTGGATTCTGTAGCACATAGGAAAGGACTGACTTAGTCCCCATAAAAAAAACAAAACAAAAAAAACACATTTGGATTTCTAAAGAGAAAGGAGCTCTTCAAAAAAGCAGTTTGCATCTAAGCCCAAGGGGCAGCACAGGTCTGTGAACCCAAAAGTAATGTTTTAAATATTATATTCTTTGCAAAAAAAAAAAAAAATCTTCCTAGAAACTTAGTTTACAAGGCAAATTTGGGGGCTGACTGGCAACATCTAAGTTATTCAGTGGAAAAACTAACAGAGAAAATGGGTGGGAAAGAATACAATGACAGTACAATGTGATTACACATGCATTTTTATTTTTCTATCTTAATTTTTCTTTTATTTTTAATGAGAAAAGACAGGGAAAACTGTCCAATTCTAGTAGATTTTTAAATTCTCATCTGAGCTATTAGCATCCCACAAACTTGTTTTTTGAAAAGCACTTTCTTAGTCATCTTACTTTGCATTCCACTGATATCATACAATGCAAGTCCACTCAGCTTCTCTTTGGGATCATACTCATCATGTCTCCTACATAACCAAGCATCTGATTTGAAAATATCTCAGAATTCTAACAACAAGGCTCTTTTCACTTGAAAAAAATCTGTGACCATTACAATTCCTATCTTTATTTTATTGCAGTTTATTTTTCTGCAATCAAAGTATGGGTGAAAGCTAAAAGCTGACCTTTTTCAAGGGGTGTCTTGGCTCTAATGAGGGGTGCCTTAAACTTAAATGGTTGAGAACCTTTGGTCTAGGGCAGGGGTGGCCAGTCTGCAGCCCTGGAACCACATGTGGCTCTTCAGAAGTTAACATGCCTCTCCTTGAATCTTTGCACAAGTACATGGTGACCAGCTTCCAAAAGGACAAAAAGGAAGCTGGTCACTGTGTGCTTGTGCAAAGATTCAAGGAGATGTATATTAATCTCTGAAGAGCCACATGTTGCTCCAGAGCCATGGGTTGGCCACCCCTGGTCTAGGCAAAGGAAAATACCCAGGGTAGGGAAGCTAGAGAGCTCTGGGAAAAATAGTGCAGGTGCTAGCTGATGGCAGTGCAGAACTCACTAGGAAGCTGCTCCAAGTTAGAAAGCAACAGTGAGGTATTTCTTATTTACTTCATACACTTGTCCACAAATTTAACAGATCCCCTTCTGGTCTTATGTGGTAAGCCTTATTTTTGTTTTATATTTCACTGTTTGTCTTGTGAGAAGAGTGATTACAGGGCAGCTGACAACAGGCATTGAAAATGGGGGCAGACCTGGTCCTGTTTGCACACATGGGGCACGTTCACACATGCAAGCATATGTGAATCCCAAATCCATTTTTAAAAATACACCAAAATTCATGTTCTTTCCCAATTAAAGCAAAAGACCACTCTATACACACACATATATATTTCATAGATTTTTATAGACATTTGGGCTGGAAGGGACCCCGGAGGATCGTCGAGTCCAGCCCCCTACCCCAGGGGCAGGAAGTCAGCAGGGATCATAGGATCATAGCAAGATGAACATCCAAATGTGTCTTAAAGGCATTCAAAGTAGGTGCTTGAACCGCCTCCGGTGGCAGTCTATTCCAAACCTTGGGGGCTTGGACAGTGAAGTTCTTTCTTATGTCCAGCCTGAATCGGTTGTGATGGAATTTGTGACTGTTTGATCTTGTCATCCCTTGGGGTGCCCTGGTGAACAGGCATTCCCCCAGATCCTGATGAGCACCCCTGATAAATTTATAGGTGGCCACCAGATCACCCCTGAGCCTGCACTTTTCCAGGCTGAAGAGCCCCATG
>NW_017728915.1:9676991-9690296 GCF_001723895.1 Crocodylus porosus
AGCAGTGGGAGTGGGGGGCTCTGAGCCACGGTGGCAGGACCTGGGTGGTGTGCAGGGACCACGTGCCACACCTGCTGGGTCCTGCCAGCCCTGGGGCTGCTCCTGCCATCCAGCCAGGCTGGTCAGGCAGCAGGAGCAGCCCCAGGGCCAGCAGGACCCATCTGGGCATGGTGCGCAGTCTCCACGCACCACATCGGGACCTGCTGCTATGGACTCAGCCTGGCTGGGTGGCAGAGGAGCCCTGAGGGTGGCAGGACCTGGCTGGGCAGTGTTCAAGGGGGGTCTAGGGAGCTGGAAGGGGGAGGGGCCAGGTAGGTCAGGGATTGAGGGGTCCAGGGGGCCGGCAGGGTCCCCCACATGGTCCCCTCTCCCCTCCTTCAGCCCCCCCATCCCTTACTCACCAGCACTGGAGCCCTGGTGCTGAACATGTGGCCTGGCTGGCCACACACTTCAGCATCAGGGCAAGGGGCCAATCATGGAGATGTTCTTGCAGCCAGAGCATCTCCCTGGAGGAACCAACCTCTGGTTGCCTCAGGGCATGGTCCAGGACCGTGCCCTGACCCAGTTTTTTTTTTTTTTTTTTGCTTCAGTTTTTTTAGACCCCTGGATATCCACAGGTCTAATTTTCTGCCTGTGCCACAAACTTGCAGCGCAGGGAACATTTTTTCATTCCCGCACATGCATCTTGCCATGCCTCAAAGGGGTTTGAGGCAGGGCAAGAGGCACATGCGCACTCATCTGGATGCACTCATGGGTGATTTGAAGAATTCTGTTATTCTGTAAGGTCCAGACAGAATTCTGGTTTGACTGAGACTGGCTAGGGGACAGTAGTGCCCTCAGGAAAAAGATCTGGTTGGAGCCCCAAGAACACCCAAAAGAATAGTTGGGGACAAGGCTTGGGGTTAGGTTAGCCTAAGGTTTGTCACAATCATGTGTCTTATTTTTGTGATTCCTTTTTAAAGCCCATTTTCTTGAGTCATGAGATTACATGGAAACATCTTTCTTAAATTATATACTGGCAAATATTTCCATAAAAAAATTAAAAAATAATGGTCCAGACATATGGACATATAAGGACATATGGTCCAGATCATAAGGACTAATGGTTCAGACACAAGGACTCAAAAATCACAATCTTGAAAGACCATGAAATATAAAATTAAATGTTAGCTATGTATGTCCCTTCCAGTCTGTGTATCCACAAACATGAAAGCTTTAAAAAAAAAAAAAAAAGGAAGAGAGGTTTGGGGGTTTTTTTTTTTTCTGGTTTTTTTTTTTCCCATATTTCTGGATATGCAGACCAGAAGGGACATAAATAGCCAACATCAACATTTAATTTTGTAATTTGTGGCCTTTAAGGATTGTGATGTTTGAGTGCTTATATCTGGCAGTTACTGAGAGTAGTATGGTAACATTCCATAACTATGTCATTGGAACATTAGTTAATTTTTTTTATTTATGGACATATCTACCATTATATAATTTGCTAAGAGATGGGATTGTTGGGACAGGTGACCAGGATTTGCTCTTCTGGGTTTTATTTGTAGCATAGCCACAGACTGAAATTATGGGGAAAAAAATAATTTCCTCACTGAGCCGATCTCTTCATCTCTTTGAAGATTTAATATGTGCTTCCAAAGGGTTCTGGATGTCTAGGAAATGCTTCATAATCCACACTAAGAAGATGTAAAAAAAAAAGCTTGAGGTGGAAGCAAGTGGATGGGCTACTTTCTCAGTAGTGGGGTGAGGAAGAAAGCAATATAGACATGCCCTTATATTATTTAATCCCTTACTTACATTATGCACCTCTGGTCTCTTATTCTGTTCATTCTTTTTGTTTTCCTTCAGAATTCGTTTGTGCCTTCCCCATGAGACAGGCCTCCACTGTACCAAAACTATTAAGTCTAGAACCTCTACTGACTAGAGAGGTTCCTCATACCCACTGTACATCGGAGCAGCTCTTTTCTCCAATGGACATCTTCAAGATCAAGATCAATATCGTCTTCAAGATCAAGCTTGCAAACCTGTTCTTGTGGCTTTTGGTGCTTCTCCCTGATGTTTTGGCTTCTGCCACTGATAAAATGGCAGAAGGAAGGGCTGTAGAGCTAATGAAGCAAGCCCATTTAATCGATGGGTACGTAATGTGTCTTATTTTCAAATAGGCCCAAGCAACTTAAGATTGTTAGCAATCCTAAATCAGTGACCTAAATGCAAGGTATCCTTAAATATTGAATATACCATATTTACACAAATATAAGATAATTCACCCAATAATTAGATTCTATATGCAGAAAACTTATACATTTGTTATATTTTTTTCAGGTATAGAATTTAATTAATTAGAGCGGGGTTTGGGTGAACAGTTTGGGGCCCCATCTGGTGATGTTTGCCAGACATTTAAGGCTGGTGAAGAAACAGGAATAATTGAAAATGGGAAAGAAAGGCACAGTTCAGCTGTGTAATTGAAGAGGAAATAAAAATGTATGCAATTTAGTGGATCACCATGACTTCAAAAAGAGTTAGAAGTAAGGGGGAGTATGGTTAATGGAAACTATCATTTATCTTATTCAAATAAGTTGTGTTAATCTATCTTTGTGGTGGGTTCCTATTAACATCTAGTTTTTTGGGGCTAAGATTAAATGTAGCACAATTGTGTCCTGCATGTCACTATTTGTAATTGTATGTGTGCCTAGAAGCCAACTCCTTACTTGAATGTATCACTGTTGTGTGGGGTTTACTGTATATCCTTTTCTGAATAAGCTACGTGTTTTTTCCCTTCTCCCCCCTGCCACTGCTTTTCCCCCTTCTGACCCTCTGAAACCCAGGCTTAGCTGGCTGCATGTTCCATATGTAACTTTAGTTGTGTTGACACCCCCTACCCCCACCCTCTACTAGGTAGCCCTTTGCTTGGGTCCTCTGTATTTCCTTATGCCTTGAACTTTGCCATCTTGGACTTTAACATTTTTGGCACCAAGCGGAGGATGTTAGAGCTGACTCCGCCCCCCCCAGTGCTGGCTTGGTATTTCAATACCTCCAGGCCTGGTGCCAGTTCCCTGCAGAAGGAGCATCCACACATCTTTTAAGGACCACACACATGTATACTAGGGCTGCGTGAAGCTTTGGTCCCTGATTCGATTCAGCCCTACTCAGTGGCTGAATCTCCAAATCCAAAATGAATCAAAGGACCCTTTAATCTTTCTGAATTGAATTGGAACCCTCCAAATTGATTTGGACATAGACACGGCTTTAAATATTTTTTTCTCTATACCTCTAGGTAGCAGGCAGCTCATGAATGCTGGGATGCTGGGGTGCATAGAGTGTCCCACGGGAGTGTGGGGGGGCTCCCCAGCGCATTGGGTAGCAGACCCAGAAGTGGACCAGGAGCACTTCTAGTCCACTTCTGGGTCTGCCAGAGGGTGGGCTCGAGGGACCCCCAGCATCCCCCCTTGCTCAGTGACTGGTGCCTCCTGGGTCTGCAGGGGGCACCTGGGGTCCCCTGATAACCAATTGCTGAGCTGGGGGGGATGGAGGGAGCTGCCAGCATACTCCCCGGTGGACCTGGAAGTGGACTGGAAGTACTTCTGGTCCACTTCTGGGTTTGCTTCCAAGCACTTGGGGGGGACCCCCACACTTCTGTGGGACGCTCCATTCACCCCAGCATTGCAGTGTTCACAAGCCATGGTGGTACCTTGAAGTATGTGGGAAAAACATTTAAAGCTGTGTCTATGGCTGAACCACTCATTCTCTGAATCAACATCACATTTTCAGATTCGGATTTGGCCGAATCGAATCGGGGACAATGATCGAAATCAACGAATCGAATCACTGTCCCTGATTCAGGCCGAATCTGAATCTGAATCAAATAGGGCCCGCTTCAAACACCCCTTATGCATAGACGCACTAAAAGATTCACATCAGCATATTTACCCAATATGGTAAAATTTTTCACATTTTTGTAAAGATCTCATTACACTGTTTATGTGCTGTAATAAGAAATGAGGAGCCACATCTGCTAGGACCTGAGCAGCAAAATGGCTTCTGATTTCAGGACTGGGCCTTCAAAACAGAGTTCTGTAAATTGTTTCATGTTGTCAGTTGTCATTGAGTGCCCAGGTGACAGTAAAATGTGTTTTTTAAAGGCCAGAGGTATCAGCAGTACCTGCTGCATTTTTATATCAATCTCAAAGGGTATTACTTCATATTTAAAGGGTATAATATATACACACTAATTTAGATTAACTTGATCAAGCTACATTAATTCAAGTATTCTCACATTTATTTATTTACCTTTCCATCACACAATCCCACCATCTTTTTCAGCTATGTTTTTAGCTTATATTTGCCAATGATTATAAGGCAGGCAACCTGACCTGAAAGGAAGCCCACATAGCTATAAAGAACAATGTTTGTGTTCAGTCTGACCTGACTCTAGAATATAAAGAAAATCAGTCAAGTGAGCCTCTAAAGTAGAAGTTGCCTTCAATAGGCATGGCTGCTAATCTTAGATCCCACATCCCATCAGAAACAGTAGGAATGGAGCCAAAAGAATGAAGTGGAGAGAGGGACAGAACAGAAACTTAAGCACCAAGAATAGAAAGGGCAGAAACCTTCAGGGCAGCAGAAAAAAGATTCCCAGGAAAGACATCAGTTTCAGAAACTGAGTCTCTTTCCAAGCAAACACCATTGAAAGGATGTTGGCAGTTAACACAAGAAGATTCACAGATACACAAAAGTTTGGGGCTGGAAGGGACCTTGTGAGATCATTGGGTCCAGCCCCATCCCTGCTCTGGGCAGGAAAGAGTAAAAGTAGATGAAGAAATAAATAAACATTTGAGATGGGAAAGGACCATTTTATTTGTATCTTCAATTGCTATTTATTCTACTTTTTAGGCACAACGACCTTGCACTGAAGCTGAGGATACAGTACCAAAACAAAATCAGTAGAATCAACTTAATGAACCTTACCACCACACACACAAACATTCAGAAGCTTCAGTCTGGATATGTTGGAGCTCAGGTATGTGCTATCAATGCACATAGCTGATAGAAACCTCTTTAAATATGTTTGCCTTATATTTGTATTTGTATACTTGTTCTGTGGGTGGATTTGAGCAAAATTCATATCCGCACCCAGATTTTCACTAAGTCAGATGTTGAATGTGCCAGATGCTAAAGGAAATCTGGAATTTGGGTTCAGCCCATTATAGAGAAAAACAAAACCCCTATGGCTACAAATGTTTTTCCTACAATATTTGTGTTTATCAGACTTTCACATTTCTTTGTTTCAGAATCAGCTACTCTTGACAAAAGCAAAAAATCATTTTTTAATGTCAGCTGAATTAAACTTATTTAATTCTTCTTTCCTGAAAGCTCTGCAGGAATGGCTGAGAGTGATGACAGCTTGTAATTATTCTTGAAGATTGTGCTCTTGATTCAGAATAGGAAGTGTTTTTTAGAAATCTTGTGATGCAATCTCCACTAGATAGTGCACAAGGGAAACATGATTATCATGTTTCTGATCTTTTTGCTCAACTGTAGTTCACAAACACAGAAGTTTTTATGGTTTGGCAACAAAGGTTATCTGGTTTAATCTCTGTTCATGTCTTTCAGTTTTGGTCAGCATATGTTCTTTGTAGTGCTCAGAACAAGGATGCTGTGCGGCTTACTTTAGAACAGATTGATGTTATCAAGAGGATGTGTAGTGAATACGAAGAACTTGAATTTGTTACAACCTCCCAAGGTGATACTAGTTTTGTGATTAAAAAATGTTTCATTAAAGAGGTTGCATGAGGCAGTTCATGAGTAGAAACACATAACAAATTGATAGTCATGGTAGTTTAATGGTAGTCTGCTGCTCAGTGATATACCACTAACTCCTTGTCCGTCACTAACTTACCCGGAAATGTCTCCCTTTTAAATTCCAGGTATTGTGGACAGTAAAAAGATAGCATGCTTGATTGGAATAGAGGGTGGTCATTCCATTGACAGCAGTCTGGCAATGCTGAGGGTGTATTATGACCTTGGCGTTCGGTATATGAGTTTAACACACACCTGCAATACTCCATGGTAATTGATGTGCATCTATTTCTGTAACTTTAGTTTTGTGATTTTTTATGGCAGGGGAATTGAAGAGGGGTGACTTGGGGATAGGTCAGCTTGTTATGTGGTGGGTTGAAGATGAAGAATCTATCTGTCCTTCCACATACTGCAACTTCTTTTAGGATCAGTCCACAAATTGAGCAGTGTCAAGGATATTGTTACAATCTACCAAATGTTGCAACAGCCATATTTTAGGGAAACTATTTCTAGAAGCGTGAAGAGTCTACGCTGATTATGTTCCGAGTCTCGTGAGTGTTATCATGAGTCCCACAGAAATTCAGTTATAGCACATGGTCTCCCACCAGAAGGGAACTTTTGAGCTTGATGGTCAAATGGCTTGTGCAACAGATTGAGGACTACTCTATTGATATATGTACCTGTGACATAGATGGAATACACTGAAAAACTAAGCCAATGTCTTTACCAGAGGCCACTGAAAAGGCTTTGACCAATAACATCATGTGCTGGATGAAAACTAAAGATTTAAAAAACTAAAGGCTGAAAATCATATTTTTAATTCCCAAACCAGTCTCATGTACAGGTGAGAACAGTTAAATAGAGAGAGAAACTCTGGTAAATATGACTCTTTCTATTTATCCACCTCAGTTTTATCACATTGGCCTCTGATCTTCTGTTTGGCTGATGATGCCAAACTCAGCTTTCTGTAGGGCCTCCTCAGGCAGCCATCCCTGTATCTTCCTACTTTGATATAGTCTTTGTGGGTGCATCTACATGTGTCCCTATGGTGTCTTTGTTACTGCACTGTCATTTAGTACTTCCTTTTGGTAGGATAACGCAGTAACAGCCTGTACTGCGCCGTGTGCACAGTGCATGGTGATGGTTATTTTTAACTGCTACATTGCCATAGCAACGCACTATAATGAGGAATTGTTTTGCTATGGCAACATAGCTGTGGCCTCATGGTTTTTGGATGCTACATTACCATAGCGCATTGCTACAGCAGTGTTGCATCACTTGTAGATGCGCCCTGTATCTTGTTATATTGTGTATGAGCAGCACTTCCTGGCCTAGTCCTGAAGGCAACCCCTCTCGTTCAAATGAATTCTACAGACCCACTTCTACCAGGACATAAGAAATAAGTCAATCAAAGTATCTTTACTATGCAATTTAAAAAAATAACCCCTGTCCATGTTGTTCTGCAACTGCCTCAGCACT
Source organism: Crocodylus porosus (assembly GCF_001723895.1). Lineage (NCBI taxonomy): Eukaryota > Metazoa > Chordata > Crocodylia > Crocodylidae > Crocodylus > Crocodylus porosus. The sequence goes on from NW_017728915.1 coordinate 9,684,267, forward strand.
GTTCACCAGCCTTGATCAGATTGGCATCTTTAACTTGACAATATGACTTCAGAGTGGTGTGTTTTCCCATATTAGTGTGAGATCTTTTCTGAATCTAACCTGCAAGAACAACAAGATTTTATCTACCTTTTTCTTTTTTTCCGAAGGTCAGAAACTTCATCAAAGCAGATCTATAGCTTTTATCCCCATATTGATGGTCTGACCAAATTTGGCAAAGTAAGAATCTCTCTTGAATGGCAATCTAAACAAACTTTTACATCACTAACAGCTGTACAAATTCTGATTCTGTTTTTTTGAAAACCAGCTTGTCTTAAAAGGTGTAATAACTAGATCTTGGCCTTCTTACAGTCTGTACCATTTTTCCAGAAGGAGTTGAGGTCAGAGGAATTGATCCATCAGGATATGTGAGAAGGCATGCTGAAATTTTGGAAACTGTGCTTGTAGTATTGAAAAAAATTTAAGGAGCAAATAGTTTCAGATTCTGTCAACACGAAGGAAAAATAATTTGGCAAATGAGTACAGGTCTGTTTTAGAATAGGCTGCACAACAAGCAGGAAATTGTGATATTTTGTATTAACAGTAGCATACAGTGAAGTATACAGTGTTGTTGAGCTCTATTTATTATGTAGGGGAAGGTGTGGTTCCCCTTTGCCAATACTTGCAGAGGTTGTCTCAACTAAATCAAGTAGTCATAGTTTTATAGAAATATAGGCCAGAAGGGACCATTAGATTATCTAGCATGGCCTTTTTGATGTTATGGGCCGTAACATTTAACCAAATACCACATATGAAGTGCCAAAACTTTAACTGGGCCAAATATATCAGAAGGTGAAGGGGAAAGACGCTATAAACCTACCAGAACTGAGGGCAGAATTCCTTTCTACTCTCTACTGAGGACTGACTAAAGTCCTGAGGCATAGGATTAAATTATAATTAAGGCAGAGGTGTGAGCACTAGAAGCATGTTGAGGGCATGGAAGTCCTGATGGATGTGATGGGGTTATCCATGTAAATAAAAGTGTGGGAGACCAGGTTCTACATAACTTACTTCTTGGTAATATGTAGATAAGTCCTTTAAGACTTGGTAACTGTAGTTAATGTCATAGGGGAGAATGCTAGTTTTTATCCACTGGAAGCCATGTTGTTCATGAAAACCAGGCAAATAGAGAGCCACACCACTATAGCAATTTTATGATTGGCTGGCATCCACAAAATCTAAGCATACACACTAGATAATGTCACCTTTATATATGTATTACTAATATTGCTGTCTCTAAATCTGTGTTAGGAGGTAGTGAAGGAGATGAACCGCCTGGGGATGATGGTAGATTTATCCCATACCTCAGACTCTACAGCAAGAGCAGCTCTCAACATTTCTAAAGCACCAGTCATTTTCAGTCATTCTTCTGCCTTCTCTGTTTGTAATCACTCAAGAAACGTTCCTGATGATATTCTTCGAAGTCTGGTGAGTGATTTGAAAAAAATGTATAATTTCTGATTGGCCTGAATCCACATCTGAATTTAGTTCAGTGTTACTTGTAAACAAATCCCTAACCAACAATTTACCGATCTGGCTATTGCTTTGAATTAAGTTTCATGTAGCATCTCAATGACTGAAATGGTTTGGGGTATATTGAGAAGAAACATTGTTAATGAGAGAAGGCTGAATTGGTCTGACTTGTAACCATGGAGTTTTGTTCACTTCCATCAGGTGCTTAGATCTGAGGTCAGGTATAAAGAGGCCACCCTTGTGTGAAACTATGGGTAGAGGTGTATTCATCCACTGCTGGTTGGAGTGTGACCAGGACATGGGGGCAGAATTTCTGAATAGCCATTCACAGTATATCCCCCTCTCTCTTTCTTTCAGGAAAAAAACAATGGAATTGTGATGGTGACCTTCCAGGCTCAAGCACTGGCTTGTGGCACTAACACTGTGAATGTTTCTACTGTAGCAGGTTTGAAGTCGAAATATTGGTCTCTTATAGGCTCAGATCAGGTGTAGTTTTTAGTGATGATTTTCCCTATAAATTTCTGAAGAATATAGGCCATACTTCATGTGTGAATCTGCTGATGGATTTTATATCCATCTTATATAAATTATACCTACTCACATATTTACCTGTTACTTGTAAATCTTGTCCTAGAACATTACTTATTGAGCAATAAGAAGAAATGCAGGGCATTAATAAATCACCAGAGGTAATGATAACCTGAAGTGAAGCCAAGAGCCATTCATTAAGCCTCAGAATGGTTGTTAATTGTCTGGAAATGCCCTGAACCTGCACAGTTAATAAGAGAGTGGAAAACCCTATGGATATCTGGAATATAATGTATAATGCAATTTCCATTGCTATACAAAGTATTTCTCAAGAATTCATGTCCTTCACATTAGTTAGCCATATTCCTCAAATTACATTACTTCTGTTATTATTCATGAGATTGCTAGCTAGTGCACTGAATATAAATATTAAATTAGCTATAAAGGGTTTGTCACTTGCATCATGGAATTTAAACTAGTATTATAATTGTGTCTTTAGACTTCATATTTATTTGAAATGTATGCAGTGATTAATATAACATTATGGGGCACCTCAACCAAACATTGATCTGTCTGAAATAGGTTGTTTCTCCTTGCTATGTGTTTAGACTTTCTCTTCTTTGATATTTTATTCTAGATCATTTTGACCACATAAAGAAAATTGCAGGTTCAAAATCAATAGGAATTGGCGGTGACTACGATGGAGCAGAGAGGTTAGTAAAACTATATATTAATTCAGCATAAAGGGCATTTATACACATGCTATGGGAGTGTGAGGGGCTGGGGTGCTTTAATTACAGTGGCTACAAGAGCCACTGTAATTGAAGCACCCGGAGCATCCAGTGTATCAGTGTCCCAGTGCTAAAAAATGGTGGCAGGGGTGCTTTAACTAAAGCTTGTTGAATGAGCTTCAGTTAAAGCACCCCTGCTGCCATTTTTCAGTGAAGGAATGCTGATTCACATGACACTGGAGTGTGCTGGAGCACAGTAATTACCACACTCCAGCAGAGCTGATTAATCTAGTCTGCGCCGATGTGCTGTAGTTACAGCATGTTGAAGCAGCCTCACTACTCATGTATAGGCGCTCATAGTTTTCTCCTTAGACTGTGAGGTTTTTCTTTTAATTTTTTTTTTGAAAGAGGCAGCCAAGAACAACTGTATTTTATAGAAGCTACAAAAAAATTGCTACATTTTATCAGACAGGAACGTTTAGTTTCATAGTTAGTAGGGTCGGAAGGGACCTGAGCAGATCATTGTGATCATTTCCTTCTCATCGGGGTGCTTATCTATTGGGTGAGGAGTGAAAATCAGCTAGCCAAGACTTTGCTGACCTCTCCACCTATGACACCTTCCCTATAGTCAGGGATTTCTGTGTACAAAGGTAGGGGAAGGAGAATGCTGGCAGAAAAGCTCAAAATGGGAAGTCTTGTGTATTTAGTGTTTCACATTTCAAAACGGCGGCTGTGGCGCTTTAACTAAAGCTTGTTGGACAAGATTCAATTTAAGCATCCCTACTGCTATTTTAAAACATAGGGGTACTGAATACATAAAATGTTGCAGGATGCTGGAGCCTTCTGAATAGACTACTTCAGCAGACTTGATTAATAAATGTGTAAAAATTGCCACTGGGAGTAATCGGTGGTCTCTGTTACATAGGATCTATGAGTCTGGAGGTCAATCCTCTGTATACTTTGAGGTTAGGAGCATGGAATCAGATTTCTATTTCTTGATTTCCTGTTTGTTCTTCTTAATGACACTGAAAGATCCAGTGCGTAATCAGATGTGTAACAAATCTAGCCTACTTGTGAGTTATTCGCTTAACTTTAAAACTTTCCTGCTTTCATAGGTTCATAGTTCCATAGTTGTTAGGGACTGGAAGGGAAGTTACAGATCATTGGGTCCAGCTCCCCCTGCACTTGGGCAGGAAAGACTGCTGGGATCAGATGACCCCAGCAAGGTGGGTATCAAGATGTTTTTTGAAGAACACCAGGGTGAAAGATTATACTACCTCTGAGGTGGAGCCTGTTCCAAACCCTCAGGACTCCACTTGCAAATAAGTTTTTCCTTATGTTTAGCTGAAGCAATCTTCAGTCAGTTTGTGCCCATTATTTCTTGTCCTCCCCAGGGGGCCTTCTTGAATAGACAGTCACTCAAGCCCTGATGTATGCCCCTAATATACTTATATGCTGCCACCAAGTCCCCTCTGAGTCTTCTCTTCTCCAGGCTTAACAGTGCCAAGTCTTTCAGCCTCTTCTCATATGACCTGGTTTCTAGGCCTTTAATCTTGTATGTGGCCACCCTCTGGACTCTCTCAAGCTTCTCCACATCCTTCCTGAAGTGCGGTGCCCAGAACTGAATGCAGTACTCCAGCTGTGGTCTCACAAAGGCTGAGTAGAGTGGGAGGATGACATTCTTAGACTTGCTTGAGATGTCTCAGTAGATGCATGCCAGTGTTTCATTAGCTCTGCCAGCTATGGCATTGCACTGGTGGCTCCTGTTCATTTTGTTGTCAGCTGTGACACCCAGGTCTCATTCAGTTGTGGTGCTGGCAAGCATATCGCTGCCAAGCCTGTAAGTGTGTTGTGGATTATTTCTCTTCAGATGGAGTACTTTACATGTCTTCATATTAAACAACATCAGGTTGAGGTCTGCCCTCTTCACAAGCCTGTCCATGTCGGCCTGTATTGCCAGCCTGTCTTTGAGCATGATCAGGCTCCCCCATAGTTTGATGTTGTCAGTTTCCTTTTAATACCCAAATTCAAATCATTGATGAACATGTTGAAGAGAACTGCTCCGGGTACTGAACCCTGAGGGATGACACTCGTCACCTTCCACCATGATGACTCAGTTCTATCAATCAAGACCCTTTGGGTCCTACCATGGAGCCAGTTACCTAGCCACCAGACAGTAAAGTAGTTTAGGCTTTATTTTCCCAATTTAACCATGAGGACATCAAAAAGGCCTTTGACCTGGTCTTCCATGAAGTCCAAGAATATGATATCAACCTCATTTCCCCTATCCAGGTGGCAAGTTATCTGATTGTAGAAGGATATGAGGCTGGTCTGGCATGACCTGCCCGTAACAAAGTCATGTTGGCTATCCTTCAGAATACTGCCTTCAGTTAGCCTGTCTGTGATGGATTCTTTGATAATTTTCTCCAGGATTTTACCAGGTGTCACGGAGTCACGGAAATGCCCCGTGACTGTGAGGGCGATTGGCAGAGCTGCCAATCACCCAGGCAGCTCAGGTGCCGGTTACCAGGGCGACCAGGCGGGTCACATGGACAGAAGGGGGCAGGGCCAGGCCTTTATAAACAGCTTAGGCCAGAGCCTGACTCACAGTTCCCTTCTGGCTGCCGCAGGAGAAGGAGCTCTGTGGCTGAGCTGAGTGGCCTGAGGTGGTGGTCGCAGCCTTACCACACTAACCGGCTGCGATGATGCAAGGAACAAGATCACCCTGACTAGAGGTAGGACGGAGAGCCTTGGCGGGGCTTGGAGTTATGGTTAGGTGTATGGAGCCTCTGTGTTTATGTTGCAGCCAGATGGCTTGAGGTTATGTTACAGTTTGCACCGGAGGACCGGGTGAGGCTGTAGGGGAGCGAGGAGGCCTCACGGGAGCTCCCCAACAGCTTGGGGGTTCCCAGTGCCCAGTAGGGGCCCAGTGCCGGGGGGCACTATTGTCGGCGCCAGGGAGGCACCGTATTGTGCCAGGGAGGTGCGGTGTGCAAGGTTGCAGACCCCGGCCCATAAGGGGACAGGCACGGCGGCGAGCGCCTGTGCCCTAGCGCGAGGCGCGCGGTGTCAGCCCTAGAGAGGGTGAGGCCCCAGAGCGGGGCAGAGACAGGGCGCGAGGTGCGGGGTGTCAGCCCTAGAGAGGGCAAGGCCCCAGAGCGGGGCAGAGACAAGGCACGAGGTGCGGGGTGTCAGCCCTAGAGAGGGCAAGGCCCCAGAGCGGGGCAGAGACAGGGCGTAGAGAGCGTGGTAGAGGCCCCAG
>NW_017728915.1:9690657-9694919 GCF_001723895.1 Crocodylus porosus
GCATGCTGAGGGGGAGGTTTGGAGGCACGCATAGCCCTTAAGGCGGGACGCATACAGATACCCCATTCTGGATTAGGGACAGGAACACCAGTACCGTCCACTAGGGAAACAGGCAGCCTCCACATTATATATTAGTCATCAAAGTTGTGGCGGGCGAGATTCTGAGGGTGTTACGTTCACCCTAACGTGACGGTAGGGGGCGCTAGGGAGTTCACGGCTGCCCCTAGGCCCCGCTCCCTCACACCAGGTATTGAGGTCAAACTGTTTGGCCTGTAATTTCCCCATTCCTCCTTTCTCCCTTTCTTAAAGATAGGCATCACATTAGCCTTCTTCCAGTCTTCAAATAACTCTGCCAAATGTTGCAGAACAATGTCAGCCAGTTCTTTTAGCACTTTTGGATGTAGTTCATTTGGTTCTCCTGACTTGTAGATATTTAGCCTTTGTAGGTGTTCCCCCACAAGATCTACACCAACCATGGGAGGGTGGTCACCTGCACCATGATCAGCCTGTATCCTGTCAAGCAGGCTAGCACCCTTGGACTGGTGGAATATTGATGTGAAGTATTCATTCAGGGGTTTGGTTTTGTCCTGAGTGTTGGTTATCAGCTGTCCTATTTCATTCTTCTTGTACTGATTCAGCTTGCTTCATTCTTCAGAGGCACATAGTCACAACAGTCAGCCCAGTTAGCTTGGAACAATACTACGTCTGGAAAGTAGGCAGACACTTAGATTTGATCAGAAAATACCCATCTAGTCTTAAAGGGATTGGACAAACCATAACTTTTTTTACAGGCCTGTGTCCAAAAAGGCTGCAGTTGGCAACAATACGTCTTGTTTTATACATTTCTTGAGGGGGTGCAATTTGATATTGTTGGGAAGACTCTTAATGTGTTGACTTAACCCCATCCAGAAAGTAAAACACAGATAATTTGCTAAGGACATTCTGAAAACAATGACTACTGTTGAAGAAGAAATTGCCGAGTAGTACTAATAGTTTCAAAATAATCCCAAAGGCTCATCAAGGAGGTTTGTTTCTTTTTGCTTTAGCTCCTTTAGCTGGATAGGAATAATGACACAACAACTATCAAGCTTATTGTTTTCTCTTCAAATGGAGTGTTCTATGTATCTTTCTTTGCTATATGTCAAAAATTCCAATTGAGTTCAAAACATTGACACTCCAGTTTTTTTTGATAAGTGATTTGGTGACTAATGGAATGCAAAAAAAAGTCCACTTTTTCATTAAGTTATATGCTTTTGGTTGTATTTTTAAAAGTCTTCAGTTAGATAGATAGAATACACTAAAATCTTCTGTTACATAGTTGTTTTCCTGAACATCAGGCATGTGCTGTATAAAATGAAGGGAGAAATAATTGATAAATGATTACCGGACAAGTGGTGTTTTTGTTGCTTTGTATTACTGCTCAAGCTGCTTTTAATGTTGGCACATAATGTTGTTTTTTCATTGGAAAGCAATGTTTAGTTATTCTAATAGGATGTTGCTTGGTACAGCTGTGGGGATCAGTCGGGATCCAGGTGAAGCTAACTGGACTCACAATTTTGACTTCTCTGAAAAAGAATTGTGTCCCCAGTGAGCTGAGCCACAAAGTGCTAACTCTGACCCTTACCCTGTCATCTCCCTTTTAAAATCACTAGCTAGATTATTTAACAGGTGCTTGTCATTCTGTTGTTCTTGCTAATAGTTTCCCTAAGGGTCTGGAAGATGTTTCAAAATACCCTGCTTTGATTGAAGAGCTTCTAAGAAGAGGATGGAACCAGGCAGAACTGAAAGGGATTTTAAGGGAAAACTTTCTCCGTGTTTTCAAGGAGGTGGAAAAAGTAAGATTGAAATAGATAACAACCCTTTTGGTCTCACCATTGAATATTTGGTTCTTATGAAAGCAGAGAAGAAAACATAGCTCTTGGAACTGCACTTTTTGCTGTGGAGGAAAAATACGAAAAAAGACTAGGGATTTAGTAATGTGATACCAAAAAGCACAAAAAGACAAGAATGAGGAAAAAATAAATGAGATGGAAAGAGAGTATTCTTTGATTCTATGCCAAATTACTTCTCTATTTTCTACCTATAAATATATCAGTATGAGAGCTACCACTTCAATTATGCTCACTGGGCAAGTCTACATGAGACGCTTTACTGCACACAGGCATTTGTACACATCCATTTTTTTTTGCCCTTTCCTGTGCTCCAATAGCATGCCTGATTGCAGAAGTGGGTTTTCCGGATGTTTTAAAAGTCTTTATGGTGCATTAAAGTAAAACTCCTTGGACGTAGTTTAGTTTGGCTCACTGTGAATTAAAGTATCATGTTCATGTGTTTGTGCGTAACAAATCAAAAGATACTCAAAGGCATGCAATGATCCTCTTTGTTTACCAGATGTCTCTTTGAATTGCAGCTGCCCCATTTTGATAAATCAGTGTAATGTGTTTTCCCTGAACACCAGGTATAGTATGGCAGATGCAGCAGTCCACCCAGCCCCACACGCAATACTATTCATTCTCCTATACCGACACCTGTGGAGGGACACCCCACCACTCGTGCCCTGGCCATGCCCTGGAGAGGGTGACAATGGCACCATTACCACATTACTGCCCCTGCCCCTGCTCCTGCCTGAACACAGTCTGTAGCTGCTGCTTTTTTTTTTTTTTCTTTGTCATGTGCTGGCTCCTGGCCACACCATTTGCAGTTGCACAAGGTCACCCTATAGTCAGAAAGACCTATGGCAGCTGGCAGCTCTTAACTGAGAATAGCACAGTTACTACATAGCCTCCCCCAGGTTCAGTCCAAGAACAAACCACTTGCATGCCTACAGGATGGGGGGTGGGAGAGCATGGACTGCTTTCATTTCCCTTTCAGTCAGACAGTTAAATGCACACCTTGTCCATTCATGCACACCTTGCCCATGCATGCAGCCCATAGCTGCCCCCTTTCTTTTTGTGCTGGCTGCCACGCCATTTGTGAGAGCACAGGATTATCCAGCCCCCCATTTAGACTCATGGCAGCATGCGAAATAGTGCTAGGAGTGGGCAGGCACCAGCTGCTAAATGCAGCCATCCCATAGCTCCCAGGTTCCCTTGCACTGCCACATCAGTCATGATTGCACAGTCTCACCCCATCCTGCTGGCCCTAACTTCTGACAGCATCCCTAGCCCTGGCAGTGCCCATCACTCCCAACCTGCAGTCAGTGCCCCCGCCACCCCTTCCATAGGTGGATTAATGCATGGGCCAGCTGGTTCCCGGCCTGGTGGGGCAGCATGTCCCACTCCAACTGCTGCTGCTGTGGTGCTGGCCCAACACAGGGCCAAGAGCTGTGGGGCAGGACATAGGAGGGGTGCACAGGGCCACAAGGAATCTTAATCTGCCCCCATGTGCCATGCTGTTGCCACTTGGGGATTCACTGGGTTTTCCAGTATTGGTTAACATAAGCTCCCCTGATGTTTCAAACAAATGTTTATTTGCACGTGAGGATAGCAGACACATTGAAATAAAAGGAAATAGATAATTCTCTTTTACATAATTAACCTTTAGTGATTTATTCACCCTAACTTACATAAATAACAATCCAACCATTACAGAATTTTCAGGGTAAACAATTTACAAGAAGCAGTAAGCACTCTTCAGCTTAGTAAACTTGTGGAACCAAGTGATACAGTTACATTTGGGGAAAAGCGAGCAGAGGGGGGATCCCAGGGCCATTGGGACAGAGAACAAAGGGAGCAGGCAGACAGACCTACACCCACAACTCTCCCCCACCATGCACCCAACTGAACACCATTACATGTGGGGAAAAGCAATCAGGAGCTCTCTGCCCCACTGGCCATGGGGTGCCCTCCATGCTTGCAGGTAACAGCCAATAAACAGAGGCAGCAGGCAGGCAGACAGACCTAGAACCACTGCCCTCAGCTTGCAATTCCAGGTTATAAAAGACTATTTTGTTCAATATGAAAGGCAGCTACTTGAGAAAATTCAGTCTATAACTTGCCACTCTTGTGAAGTAGCGAATGTTAGTGAATGGCAACAAAGACACGGTGAGTTTTAAATGAAAGATACACAAGAAAAATTCAAGAACCTTCAGGAAAAGATGGCAGAATTACTGCAGTGGCTTAATCCAGTGATTGATAATTAATTCAGATATGCATTATAAATGAGCTCTTGGTATTTTTCATAGATTTCATAGACATTAGGGCTGGAAGGGACCTCGGGAGATCATCGAGTCCAGCCCCCTGCCCAAAGGGCAGGAAGTCAGC
>NW_017728915.1:9694930-9697337 GCF_001723895.1 Crocodylus porosus
CCCATCCATGTCATGCCTCTGGTAGGCTGGCTACGGCTGGGGCTGGCTATGGCTGGGGGGGGTCGCAGGCAGGGTCTTGTGCCCTCCCACGCCCTCCCCTGCGCGAACTCCACGCTAACTCAAGCACCTGTTTGCGCAGCCTGTTCGCGCGGCTCCGGTCGCGGAGCTCCCTGGGGGGGCTGGGCCAAGTAGGGGCCTGGGCGGGGGCTTGACCCGGCCCGGCACCAGGCAGCGGCCTCCTCCCATCAGAAGGAATAAGTAGGATTGCTTTTGGATGAAGCAGTTTGCAAGGGAGGGCTTGAGGCACTTTTTGTACCTGTTTAGAAACTATTTGCCTCGAGGAGAAGAGTGTGATTTTTTTTTTTTAATAACCTCTGGTGCTCTTTGGAATTTTACCCTGTAGGAAAGATTTTTTGGGGACCTTTTTAAACCAATGATAAAAACATAAGTATCATGGCCCACTGGCAGAATAATATTGACCTGCAAACAGTTTTAACTTTACCATGTAACTACACATTTTTTAAAAAAAAATTATAGTACTTGTCGGTTATTTTTTAAATGGTTATTTAAAGCCCATACTTCTCCAGATCTTCATGGAGGATGGGTACTTTCATTTTACATTGTCCCAGGACAGGATTTTAAAAATACCTCATGTTCTTTAACCAGTAGGCACCAGCAGTGCTAGAAGACAAAAATTTAAGTATAGATTGGATTCTGAGGTGATCTCCAGCATGTGGGGCAAAGCAGGAGCCAACCACTTTATTTATCATTTTTACTTATTTATCATTTGACCGTACTATATTTACCACCTTTACTTGCAAGCAGGGATGGCACTCCATGGCCAGCAGGGCAGAGAGCAGAGGTAGCAGAAAGGCAGACAGACCTAGAACCGCCAACCCCACTAACCCCCACCATGCACCCAACCAAGTAACAGTAACAGTGATCAGGACCTAGGAGATTTATTGGCAGTTACCATGTGTCCACCATGCATGGTTTTTACAGACAGTATGTGTAGGAGCATTGCAAGTTAACACTGATGTGCCTCAAACACACCACGCAGGGAATGATGGCATGTCTGGGTGTTGTTCTCAGGCTTTGTATATGATCTGCTTTTCTTCCGTAGTTGTAGTGGCAGCAGCGACAACATATAAATCAGAGCTGAAAACAGGAAGGAATGTGTGTGTGCGCACGTGTGTGTGGGGGTGGTATTAGATGAGCTCTGAACACCTGAACAGTATTCACAAGCAAGCACAGCCCCCATGCTTTGCATTGCCCTTCACCTCCCTGCGCGACAATCAAATCCCCCCCACATTTAGTTGTCAGTTGAAGTAAACTATGCCTCACCCACATATCATGTCACTTGTCTGCAATTGCCCATCCCACCACCCCTCTGCCCCCCAGCAGAGTCCAGCCCAATCTCAGATATCATTTCATATGTTGGGATGTCAGTTCCCAATGGCTAGACATACTGGTTGTGGAGGACGATGTCCCCATAGCTCCCCCGTCATGATGCCCTCTTACACAACTCTGTGTTGGAAAGCAGCTCTCATATTGGACTTCAGCCTGCACTTGAGCACTGTCTTGTTGTGCCCCTGCTGGGCAACTCTCCTTGGAGACATCCTCATGGGACCACATTGCCTTAGTCTTACACACCCTGGCTCGCTGTCTTCTTCTGTCTCTGGCCTGCTAACTTGTCGTCTCAGCCTCAGACATCTTGGATCAATAAGGTGTACCTGTACCCCGACCACTGCTCCCTCAATTTAGAGGTCTGCTGTTCAGAGGATCAGAAAAAAAAGTTTACCCTTCCCCCATCCTCATTTCAGTGCAAAAATACCCATCAGTGCAGACATGCTGGCACGATCCTGGCAATTGCTTTGCACAAGAGCACCAAAACTGTGTGTAAGAAATGGGCCATGTACTGACAGGCATGCCAGGGAGGGTCGCCAGTCATAATTACAGTCTCAGCTCACAGTCAGCCTCACATCCTTTGCCTCAGGGCTTGGTGTAGGCCTGGGCTGTCTCAGGCCCCTTCATGACCTGGACCCTGCTTCAGGCTCCACACAGTAACCTGGGCCCTTGCTTTGTTTTTGGCATGTGGTTCCCTAGCCTTTCCCCTCCCCAGAGTAACCTGCAAGGCAGCAGGGGCTGAGGCTTCCTGGAGTCCATACTCACCCTTCACTGGGGAAGCAATAGTCTGGCATTTCCTATGGATTGCTGTGCCACCAGCAGCCCCACCACACCATCCAGCCCCAGCAGAGTGTAGTTTTAGGTCATGCCCCAGGACCAGGAGGGGCCAGCAGGGGACTGCATGCTTAGGGGCAACCAACACAGGTTCATCAGTGGCAGGTCTTGTCAGACCAACCTGGTGGCCTTTTACGATCAGATCACCAGATCATTAGATGCAGGG
>NW_017728915.1:9697802-9709162 GCF_001723895.1 Crocodylus porosus
CTGAGGGGGGATCTTGTGGCCTGTTATAAACTAGTCAGGGGGGATCAGCAGGCATTGGGGGAGTCACTGTTCCCCTGAGCACCGCCAGGATTGACCAGGAATAACGGTCACAGGCTGGCAGAGGATCTCCCAAGGTCCCTTCCAGCCCTAATGTCTATGTCTATGAAGATATCAGGAGGTGCTACTTCACAGTCAGGGCGGCTAGGGTCTGGAACCAACTTCCAAGAGAAGTGGTGCAGGTTCCTATCCTGGGGGTTTTTAAGAGGAGTGTAGCAGGACATTAGGGTGCTTGCTACTGATAGCAGGAAGAATAGTAACTAGAGGCACCAGGACACTAGGGTGCCTGTTACTGAAAGCTTGAATTGTAGTAAAAGGGGCTCAGCTGCCACTCACCAGGGCAGCAGGTGGGAGTTATTATGGTGACTAATTGGGTCAGCTGATCGCCAGGGGGCAGGGCCTGGCCTTTATAAACAGAGAAGGCAGAGGCCAGATTCCCTGCCAGCAGCCTAGGAGAAAGAGGGAGCTCTGTGCAAGCAAGCTGAGCAGAACATTAGAGAAGCTGGGCAGCTGGTGAGCAACTGCTTGGCAGCACTGGGTAGAAGAAACCCTGATGAGGAGATGTGAGAGGGAGCCAGGCTTGCTTGGAAGTCATGTTGGAATCCCAGAGGGGGAGATTTTGGTTGTGCTCGGAAGTTATGTTGTAACCCAGGAAGGGGAGATCTTGTCTTCAGTTATTGTTAAGACCAGAGGACCGGGTGAGGCTGTAGGGGTGGAGGAGGCCTCAAGGGAGCTCCCCAGTAGAAGGGGGGTTCCTAGTGCTGCGGGGGCGCTGTGTTGTGGGGTGTCCTGACCCCAACCCCAGTGTGGGCGACTAGCGGGACAGGCCTGGTGGGGCATAGGCCCAGGGAGGCGGGTCTGGGGGCCAGGTAAGGCTGCCTGAGCTCCAGTTGCGAAGAGTCTGAGTCGGGCACAGGACCCAAGGAAGGGTCTGGGGGCCAGGTAAGGCTGAGGCTGCCTGAGCCCCAATTTTGGGAAGCCTGAGTGAGGCATAGAAGGCCCCGGTGCGGGTGGGGAGGTGTGAGCAAGGCCCTGGTGCAGGCAGGGAGGCACCTGTGAGGGTGCAGGCGGGCAGTTGGCCAGAGCCCCAGTACAACAAGGCAGGCATCGTGCCAAGGAGGGCAGGAAGGTAGCCTCCCATTAAATATTTACCAAGAAGACATGGTGGGTGAGACAGAGGGTGCATTCAAGACCCGAGTTGGCACGGGTAGGTAGGGCACTGGGGGAGGTCATGGCACCCCTGGAGGCCGCCCTGTCACAAGGAGGCTAGATGACCACCTTCCTGGGGTCCTTTGACCCCAGTACTCTTTCCTGCCATGGCAGGGGGTCAGACTAGATGATCTGCTTAGGTCCCTTCCAACCCTAGAAACTATGAAACTATCCCTAGATCTCCTACCCTGTACCTCTAAGATGTGATGAGCAGCAGCTCCAGCCAAGTGCTCTCTCTCTGACTGCTTGCAGCAGACTGCTGGCTCTACTGCTCAAGGCCTGTTCTTATAATAAACAACTGGGCCCTGTTCCCAATCAGGCAATTGTGCCTGGGGAGAGGTTGCTTTCAAACCAGGGTTTTTGCAGGCCTGGACTCTTTTTCTGGGGAGACATGCTTCCTTCAAACCTGGGCTACTGTAGGACAAGGATCTTTTCTTGCGCAATGTTTGTTTAAAAACAGGGTTCTTGCAGGTCATGTCTGTTTTCTGGTGAGATGCTCCTTTCAAACCAGGGTTCCTGAAGGGCAGGGCTGTTTTCTGGGGAGAGGCTTCTTTCAAAGGACAATAACCCAAGAATGAGTAGGGACACCTGAGAACTATTTATCATTTTCTAGGTGTGCCTATTCCATGATTTGGTAAAAGACAGTATCATGACCACAGGATTCATGAATGGGTTCCAGAGGTCATCCTAAACACCACATTTGAGTTTGGACTGTTTGGGCAGTACATAACCTTCCCCACGCCCACCTACTACAGTAAAGGGAAAAGGCTCTGCTGCACCAACACCCAGGACACAGACACCTGACCAGGATAATTACTGACATGCAGACAGGAAGTCACTTGCAATTCTAAATGATTGTATGCAGCTCCCATTACCATTCAGAGCCCCACTCCCATGTACCCTGCTGCTTGGTGGTGGTGCTGTGTGTTAAGAAGTGTCCCTGCTGCGTGCGTGCAAATGACCTGGCTTTGAGGAATCCAGACCGGATGAGTGAGGAGGACCAAATGGAGATTCCAGATGAAATGCATGATGATAGGGATGTGGAAAATCATGACAAAATGAGTGAAGAGGCTGAAATAGAGAATCTGGATGACAGGAGGAGGAGGAGCAGGAGGAGGAAGTGGAACTGTTGTTAAGTATCCTGCTGTTGGCCTTGGGGTTACTGCATAAAATAGAGTCAGAGCTAATGATAGCAGCATATGCTATGTTCCTGCTTCTAAACACTTGCAATGAAATGCCTGCATGTAGATGTGCCTTGCGAAAAAGGCACTTAGATGTGCGGTGGAGTGGAATAGCCGAGAGGCGGGTACAGAAGTGGATGCTGACAGGGCTCTCTGGATCATCCTCAGGAGCAGCAACCACAGGATCTGGGCCCATGTGAGCAGCTCAGACTGGTGGGAGTGAATTGTACAGACCACTTGGGACAATCAACAGCGGCTCGAGATGTTCTGAAAGACCAGGGTGGTCCACGTTGTCTCAATGCTGGGGCCAAAAATTGTGAGGCAGAACACTGCCTTGTGTTGGGCTAGTCTGCCAGACGAAAGAGTGGCCATGGCCATCATGAAACTGGCCACCCAATCCAGCCTCTGCTATGTTGTGAGCCAGTTTGGCATGGCATGCACAGCTCAGTGCCCAACACTTGGTAGCCTAGCCTCCCTGGATGGACCATGTCCTGTGACGGGTTAATTAAACCTTTCCTTTGCCCAAGTTGGGGGGGGGGGGGTGGAGGGAAGTGGTGGTATAAGCAGCCTGCAAGAGTCCTCAGGTTTTTGGCGTGTGTGTGTTGGGCGGGCGGGGGCATTGTTTGCCTTGGTTGTTGGGAGGACAGTAATCCTCCTAAAGATGTCTGCTGCTTTTAATGCTATATCCAGTCAGCTTCCAGCTATTTAGCCATCTTCTTAGCCACCTTTAAAGACTATATACAATTGTGCAAAAATGCTTTTTGAAATAAAGGACAGGTATCCTTTTATTACACCTCCTTGTTTCTTGATATGCTGAGATGCATCTACATGCCATGCCATTAGGTCTGGTGGAAAGACTGGGGTGGGGAGAGGTGGTGCAGGCTATAGCCACCCCAACATTTCACAGAGCTGTGCCACATGCCATACACAGGTGTGCACGTATGTGTAGGTATTCATGGTTTCAATGCGCAGCTGCAGCAGGGGACCCCATGAAAACCGACCCAAGCCCCGACTACTGGGGGATGCTGGGAAACGTAATCCTGAAACATGAAAAACGAACTGTTACTCAGGCATGAGTTTTTGTCTCCTTCCCCACCGTGATATATTACCCCATGGTCTCGGTGGTGTACACACCACCACCACCACTACCGCAGGTGGTGTACTTCCTCCCCACACACTAGTTGCAATTACCACCAGTGACATGGAGAAGGATGAGAAACAGGTGGGTAGGCCACTTGCTCCTCACCCCATAAAAATTATATTTATATAATTATAAATAAAAATTATATTTCACCTATTTATTTATATTTATTTCCTTACATGGGAGTTCATGTGGTTCAGGGGCATTGGAGGGAATGATACGATTGGGCACAGGGGTTCCTGCCATGGTCCGCCTCCTGGAGACTGGAGTCTAGGGGGGTGCAAGTGGCAGAGTGCCTATTTGGGTGGGGGGAAAGGTGAAAGGTCCTCTCCCCAAATGGGTTTGGGGGTTGATGGGGTGGGTTTGTGATGACCATGGGTTACTATGGGGATCATTTGCTTGGGAGGTAAGAAGGATCCTTTAAGTGGGTATAGGGGCATGGGAGGAGATGGGGGAGTGGTGGAAATTCATGTGGTTTTGGGGTGTCCATGGCTTGGTGGGGAGCTGTTAAGGGTGGGGGCTAGTGTGAGGCTCCCTGTGGGGGTGGGGTTTCAGGAGTGAGGGGATTAGTGCTGTATTACTGGTTTATAGCTGTAATTCAGTAGGGAAGACAGCAGAAGGGTAGATTGGTATGTGGTGCCCCCTGCTGGAATTTACAGGGAATTGCACAATTAGCTTAATTAGTTTGAAAGCCTAGTACATGCAAATATTGATGTGACACTAAAATACACGATTTAAAAATTTAAAAATCTATTTAATTTAAAGAGGATTAAACCCTGTGACATGTACAGGTGCCCCACTAGACCAATCACCATTGTAAATCATCATTGTTTATGTGGCATTTATATACATATCTTTTCATCCTGTGACAAGCCGGAGATCCAGTGGGTCAGAGCAGATTTGATTAATTGAGTCTGCTACACACAGAAGCTGATGTGCACTGCGCTGTGGTGCATGCAGCTGTATAAGAAGCAAAATGTGCATCAGCATGCAGAAAATGGAGACAGTGCACTTTTGAACTAAAACACTTTTGAGGTGTTTTAGTTTAAAAGCATGCACTTTTCTCAGCACTGACATGCATTTCGCCACTTATACAACTGCATGCGCCACAACACTGGGCACTTCTAAAAGCACCCACTGCTGCAGCACAAGCATGTGTACAAATGCTCTACATGCATGGCACTTAGTGTGCATTAAATTAGTCTAATGCATGGTTTGCTATTACCAGTACCTACAGCTACTAGATAAATGGTGCATTAGCTAATGTGCCATAGTGCATATGTAGATGCTGACCAGGATAAATTTGTTCCTGTTCAGCCCAGGCAGCATGGGGCCTGCTGCTGCCTGGCTAAGCCCTGATGTGGGGGGAGCTGTGCCTAAACATTATGTGGCTGTGAGATCTGTGCCAGCTGCAGAGGCAATTGTCTTCCTGCCTCGTGGGGATCAGGAGGCAGCTGCCTTCCAGCTGGCACAGCTCTCCTGGCCATATAGGGATCAGGAACCATTCAATGCAGGTGCATTAATTGCACATGTAGACGTGCCCACTGAGACCATAATAAGCAGTGACTGTTAAGACTTACTTGAGACTCCACCTTAGGTGGACAAGTAACTAGAATTTCAAATGGGAAGAGAAAGAGGATGAGTAAGAACAATGTTAAAGTCTTTAATGACAGCCTTTAAAAATATCCAGAAACCAAGGATGGACTTGCAAGTCTGTCATTTCAAACCGTTTTCTATTTATGTATGGACAATAAATATCACCTTTGAGATAAACAACAAATATTTTGAAAAGGCAACATTTTTCAAGAGTCTTTACATGACAAGTGATGTGACAAGAATTTTGTTCAGTTTCAAGTCATCTGATAAACAAGGTACATGCCTGATATTAAATGTATTGCTGGGTGCCTCAATCAGGATAGGACTTAACACATCTTTCAGTGGCCTAAAATAATTTGGAGGGTGAACATTTGTTAATGAAAAGAAGCCCAGGGCTTTTATATCATGACTGAGAACAGACTATGAAGGTGCATTTACAGGTGCAATTAATATGAAGCAATAAACTGGTGCATATTGCACTGTAGCTTATTGCTCCTGGGCATCATGTTTACACATGCACCGGAGACTGCTGCATGTTGAATTGGGTTGAAACAGGCCTGACTGGCAGGGAGCCCAGCAGTCAGCCTGCCAACACAGGGCTGCTCTGACCTGGCTCAACATGCTGCAGAGGGGCTGTCTGGGGCACAAGGGTGCTTCTGTGTGGGGCTAGCTGGCAGGAAACTCCTACACTGAAGCACTCGTATGCCCCAACCAGCTCCATCAGCATCTACACATGTGCTGCTGCACAGTAAAAAAACATCACCACAAGATAGAACTTGTATGGCACACTTATTAGTTTACTGTGACCAAATAGGGGCACCCATGTAGATGCTGAGATTTTACTGCAGAACTAATTAGGCATCTCTGCAGTAAACATCTTATGTAGATGCAAACTATGAAGACTATTGTGAAATTCAGTGATTTTTTTTTTTTGAATTTTGCAATGGAGGCATCCACAGGTCTTATGGGCAAACAGTTCGACTTGTTAAACAGCTGAATCTGAGACTCTTCACCTTGTATGCCACAAAGGGCTCAAGAAATTCAATGAAAGTCTTTTTGTATTCAGTGAAAGTCATAAGAGTGCAACCAAGGTTCTGGTGGATTCAGACAACGAAGTTGTTTTTCTCTTTCTGAACTGGATGTTGCAATACCACTTTAGAAATGGTTCACTTGAAGCAATATCAAATGTTCATTTACCCAGCAACATGAAACTCTTCTAGTATATTACAGATTTTCAGGACAATGCTGTTTGAATTTCTCCAGGTGCAGAGAGACAGTAGATCAATGAATGTGAATGAAGATGAAATACAACCAGAAGAAGTACAAAATTCCTGTCGCCTGGACTTAAAATATAGACCACATAAACCTACTCCATTTTTGGAAGCCCAGCCAGTTAGCACTTTCTCTGGAATTCCTTCTGTGTTGTGGTCGTCATCTTGTCTAATGTTCCTTAGTGTAATATGTATGATAATATATTAAGAGTTATAAAATATCATGATTCAAAGAGTTTTTGAATATTCCACAGAATATAGATATACTTTGCAGAATTAGGTTCCTCACTAGCACTCCTCCTACCCCAAGCAAAGATGAGGGTTTGCAAAAGAAATGGGGACATACAGAGCTGGCTGCAGCAAACAGCTGCACAAGAACTAGTGAGATAGTTTAGCAGCTGTTTGATGTAGCTTTTATTTAACAGGTGCTGCCTCTCTAATCTGCTGTGCAGAGCTGTTGATCAGCTCTAGCTGAATGGAGAAATGACCCCTTTGAAACAAAAGCTGCCACAAACAGTTGAGCAGCTCATTTTAACTTGGCATCCTGCGGCAAATTCAGAAGGTTGCAAACCATCTGCATACTAATGATCTGAATTTTACTGTATATACCTGGAAAGACATTACACATCAAATGAACTGCAAAGCAACTAAAAAAGTTCTCTGCTCACCTTTGAAGTTGTCTCAGAAGTGTGTGAATCATACTAAGCCTTAAGCATAATTTCTCTGAACACACCCACATATGGCAAAGACGAATTATGTCTTTAAAGTTAGAGTAACAACAACATTAGGACTACGAAGGGTTTGAACCTGTATAGTACTGAACACTCCATGACCTACTGATATCAGTGAAGCTGGTAAAAGTTGGTAAAATTCAGGTTCTGTGCTAGTGGTGCAGGCCTTTGGCCAGACATTTGTCCTATTTTTAGGACTGAAAACAAATCAGCAGTTTTTTAATTTCTTCATTTACAAAGTGAGCTGAGTTTCCCCAGAAAATCTGGGGAAGGAAAATATATAATCAGGCTTACAAGAAGTATTTTGTTTCCTTGAAATTATTAATGTATTCTCTTTAATCCATAGATATTTGATACTGAATCAGGATGTCTTGTTCTAACTCAGAAATTGTACAGGATTACCATGGGCTGCTCTCCTGGGTTGTTTTGGGTTGTGGTTGCTGTAAAGTTTCAAATGTCAAAAAGGCCTCACATCCTGCAGAGCCATGCCGCCCCATGCATCATGCTTCCCTTTGACTCTGACAGGATCAGAGTACAGAGATTAGACATTTTCAGCACCATCAATACCATTATTTCTTTAGAAGTTATATCTTATTCAGTAAGTTGACAAGATACTTGTGAGAATCATTAAATGTTGCAGTCAGAGAGCACCAGGGTAGAGTAGACCATTCCTGATCCAATGGAAATGGAAATGGTGAGAGAGATGTGAATTCACATTCCACTTCCACTAAACAGCTTTGAGCTTTATTCTGTAGACTGACAATGGCAGATGAGGCAGTGCAGAAATTGCTTGAAGTGAGATGATAGGTACCATGTATTCCAGCCACTGGTGTAAATGGTCTCCTGTAGCTCTGGTGCTGCCCCCTCCCTAAAAAGCAGTCATGTACATGATGAAAGTATGTATGGAGGGAAATGTGAGCAGACCAGTCTTAACTGTCTGCTTGCAGGTGGGGGAAGGAGGAATTGGACCTATTTTGCCACAATATTTATACTGTTATTCTAATAGTTAATAATATTTGCACAAAACTATGCTAAAAAGTTCAAAAAGTTGTTTTAAATCTGTATTCATTAATGTTAAAAAATGTTCCCGAGATGGACAAATTAAAAAGCATTTACTATTGTTTCACCCAGCTGTGATTTCAGTCTTGCCTATCCAAAGCACTAAAATCATGGGCTTTTTTTAAACTTGAGTTCTTTTTAGTGCTTGCATATTTTTGTGCTTTCAAGCTAACACTTTCAAATTTCCACATACACAAAAGGTTTTTGGGGGGGCGGGTGGAGGGGGAGTTTATACTCCCCAGTCAAAGACATTTGCAGATAATGACAACTCACAAAGCTGGGCTCTAAAAAAAAACCAACCCAAATATCATGAGTCTCAGAGAATAAAATGTGAATTGGCAATATTGTAAGATTGCTTTGTTGACCTGCGCAGTCCTATGAATATCTGTTATCCCTCATATCTGCCTTTTATTATGGCTTGTTTATATAGCTGCTCCAGTCTGGTTGCTACATATTCTACAGTTTGGTTGAAATATAGTATCAAGCAAAGGTCTGCAACTGTAGAACTGTCTTTATAACAAACACATTTAATAATTATAAAGAGGAAGTTGATAATTACAGAAATGCAAACAGCAAATAAAATATTTCCTAGTTCAGAGGAAAGCTCCTCTGCAGGACATGTACAAATGGGATGCTGGACCTAGACAAAGTTCTTTAGCATAGCTTTAAGACAAACCTCTCTGGAGTGCATATCTGTTTTAGCATTTCTGCTTAGACGTAAAAGTCTGCACAAGTATGCAGCTAAAGCCATATATCCTACAACCTATATCCCTGAAGGCATATATTGCATTTCCAGCTCTGCTACTGAATTTGTGGTTATGTTAAAGTCACTCTATTTGGCTGCTATTTAAGGTACTCAAAATGGTTGTTTCATTTTCTATATAACTTTGAAATGATAAAACGCTTCATAGGATTTCACCCTCTCTTCTTTCACATGTGATTTTTATTCACTTATTAAGAATTGTGCACACTGCAGTACTGTATTCAGAATGCATTCCCATTCCTATATAAACATTTGCTCAGTAGCACTTCTGGCATAAATTTGATACTGTCTTTTCAGACATCTGTAGTTTATTTGCTTGCTTTTGCCACAGTGTATAGCCTTTGGTGATGCCTGCTATGTGCAGTAAATAATTCTGCTGCAAATTTGTATACAGAAGCAAAATATATAGATGAAAAATTAAATAAAATGTGATTACATTAAGATTCACTGGTTCTTGGTTTTGTCTAGCTGAAAAAATGCAAAGTTCAGGGCTATGAAAGGCTCTGAAAGTAGTGAATTAGCCACAAATCTACTCCACAAAGGATTGCACAGCAATCAGCACAGGAAGATCAGGGAGATTTAAGGACTGGAGTGCAGTGGTATAGAGAGAGGTGTTGGTGGCTATTAGGATGTATCCCTTGCACAAGGCCACAGCTGCTGCTCCTACTTGTTGCCGTGATCCACACTTTGGAAAGGATTCTTACCAACATGACTAAACCAGCTGTGTGGATGGAGCAGACCTGCCCTGAAGTCACTGTACTGAATCTATGTCAGCAACGCCACTCCCTAGCAGAGGTGTAAACATGAGTGTGTGCATGTATGTTGGGGGAGAGGAGAAGGGATATGCCACAAAATGACCATTGCGAGAATATATTTTTCAGTTGGTAAATCATTCAGCCAATGAATCTGAAACCTCAGAAGATATTGTTCAATGACTGCTTTTCATCAAAGCTGTTTTGTGGTTTAACTTTCCAAGCAACCATAATTGCTTCTGGAATTTTGCATACAGAAAATGGATATCCTTCACCAAGTAGTAAAAGCCATTTGTGACAGTAATTTGTGACAGGGGGACATTGTTTTACAGTATTGGGAACTGGCAGATTCTGTTGCAATCCATAATGTTAGGGAAGTAGTGCTAGACAAGCAATAGAAGACAATCGGCTAACATTAAAGTAATATCCTTTAATGTCTTGTCACAGATCAAAGGGAGCAGGAGGGCACATAAGCCCCCACGGCTCACCAAAAGCATCTGGGAATGTCTCCTAGCTAAAAGGGAGGCGTACACCCAATGGAAGGGAGGGGCCATCACCAGGGAGGACTATACTGCAGTTACTCAGGAATGCTGGGGGGCAGTCAGGAAGGTCAAGGCGGAGATGGAACTGGGACTAGCTTCCTGGATCAAGGACAACAAGAAGTCCTTTTTAAAATACATATGGGCAAAAAGAAGGTTCCGGGTAATGTGGGGCCCCTGCCGGACACGCTAGGAAATTTTGTCGTCACACCAGACGACAAAGCCAACATATTTAACGATTTCTTTGCCTCCATTTTCCTAAGCAGGGACCAGAACAGTCACCCCCACTCTAGGCCCCCCTTAGATCCTAGGGGAGGTGCACCTAGGCCAAGGGTTAGTGAGGAACTAGTTAGGGAACTTCTGGAAGGACTGGATGTATTCAAATCAGCTGGTCCAGACAACCTCCACCCTAGAGTACAGAGGGAATTGCCTGAGGTCATTGTGGGAACCCCGGAATGGCTTTACGAGCACTCATGGTGCTCTGATGTGGTGCCAGAGGACTGGAAGAGGGCCAATGTGGTTCCCATATTCAAAAAGGGGAGGAAGGAGGACCCAGGAAACTATAGGCCAGTTAGTCTTACCTTGATCCTGGGCAAGCTTTTTGAGAAAATTATTCTGGTGCAAATCCACAAGGGGCCAGCGGGGGAGATTATGCTTAGGGGCAACCAACACAGGTTCTTTAGAGGCAGGTCCTGTCAGACCAACCTGGTGGCCTTCTGTGACCAGATCACCAAATCCATAGTAGCTAATTACTACTTACAAATTTTCTAAGTGACTGTTACCTCTGGTGGTGGTAATAATCATAAATGGTATACCTGTTCAACTGGTCTATAGTGTCGGTCTTCCATTTGTCACAGTCTAGGTTCCTTAATATTTCACAACATACCAAAAAGGTGCATGGGTTACCTGTCTGCTTGTATTAAGACATACTAGAGGCAGCTAGGGTTCATCAGTGGCAGGTCCTGTCAGACCAACCTGGTGGCCTTTTATGATCAGATCTCCAGATCATTAGATGCAGGGGTAGCAGTGGATATAGTCTTCCTGGACTTCCGGAAGGCTTT
>NW_017728915.1:9709173-9741337 GCF_001723895.1 Crocodylus porosus
AGGGCCACTCACATGATCAGGGGACAGTAGGGCAGCCTCCACAAGAGAAGGCTGAGGGGGGATCTAGTGGCCTGTTACAAACTAGGCAGAGGGGACCAGCAGGCACTGGGGTAGTCCCTGTTCCCCCGAGCACTACCAGGAGTGACCAGGAATAACGGTCACAAGCAAGCAGAGGGTAGATTTAGGCCAGATATCAGGAGGCGCTACTTCATGGTCAGGGCAGCTAGGATCTGGAACCAACTTCCAAAGAAGTGGTGCTGGTTCCTACCCTGGGGTCTTTAAAAGGAGGCTAGATGTACACCTTGCTGGGGTCGTTTGACCCCAGTACTCTTTCCTGTCATGGCAGGGGGTCGAACTCAATGATCTGCTCAGGTCCCTTCCGACCCTAGAAACTATGAAACTATCTACCAAATTAAAATATGCAAAAACTCCATAGCAAAAACTGAGTTATGCTGATGTGAATTCTGGGAATAATTATTCCTAGTAAAGTGAAAAATCCAAGTTGACTTATTGTAAAACAGTTAAGTTTCATGAATAAAAGAGTTTCCATAACCTATTCAAAGTCTGTTCCAGTCATTCAGCCCATGAGTTCACATGCATCACAGATGCATTAAAAATCTATAAGCAAAATATTAATGCAAAAATATTGATTTGACTCTGAAGGACATCACTTACCTTCTACCACTATAATTGGTTTTCAGAGAAGCTGGCTGAAGGCCCCACAGACATAAATAACCACCATTATCAGCCACCTTTTCTGTGGAACTGATGATGTCACATACCAGCCCTCAGACCTGCTCCTAGATAGTTTAAAGAGCTGATCTGACACATGAAGTCAGTATTTCAGCTTATGGATTTGACTTTCATTGATACCATTGAAAGTGTGGACCCTTTCAAAGCCTTAATGGGGTTCATGAATATTCAGGTAAGTGTCAATGGTGCTTGGTAGTTGCATCCTCACATAGCAGAGAGATACTAAATAATGCAGCATCACATTCAAAGATCTTAAGGTCAGGAAGAATTGACTCTTAAGTTTTATCTTATCTTCTGAAAAACATGGACTATAGAATTTCATCCTGTACTTCCTGTATCAGGACCCATAACTCCTAGCTAAACTGAAGTACATCCTTTTGAAAGGCATTTGCACTATATTTACAACTGTTAGCTTAAACTTTTCAAAAAGCATTGAATCTTCTCATTATGATCATTGAATCTTCTCATTGTGATCATTGAATCTTCTCAGTACGCTTTCATTTTATAACAGACCTCTCCTTCCTTATATATACTTAGAGGTTAGGACATGTTCAAGTCATCTCTGAATAGTCTTTGAAAAGCTATTAGCTAGCCCATTAGATATGGTTGTACTGGAGAGGATCTGTCAAACAATAATGATTTTAATGTCCCAACTGCATTTGTTAAATTTGTATCACAGACCTAGAGTAGTTATACAAACTGTGCTACACAAACTGAGTTATTTCCAATACTTTTTTTTAACACTAGATAAATCTTTCTGGAAGTGTGGCAGAGCACCTTGGGTGCTTGCCACTTTAAGGGCTAAGATCAAGCAGCAGAGCAGCCTGCAGGTAGCTGTTCTCCCCAATCAGGAGTCACATGGCTGGGAGGGGACTGCCTGATTGGGGAAGAGGGCATAACTGCTGTCGATAAGAGGAGGCCTGAGCAGGGGAGCCAGCAGTCTGCCTATTGCAGCCATAGGGTGAAAATCGCCTGGCTGGAGCTGCTGCTCGCAACATCTGGGAGGTAAAGGCAGGAGCTATGGGGATGGTAGGAGGCTCCTGGTCCTGTGGAATGACCAAAAACTACACCCTGATAGGGTCAGATGGTGTGGTGGGTCTGCCTGTGGCAGGTGATTCCCAGGAAAAGCCATACCAGTTGCCTCCCTAGTGAAAGGCAAGTAAGGAGTGCCTTATAGCCCAGCCCCCAACAACCTGGTGGGTAACCCAGATGTAGGGACAGGCATGGAGGCCAGGCACATCTAGGGAGAAGCACCTGAGCCTCATGGGGTATAAGACCCTGGTGGCCCCAGTGAGAGGGGGCAGAAGAGTGACTCCGGGGGGGGGGGGCAGAAGTATGTGTAGAGGCCTGCACAGAGCAGTGGCATGAAGGGCTGTACATGAGGAATGCAGAGTAACGTCTGCTGAAGCAGGTGTGACGGGATGTGCCAGGGGCATGCAGAGTTGGGTTGCATGAAGGGCTGCACACAGGCCAGTCCCATAAGAGTGATAACTTAAGCAGGAGGCCCAGTGAGAGGGCATAAGTGGGAGGCCCTAGTATGAGGGCAAAAGTTGAAGCCCCAGGGAGGGGGTAGAATGGCTAAGATAAGTCTACATATGCCTGAGGCTGCAGTTGAACCCCAGTAAGTCCTCAGACATTGTGAGGTTGAGTTTTGGGTTAGAAGTAGACCCTACTAAGTCCTCAGATATTGTGAGGCCAAGTTTGGGTTAGAGGTTAAGAACTTTGGATGCCATCTGTGAAGCATAGGGCATGGTATAGGGAAGGTTGAAGCTGTGTGTAATGCCCTAGGCACTGGGGCATTTAATGGGGAGCCCCCTGCATTTTTATACCAAAAATGTATACAACAAGCCATGGCAGATGAGACAGGGCAGACTGGCCCAGATAGGTGTGCATCCATCAGGCCTCAATCATTTGGTCCCGCACCGCTTGGCTCTGGATATGTAGGGCAATTCTTCGCTCCGTCCCTATGGTCTCAGGGTGTCGATGTCTCTCCCCGGGCAGTCTTACCCCCAATCCCGCCTGCCATGACTTTGATGACTCTTTCAGTGGAGGGGTCCGGCCACCGGTGTTCGTCTATCCAAGGCTTGAGGGCGGTGGTCTTCCGCAAGGCTCCAACCTCCCCTGTACCTCGCCCTGAACCCAACCACGACCGAGTGCTGATGTTCTTTTGCGGCCTGCCCTCCCTTTTCGGGATCCTATCCCAGGTCTTGCTCGAGTCCTCGGCTACCCGTTATGGGCCTACGTGCCCATCTAGGTCCTCTGTCTAGCAGAACCTTCCTAATTACCGGGTGAGCCCTTGGCTTTCGGTTGTCCTATGTCCTGCTCTTCCCAAAAGCGGAAAGAGCAACAACGCAAAAGAAAGGGACCTAACAACAAAAGCTATTTACAACTCCTGTGATCCTTTAATTACTATCATCAGGCAGCTTAGTAATAGCATGCACAAAATCATGCAGCCCCACCACAAGCTTTCCCTCGGTGCCACCTTCTTCCCCTTTTTCTTCTCTCCTAGTGCTAGATCCATTAAACAGACCCTTGACGTCCCTCCCAGCATGGACTATTGATTTTCCTCTGGAGAGCTATCTCGGGTCTTCAGTTCTACTCTAAGCAGCCTCAGCTGTTGTCGTGGCCATTCGCCTCCCACTTGGGAAGATCCCAGGGGCCAGGCTATGCCTGTGAGGATCCCCCTTGACCCGATGCCTTGCGTCCCTTAGATCTCTCTTTTCCCCAGGGTTCTCCTCACCAGAGTACCTTACTCGCCCATCCAGTCTCTGGAGCCTCCTCCCGAGGTCCTATTTTGATGTGCAGCCTGGCCATCTCCTTTTCCCTTGATCTGGCAATGGTGTCTTCCTCTTGAGGGTCTCTGAGGCAACCTCCTCCCCTGTGGGAGTTGTTCTTGCCTGCTCCCTCCTCTGAAAGGGGTCCTGGGGATACTTCCCGTGCTCCTTCTCAGCCTCCTCTCCCCTTCTGCCTCATTGGCCAGCCTGCTTATTTCCCCGTGCCGGCTCTCCTCCCTCTTCTCTCCAGCTGGCTGCTCTGTTAAAAAAACGCAGCTAACAAGCTGCGCGGGTCCCACCGCCGCTTCTGGTCCCACCACAGTTCCTGCTGCCGGTAAGGAGCTTTTGTTTGTTTTTCCCTTCATTGTGTCTCCCCTGCAGTGTGCCGGCCTCCAGGGGTCCTCCTTGTCCCTTCGGGGTCCATCTTTTGTATTTTCGCCGGGACAAGGTGGGCTGGCCAAAGATGAGACTTGGTCCTGAGATGGCTCCCTGTCACAGGGGGCTTGAGATTTTGGTAGGTTTGAGATAAAGTAAGTATTTTCAAGATCTGGCATCCTCACCTATACACCTATACACTTGACTTTTATGTAGAACCATTAGAGCTGATGAGTGCTTGGACCTTTACACATAAAATGGAATTCTGGGAGGTTTATATAGTCGTTTTTGTAAAACACGGAAAATACCTCAGCAAACTTTCAAGCTGACCTATGAGATTCAATGAGAAGATTTTGTATTAAATATTTTTTGTTAGAAAAGACCCTTCATCTAAGCTAAAACTTTTTGTGAGAATGTATTGGTTTTGATAAAAATGTTTGTGGATTAAGCTTCTTTGGGTCCATGATGCAATTTCTGGTCAGAAAGAGAGAAAGATGCCCCAGAAAAAAAGATAGCCTGTTAATTAGGTACTTAGCTGACATATAGGAGACCCATGTTCAAATTTGTGTTCTAGAATGGACAGAGGAAGGACTTGAATCTTGCTTTCCTGCATCCCAAGTGATTGTGTAGGTTCTTCTAATTTTTTGTACATGATGGTCTCTCTTTCTCTGTCTCTCACTCTCCATTGATAGGTCTTGCTTTCATTCTGATGTGGAACAAGGTGAGATTTTTGGAATTACAATGTTTAGGGGGACAGGAAACAATTTACTGACTAGCTGTATATTTTACAGTTGCCCAGGGTCATACTGTAACATTTGGGGCTAGCCAATTTACCTTACTTTGTGATCCTTTCTACATTTTTTTCACCTTATTTAAATTTCTGGAGTTCAGAGCACAAAAGGAAATAGCTAAAAAGTAGTGAAGAATGAATGTGACTACATGAGATGCTATGTCACAGTAGCCATGAGCTACTGTGCCGTAGCTTGTTGCTATGGTGACATATCTCCAGGCATAAACCGTGATGCCAACTCTATTGTGCAGTAGCTGCTAAAAATTACTGTGCTGTGTCGGGACTGTGCAGTAACAACTGCATAGTTGGCCACTCATGTAAATGTATCCAGTATGTTTTAGTCTGAAAAGATCATTACAAATTCTAATGCTTATTATAGTGGTTTAATTCTAGAAAATAAACTGGGATGCACAAGAATACAGATTTTCTTACAAGGTTTCTGGAACTTCTGGTTGTAGTTGAGTCAGGAGCCAGAAAAATGTTTTGGTAAATGGCTTACATGGAACCTGGCATATACTCCAGGCTTAGTCAAGGCTTATTCCCCTTGTATTGTCATACCTTAAGATGGAGGTCATTTTTTCATCTTTCTGTTGAGGACTTTTACCTTATATAACTCATATTTCAATCAATGGGGTCTGTCCTTTTCAAGCTGCTTCCCTTTTGAGGAAAGCTTGACTATCAAGATGGAAAAGGAAAAGAAAACAAAATGTAATGCATTATTGCCCAACTGTGGTCTTGGAGGAATTATCAAGGTGAGCACAGCTGCTTCCATGGTGTAAAGAACCATGATGTTCCTTGGAGCTGTGGGATCAAACTCATTACTCACATGTTGAAGTTAAAAGTTCAACATTTATGACAGGCATACATAAACACGGCTATGTTGCCACTAACAAAGTACCTAGCAACAAATACACAGCTGTTAAAAGCTGAACTCTTCATCTTACATAGCTTTCCCACTTCCTTGACCTACCGTTGTGCATACAACTTATATATTCCAGCTGGAGGTTTTCCTGTTGCAGTGAGGTGATATGTTTCAGGAGTCAAGGCAGCAAGTAAGCTAATGGCCCCAGCTAGCCTAGCTCTGGTTATCTGAGTGGGCCTGGCTGCCAGGGGCCTAACTTTCCCCATCTATAGCCTCAATTGCCTTTGTGGGTGTGGCTGCCTGTTTATAAGCAGCAGACATTTGGATGCCCAGTGAGCTATTCAATCTGTACAAAGCTTCAGATCATGATTCAGATTCGGAGATGATTCAGAGGCTAAATCTATTAATCTGGCTTTCTGAATCGATTTGGAGCTTCTGAATTGATTTGGAAAAGATTTGGAGATTCGGCCATAGGGTATAATGGGTAATCAATGAAATAGCTATAACTTTGTTGTCTTTTGGCTGATTCAGATGAACCTTGCAGTGATGGTAGCCTCTGCTAATAGCATGATGTGTGCCAAGTTTCAAGGTGATAGGTGCAGGGGTTTCTGGGAAACTGCACCTCTGAAAGCAAAACTCGTGCCATGTGTGTTACACCACATCAGGGTCAAAACTGCAGGGATGGTAGCCCCTTCAGAGGCCACAAAGCCTGCCACATTTCAAGGAGATATGTGCAGGGGTTTGGGGGAAACTGCACCTCAAGCTGCGGACAAGCAAAACTTGTGACATGGGTGACGCTGTGTGTATTAAGGTAAAGCAGGATGAAAGCTGCAGGTCTGTTAGCCCCTGCTGAGGCCACAAAGCCTACCAGCTGTTAAGTAGATAGGTTCAGGGGGAATCTGGGGCCCTGCACCCCTAGCTGCTGACAAGTAAAATTCATGACATGAGTGCTTGTGCAATTGTGTCTGTCTTGGGGCATAGGTGGGTTGGGGGTGCGGTTTGAAGCTACTGCAGGCCTGGCTGCTAAGCTACTGTGTTACCAATCAATCATGATTCACTCAGGGACCAGCTCAATACACAGTAGTTAGCTAATGTAATGAGTTAATGAGCAAGGATTAACACTTACTAAAAAGACTAAGGCAAGGAAATAGGAAATAATCAATACAGACAATCAACTGCTTCTAGACAGAGACAGTCAGTCCCACAAACACCCATGTGATGAGTTTTGTCTGTCAGCAGCTAGGGGTGCAGGGCCCCAGAACCCCCCTGCACCTATCTCCTTAACAGCTCGCAGTCTTTGTGGCCACAGCAGGGCTTAGCAGCCAGGCCTGCAGTAGTTTCCTCCCCTGTGCCCCAAGATAGACACAGTTGCACAAGCACCCATGTCATGAGTTTTGCCTGTCAGCAGCTAGAGCAGGGACCCCGAACCCAGAACTCCTGCACCTATCTCCTTTACAGATGGCAGTCTTCATGGCCACAGCAGGGGCAGGAAGGCCTGCAGCTTTCACTCTGCTGCACCTTAACACACACAGTGTCACCCATGTCACGAGTTTTGCTTGTCCACAGCTTGAGGCACAGTTTCCCTTAAACCTCTGCACCTTGAAACTGGCAGGCTTTGTGGCCTCACCAGGGGCCACCACCCCTGCAGTTTTGCCCCACTGTGGCTTAACACATACACGTGACATGAGTTTTGCTTTCAAGAATTTGGGGTACAGTTTCCCCCAAACTCCAATATCTATCTCCTTAAAACTCAGTAAGTGTCATGTTCTCGGCAGAGGCTACCACCTCCACAACATTTATCCAAATCAGACAACAAACTACAAAGTTACAGATATTTCATTGATTCCCCATTATACCCTATGGCCAAATCTCCGAATAGGCTCCAGAGCTTTAGAGCTGATTCAGCCAAATCAAAGTGGGACACCGATTCAGACCTCTGAATCAAATTATTGGCATCCAAATTGGCTGAATCTGAACCTGAATCGAATAGTTCCCTATTCGCACAGGCCTACTATTCAACAGGATGGTTGTCTAAGCTTGCATTTCTGACTCCTTGGTTTCCTGGTTGCTGCCTGCTGACGTCTATTTTTCCAGTTCCTGGCTGCTGACTCCTTGTTCCAGACTCTAATCTGGACCCCTCTTGCTCTGGACCTTCTCCTGACCACTGTCTTCTGATAGGTGGTTCTTGGCTTGTGGCGTTAGTGATTGCCTGTGTAACAGGGTCTCTGCCAGGAGCTCTGTTACTTGGAGAAACACCTGGGGGCTGTTAATGAAGACAACCAGCCAGGTGGGGGAGAATTCCCCACATTGCTCAAAATTGGCCAATTGGATGTAGCTTCCAGGGATAAAAGTAAAGGAAGGAGCCAGAGAGAATGCCTTCGGGCATGTCAAGGTTGGCAGGATGACGTGGGTTGGAATCTCACCCAGGGACGGAACTGCAGCGGTGAGTTCAAAGGGGCCAAGGCCCCTTGCTACAAATGGAGGGGGGATCTGGTAAAGATAAGGAGGGCCCCCAGTTTAGGAGAGGCTGGGTTTGAAGGGGTCAAGGACTTTGAGGGCCGGAACAATGCAAAGGGTAGCGGAACCCGGCCCAGCTTCCGGGTCCGGACCCGGAAGCTGCCCCTGAGGTCTTCCCCTTCCAGGAACCCAGACGGATCTGGGTTGGGACCTACGCGGAGCAATAAAAGGAGCACCCCAGCTCCAGTTGAGAGGCGAGAGAGGCCCCGGCAACAGCCAGGACGGGAGGCAGTGGAGCCGGCGGCAGCGGAGCTGGCGACGGCGGAGACAAAGAGGAGTGGTAAAGGAGTCAGCGGCGGAGAGTCCCTCCTGAGGTGGCTGCAAGCCGTCTGGCCATGCAGAAGGACTTTCTGGGGCGGAGGTAAGCCCCAACGCGACCAGGGGGCACGAGCGGCCGGCGGTGGAGGAATGAAGACCCGGATACCGCAGAAGGCAGCGGCACCCGGCCAGAGCCGGGTGCCATAAGTACTCTAATAGGGGCCTGCACAGGCAGGAAAACACCCCATGGCAAGGGTCCATGGACGGACTCAGGGACAGGAAGTGCCCCAGGGCTAAGGGCAACAGATCCCAGCCCGAAATCGGTTGAGGGCAATTGAGGAGTGAGGTAAACTCCGGCCCAGGGACAGTGGGCTCAGAAGTTGTGTTGGAATTGTATTTCTTTGTTCCTTTTTTTTGCCCTTTTTGAACATTACAGGGGCTAACGCCCTGTGGGGTAGCTCGTCCCGAGAGGCGGTCAAACCGGAGGACCGGGCGAGGGTGTAGGGGTGGAGGAGCCCTCAGGACCCCTGGAAGCTACAGTAGAGGGACCGCGTCCGGACTGCCCGCGCCCCATACAGGTGAACCCCCATATTCCATCAAGTCGTGGCAGGAGAGATTGGCGGAGGTGCAGTGTGGATGGCAGATCCTTCTCTTCTCCAGGGGCCATCCCTGTGAGGCGGGCGGCCAACGAAAGGTAGCCCCCCACACTGGGCTTGGCTGTAAGCAACAGCCAGAGGTGCCTTCACTCCCGAGGAGGGAAATGGGAAGCAGGTTTTAATGAACGTAGCTGCGAAGCTGATCAATTACCAGCAAGGAGCAGCGGCGCGGGAAAAGAAGAAAAGAAAGACTGGGGAAAGCTTCAGTAATGTGGGGAGGGGAGGGGGGAAATGAGACTGAACACCAGCGATACTGCCCAGCCCCAGCTAGTCCTGGTAGGGTAACTGTGAAAAAGGGTTGCCCAGAGCTTGGCACCAGCAAAAGGGAAAAGAGACTGAAACTGCGCTTGCTAATGAGGTAAATAGCGCCACAGAGCACTGGTGGGAACTTACCTTGACGTTTCTGAAGGTGGGGATCCCCTCCAGAGCTGACAAGTGATTCAGGGGGAAAGTTGAGTGGGCTACTGCCTGCAACCCGGGCCGCTGTAAAAGAAAAGAGAATAAAAATACCTGGAGTGACTTAATATGTCAGGGGAAGTTATTCTGCGAGTACCAATTAACATCATATCAATCTCTTTCCTCCCCTCATAAGATCAAAGTCATGGCAGGCAAGAACCAGAGGAAATGGGCAGTATTACACAATCCTGATAACAGCCTGCATCCTGGTCCTTTACAGCTTCAGCTGCCTGCTGTGAACTCCCTGGCTATTGACTCTGGGCCTGATCCCTGCTTCCTATTCCTGACCCTCCTGGCTTACAGCTCTGTTATGATGACTGGCCATGTTTTGGTCCCTTACAGACCTCAGCCTCCTGATCTCTTGACTCCTTGCTTCCTGACCTTGACTGTTCCTGGTTCCCTGGCCTGTGACCTTTTAGGTTCAAACCTTGACCACCCACATCCACATACCCGCATAAATCAGGTATCAAATTTATGCACAGATAGCTAAATCATATTAGCAAACATGTAGACTTGCCAATGCACATTAATGCAGTGTGTATCCATTGACTTGGAATTAACTTTAGTCCTAAGTCAGTCTGCACACCTGCATTAATATGCATTAGCATGTGAATGTGTAGATGCACACCTGAATCACCTTAATACGATTGGCCAGACAGATGTAGGCCACAATGGCTATCCTGATACCAGGTGTTACAGTGGCATTTCTGGAACAGGAAAACTCACTGGGTAATGGGATACTATCATTTTGCAAATGAAGAGTGGCCAATAATGCCTCCTGGACTTCTGTGCAAGAAAAAAGACCTGCGCAAGGAGATGATCTCAACACTTCAGCACTCAAGAGCACCCAACTTGAGGAGACCATGTTAATACAGAATCAGGTTGCTATCACTGTTTGGACACTGATTATTCCAGGCTGCTACAGTCCAACAACTAATATTTTTATGCTGACCGGCTGACTGCAGGGCTTTGGCACAGGAAGCTTGTATTTGTATTATGAAAGCTATTTTCTGCTGACATCAGCAAGGCACCTGACGAATGGCTGATTTTCAGAGAATGAGATTTTCAAACTGCACTGACAGCATTCATATGCCCATGATTTGCCCCGAGGAAGAGGCAACAAATATGTTAACTGTTTGGGTATGATTCCCAGGTTCTGCAAATTGTGATCCACTGGAGTTGGGGAGGGGCAGGTGTGGGCCAAGATGGGGCTCAGTACATTCGTCTAGGAAGTATGATAGGGTACAAGACAACACACTACCATACTGAGGAGATCTGACTTTTATAAACTTTGACAAGCTGGACTGTTTTCCTTCCCAGTGAGATAGCCATCTCTGAGAGACAGTTATCCACTGTAATCTTGAGGGTTCTTATTTATTTTTTTCTGTATGTCTTACGAAGCCACACCCAAATTATGTGAGGCAACATAGGCAATTTGGTCACTCATCAGTTTTAGAATGACAGTGCTGTGTATATTTGAATGACCAAAGTAAAGATGGCATTGCCTTAAAAGTCACTTGGATGCCAGTATTCAAAATGCTGGGTATGTTATTGTGATTTCTTGAGTTTCTTGCATAATGTTTAGCTAAAGGAAAACATTTTTCATGGACTGGAAGTTGGAGATTAATAGAATCTGTGGGAAAGTCCCCCAACAAAGCACTCATCAAAAGAGGCTAGAGAAGTTTGGGGTTCCACGTGTGTTCATGTCACATGTGATTGCTTTACTGATTAAATAATTGCCTTTATTTTCAGGTTGAAAGACACCTTGTAGCATGTTGTCTCAACTTGTTTAAGGTATGATATTGTTTGTTGCAATGGTTTTTAAACCTTTGAAATGGACACGTGAGCTTTATAGATTGTGATGGTTGTGTTAAATCAACACTGATTTAAAATGATTTTTTTCTGCTTTAGGTTATTGCATGAGATTTCAGTGGATTTGGGAAGATTGTATTCTGTTTTTTCCATTTCACTACAGTTGGATTAGTAGCAATAATTGTCTGGCAAACATGAACAAACACAGCCTTAATAAGAATGTTGTTAGACTTTCTGAGCACAAGCCACAGGTCAACCTAGTACTCTACAACTCTGGATTTACAACATGTAATTCTAGAACAACATGTAAACAAAACTTAAGTGCCAAATAAAACAGCACAAACAAATGTGCCTTTGGAATTAACAAAAATTCAAGAGTGCAGACAGCATAAGTGACAGGGATACATGCTGCCTTCTATCCCACCCTTGCTGTCTTTTCTCTATCTTCTTCTTGCAAGTGTTGTACTATGTGGTAAAGCATAGAACAAAAGGGAATTGTGAGGCATCTCCTGTTGCCCAAGCTGGTCAGTTTACATTAGATGATTCAGTTCTACCTTGGGCACTGTCTTGGTTGCATGCACAGCAGGCTGATGAAGCACGGACTTGTACAGGCCTGCCTGGTCCAGTATTCAGAACTTGCAGGAACAACTGTGTGGAAAGAGGCATGCACACTTCTACCTGGACAGTGCTCTGTGCAAAAGCTGTACTCCACAGGCACCATCAAAGAGTGCTAGGCTTGTGTAAGTGTTTATGTGAAAAACAAAACTAGGACCAGATAGTTGTTGCTTCAGATGATGCTTCAAAAGAATAATACATTACCACAAATATTACCTTGGCTCATAGTGCCACACAAAGGAAAGATGGAAAGTGTCAGTTTACAGACTGTGAATTCACAAAATTGCATCTGAAATTCTAAGATTTTTCCTGACATTTCCAGGAAAGAGGACTTAGGAATCTATGGATATCTGCACACAAAAAATATTTTCCATGTCCCGTGTCACTATTGTAGGTGACTAACACACAGTGGCATAGCTTAAATGGCCATACAAAAGAAGAATGAATTTAGATATAGAGGCAGAGCTGAGACATAAATCTGGAAAAAATAGCACGCTGGCAGCAATGTACAAAGAGATAGGATGTACATTTGAAAATGTGAGAAATGTGAAGCCCATGTACCATAGGGGAAAGAGATTTCATAGACATTAGGGCTGGATGGGACCTCAGAAAATTTTTGAGTCCAGCCCCCTGCCTCAGGGGCAGGAAGTCAGCAGGGGTCATAGGATCCCAGCAAGATAAACATCCAAATGTCTCTTGAAGGTGTTCAAAGTAAATGTTTAAACCACCTCTGGCAGCAGTCTATTCCAGACCTTGGGAGCCCACAGTAAAGAAGTTCTTCTTTATGTCCAACCTGAAATGGTCATGGAGGAGTTTGTGACCATTCAATCTTGTCATCCCTTGGGGCACTCAGGCTGAAGAGTCCCATAGCTGTCATCAGAAGGTCTGTTTTCCTGACCTCTGATGATGCATGTGGATCTCCTCTGCACTCTCTCAAGCTTCTCCACATCCTTTTTGAATTGTGGAGCCCAAAACTGGACGCAGTACTCCAGCTGTGACCTCACCAAGGCTGTGTACAAAGGGAGAATGACATCCTGGGATTTGCTTGAGAAGCATTTATGGATGCAAGCCAGCATTTTACTTGCTTTACTAGCTGCAGCATCACATTGAAGGTTCATGTTCATCTTGTGGTCAATCATGACCCCCAAGTCCCTTTCATCCGTAACGTTAGCCAGCATAGCACTGTTGAGCCTATAAGCATGCTGCAGGTTTTTCTTCTCAAGGTGGAGAACCAAGCATTTTTCGGTGTTAAACACCATTAGTTTCTTGTCCACCCATTTCTTGAGCCTGTCAAGGTCAGCCTGGATTGCCCTCGTGTCTTCTGGTGTGGATGCTTTATCCCAAAGTTTGGTGTCAAGGGCGAACTTGGCCAGTCTGCTTCTGATACCAGTGTCCACATCATTAATTAAGATGTTGAATAGTATAGGCCCAAGGAAAGAGCCTTGGGGGACTCCACTGGTCACAGTGCACCACAACAATTGACTTCCATCAACCACCACCCTCTAGGTCCGACCATGGAGCCAATTCCTCTGCTAGTGGATCGTGGTGAAGCCAAGGCTGCACTTGGCCAGTTCTGCCAAGAGGTGACCATGGGATGCCAGTTCGAAGGCTTTTTTAAAGTCAAGATATATGACATAAATCTCTTCTCCCTTCCCAGGTGATACATCACCTGGCCATAAAAGGAAATAAGATTGGTGAAGCAAGACCTACCTGCAACAAACCCATACTGGTGACCTCTTTGATAATCTTTTCTAAGACCTTCCCCAGAATAGAGGTCAGGCTGATGGGCCTATAGTTTGCCAGATCCACTTTCCTCCCTGTCTTGAAGATAGGCACCACACTGGCCTTCTTCCAGTCTTCAGGCACTTCACCAGAGAGCCAGGAGTTCTCAAAGATCCATGCCAGTGGCGGAGCTATGATGCTTGCCAGGTCCTTGAGTGCCCTGGGGTGTAAGCTGTCAGGGCCGGCTGACTTGAAGGTATCCAGCCTCTCAAGCTGTTCCTTCACAAGGTTAGTGCACCCGCTGGGCCTCGATCATACGGTCCCTCGTCGCCCGGCCCAGGGACTTGATGATAACTTTTCGCTCCGTCCCTTAGGGGAGGTGCCACCGATCTCCTGGTTCAGGCAGTCTTCCCCCTCCTTATCCCGCCTGCCACGACTTTGATGATATCTCAGTGGTGGAGGGGTCCGACTGTCTGATTCCGGCTGCCCCAAGGCCAAGGCGTGATGTTCTTCGCGAGGCTCCAACCTCCCCTGTACCTCGCCCTATACCCAGCCTCGATGGTGTACTACTGTTGTTATCAGCGGCCAACCTTCACTCTATGAGGGGTTCCTCCTGGTTCCTGCTAGACCCTGGAGGAGGGCCAAGTAAGCCCAGACCTCCTTTGACTCTTACACCCTTAGTGGCCCTGACTCATTCTGACTTCGGTATCCAAAACAATAATAATAATAATAATACATAATCCACTGAAAGGATATGGGCACCACAGTTATACGCCCCTTCACAACACTCCCTAGATCACTACCTGGGAGTGCCTAGTACTGTGCTCTCCCCTTTACCAAATACCCATCCCCCTTAGGGCTGCCTTCCTTAGCCTGTGGGGTCCTCTCATGCATGTGTGCCCTCTACGTCCCTCAGTAAAGGAACCATCCCTCGACAGGCTCCTGCCTGGGTCCTCTGTCCCGGACGTGAGGGTCTTAGATGGCCCCTTGTGTGGATACCTCTTTTTCTGTGGGTCCACCAGCCTTCGCCTCTGTTGACAAGGTCTCTGCTGTAGGCTCTCCTCACGGCCCAAGGGTTATATATAGCCAGGACACCTGGGTCTTTCTTGGTTCGACAGCAGCGTCTCTGCCTGGGCACAGTTTAGGATCCTTTTCTGAGCTGTGAGCAGCGTTCCCCAGCCCCTCCACCTCCTTAGTGGACCCAGGGGCTCTTCTTTCAATGCTCTCTCGCCACCTCTCCTCCTCCTCTGCCCTGTTGTTCTCCCTTCTTATACTTCCGGGTTGGTTCTCCTCCACCTCTCTCCCAGCTGTTTCCCCTTTAAAAAAACCGCGGCTAATGAGCCGCGCGGATCCCGCTGCCGCTTCCTGCTCCATTGCGGTTCCTGCTGCTGGTAAGCTGTTTTTATTCATTTCTTCTTTCTTTTCATTCTCCCTGGGGTGTACTGTCCCCCAGGGTCCCCCTTTAAACCTTTGGGGTTCCTATCTTCCCCTTGCCCTGGGAC
This sequence comes from Crocodylus porosus, assembly GCF_001723895.1. Lineage (NCBI taxonomy): Eukaryota > Metazoa > Chordata > Crocodylia > Crocodylidae > Crocodylus > Crocodylus porosus. The sequence continues at coordinate 9,724,266 of NW_017728915.1, forward strand.
AGTTAGCATTGATGGAGGGTAAAGAATCTCCCTCACTCAGGCCTTCCCATCCTGTAATGGGCAGGGGCATCCCTTGGAACTGGTGAAAAACCAATGCAAAGTACCCATTTAGCAAGTTGGTTTTTTCCTGGGCATCAGCTATCAGTTGTCCCGTCTGGTTTAGCAGGGGTCCGATGTTGCCCTTGCTTTTCCTCTGGCTCCCCACATATCTAAAAAAGGACTTTTTATTGTCCTTGATACTTGTAGCTAGTTGGAGTTCAGTTGCAGCCTTGGCTTTCTTGGTTCGCTCCCTGCAGGTCTGGACCAGTGCAGAATATTCCTCCTTGGAGGTGGATCCAGTTCTCCATCCTTTGTAGGCCTTTCTTTTTAGAAAAAGAACAGGAGGTCTGCTAGTTCCCTGCAGAGCAAAGGGGGCTGCTGTGCCCTTTTACTGCTTTGCCTCCGAGATAGGATAGCCTTTGCTTGTCCCTTGAGGAGCAACCACTCATCCTGAACTCCCCTCCTCTTGGGGTCATGGTGCCTTAGAGTCTCATTGACAAGCCTCCTGAGCTTGTTAAAGTCAGCTTTCCTGAAGTCAAGGACTTTTGTATTGCTGACTAACTTGCCAGATTTACGACGGATTGTGAAGGTGGTCATTAGGTTGCTGATTAGGTTGTCCCCTATTGCCAGTACCAGGTTGAGCAGCCCTTTACCTCCCGTCAGCCCATAGACTTCTTGAGTCAGAAAGAGCTCATCCATGCATGAGAGAAAGCTTTGCAACTCTTCGGATTTGGCTAAGCGCTCTTCCCATGAGATGGGAGAGGAGTGCCTGGACCAGGAGCCTGTGGGCTGAAAGATAAACCTTTGTGAGCTGCATGCAGCTTGTGGGCTGACAGCTGGACAGTCCTGATTTAGATGAATTTTCCTGACTATGCCCATCTAGACAAATGCAGCTGTCTACAGAACTCTGCCCCAACTAGGCCCTGAAAACCTGGGCAAAGAAGAAAAGCAGAAGGCCAAGATAGCAGCTCTGAAGAAACAGATAGATGCACAAAAATGAGCTACTGCAGGGGGTGCAGGACTGGTAAGGAGAAGTACATACAGAGCAAACAGCTCTTGTCCATGCTACAAGAAGACCACGTTACCCAAGCCCTAGTTCAAGAGCTGATGCCCGCTGCATATTTATCTTACTAAAGACAAGGTAAGCAAACAGCCTGGCAAGAAGAAGTCTCAAGAATTAACCTAGAGTTGGCTGAAGCCCATATGCAGAACAAAAGCTTGAAGGCCAGCTGTAAGGAGTAACTCAGTGCTTCAGTGGGCCAACACTGAGTTGATGGGAGAAAACCAGCAGCTGCAGAGATGTGAACCTGGACTTCTCTAGCTACAGGAAGAAATCTCATGGGGATTGAAGGGCCTTGCATTGCAGCTGGGAGAGCTGGGTCTTGCAAATAGGTAGGACATGAGAGAACTGATGAAAGAGCTGGTGAAGGTAACCAACTGGTATAAGAAGGCAGCAAGGCAGAGAGGGGAGTTCCAATTTGGGACTGAGAGCCCCAATCACAAGGCAATGGACAAAGACCTGAAAGAGAGCCCAGAAAGAGAGGTACTTCTACAAACCTGTGGCCATGGGGGAAGGCCACAGAAAGCTACCAAATCTGTGGTGAATGGGGGATGCAGGAAGGCCCTAGGAACCCAACCTCAGGTGTAGCCTTGACCAAAAGGGCAGCTGAAAGAAGAAGGGGGAGTGACTATCTTTGATATGACCACAGTTAAGAAAGAGGCCAATTCATGCCAAAGGGGAGTTGTGGGTTTGGAGCAGCAGGAGGAGACCCCAGAGAAAGCCAAACAGGCTGTAGAGGGGAAAACAGGTCTTCCTGTCCAGGCCTAAAACAGGACTGAATCTGCTTTGAAAAACCAGGGCTCTGGCTAGAAGAAAAATGAAGCTCACCAGAGAATGAACCACCCAGCCCCAGGAAGTCCAGGTAATCCTCTTGGAAATGCATGAGGTGAAGACTTCTATGGTGGGGTTTGTGGGCAGTGGACATGTGGTCATGCTTGGACTGAGTATGATATAAGGCAATGCTGTGGACACACTCGTTTAAGGTGGGGAAGGATGCTATTCCTTCTGGGATGAATACCAAGAAGCCAATGCAGGGGGAAATACCTTGTGGTATTAAATACTGGGCCTGTGTGAGTAGGCAGCTATTCTATCTGGCTTTGGATCCAGCTGCTTTGGATGCCAGGGATCTTAGCTGGAGCTCCAGATTGGTTTCCTTCTTTGATACAGCTGAAGCAGCTCCAAAGCTTCGAAGCCACCTCAGAGATCTGGCCATAGGGTATAATGGGGAATCAATCAAATATCTATAACTTTGTTGGTTTTTTTGTTTGATTTGGATGAAACATGCAGGGGTGGTACCCTCTGCTGAGAGCATGATGCCTGCCAAGCTTCAAGAAGATTGGTGCAGGAGCTTGGGGGGAACTGCACCTCAAATTCTTGAAAGCAAAACTCATGTCACGTGTATGTGTTACACCACAGGAAGTGGGGAAAACTGCAGGGGTGGTGGTTCCTGGTGAGCCCTCAAAGTCTGTCAAGTTTCAAGAAGATCAGTCCCATAGACTTCAGTTGTTCTCTTACAGATAAGCCCTTATATCCCTGGATGGAATGAAACCACTAGAGCTCTGTGGAAGTTTCTCAACAAACTTAGCAGAAATAAGAAAGATTGTTCTTGTTCCTCTGCATGGTTTTGATCCATGGCACTGAAGCAGTATCATTCTCTGCTAAGCCCAGAGACCCATAGAAACTGTTAGACCCCAACTCCATGTGGTGCCCAACAACTAGGGAGACTATGATCCAATTGCTCAGAGAGCAAACACAAGCACACATTGCTAGCAACAGCTTTATTTAAAGTGTAGATAGCTTCGGGCAAGCTCCCAAAGAAACCGGGGAGCAGCAGTGAACATTAGTTCTTTCCACATTTATACACTTTGGTTCATACTCATTAACATTTACTCCACCCTTGTCCTTCCTTGTTCCTCCCATATTCCCTCCTATCTCAAGCTCTGCCTCTGTTTACTGTTTACTTCATTAGCATGGAATTGCCTATGCATTTCACTCATTTACATGCCTTTTTGCTATGAGCGCATGCCTAAGACTTTGACCTCCACTTCCTTCGGTCACTTGCTGTATCTTGCTGACTCCTTCTTCATCTCCAAGGTCTTACTTCTGCTTTATCTCCTGATGATAGCCGTTGGTTTCCATCCTGTCTCCTTTTTACACAATGAATCATATATCCTATACACTATCACATTGTTAGAAAAATGCTTGCCTAAGTGCCTTGCAATGTTACTTTTAATATAACATTCTGCCTTGTGGTTAGCAGCTTTGCTGGCCACAGTCTAAAGACTTTTATTCAGCTGCAGATTCAATGCTCCCCAAGATCCAAATACAGTCACCCTAACAGAAAGGTGATGGTTTTCCATTAGATTCTGCAAAGGAAGAGAAGCTGTTATGTCTGTTAAAGACAGGCCAAGAAGGAACAGGCTGAAATTGCAATAAGAGATAATTAGGTTGGATGCAAAGAAAACTTTCTAAAGGTAAAGATAGTTAAACCCTGGCACAAATTACCTCAGAAGGTGCTGGAATACCTAGCACTTGGGGGGTGTTTAAGAGCAGGTTAGACAAGTATCTGGCAGGAGAGGTTTAGGTAGAATGGATCCTGACCTGGAGCAGGGGAATGAATTAGATGCTCCCTCCCCGCTCCCCAGCATCCTAATCAGCCCAGTTTTTCTGCTACTGTTATTTTTTGTGTCTCCCTTTTACTCGTATTGCGTCTGGGTACCAGCAGCTGCTGCTCACACCACTGAGAGCTGTAATTTCTCAGCTCTGAAAGCCAGACCTTGAAGTAGGTGCCTGGGTATGGATAGGAGAGCCCCATGTTGACACCCTTCATAGGAAGTCTTGGCCTCCAGCTCACTCCTGCTGCCAGAACAGAGGCAGTTGCCTGAGCCAGATACACTATTAGAGCCACAGGCCAAGGGAAACTCGTTTGTCTCCAGTAAAGCATGGCCTAAATCCTTGAGCCCCCACCCTCCCAGTTGCCATGGTGAAGCGTTGTGCAAGCCAGACAAAGGTTCCCCCAGCATGGCCCTTCACAAGGTGGATTGAACCGCCAGTGAGGTACAGCTGTGACCTTCGAGCCCAGCAGTCCTCAACTGGGCTCAGTCAGCCATGGATTCCACTTTCTCACCAAACACAGCTGTGGCCTGGGAGAGAGGCTGGGCTGGGGGAGGAGAAGGTAGAAGGAAAGAGGAGATGAGAGGCAAGAAGCCTGAGGAGCCAGGGCACTCTGCTTACCAGGCAGAGCACTCCCACCTGCTGCCCTGGACTCTCCCCATCTCCTGGGACTAATTGGATGGGGGAGAAAATGGTCACCAGTGATACCCCAAGCCACTTCCCTGGTGTTGTGTGCTAGGACGATGAGCCACAGCACTCAAGGAGTTGGTATAGAGGCCCTGACATGGAGAAAACTGCCAGCATCAAATGCCCCACAATCTCCCTCTCTGTTTTTCCCAAAGCTCAAAGGCCAACTCCTCAGCCGGTGTAAACCAGAACTTCAGTGGCACCCTGCCACTTACCTCCACTGAGGATTGGACCCAAATAAGGGAGAGCAGCACCTTAGGATGGCTTGACCTCAGGACCCCTTTCAGCCTTACTGGTGCATGTTCTCATTCTGCAGCCCCAGCTCCACTCGAGCTCACAGGAAGGTGCGGGACATGGCCACATCAGCACCTGAACTGCTCCACCAGAGCCATTTTCCCAGAACAACCAGAGGTGAGGGTAGTTTGTCTGAGGGGAGCAAAGGAAGAATGAAGGGTCAACCCAGGGTTTATTGGTTTATGCCTCTTTGTTTCCCAGCTTGCCAGTGTGAATTCTTTACCACAACTGCACATGTACTTTATGCAATGTTTTACCTAAAGACCATGGATGCCACCAGTCAGGCAGGACGGGCCAAGTCAGAAACCACAGCCTGGACAGTAGGGAGCCATTTTCTTCCTAGAGAATGAGATGTATATCACAATGGCCTCATGGCAGCAAGTCAGAGGGTGGTTCCCTGGCACCACATTGTCCAAACAGAGATGACAATAGCCAAGTGCATGCTGCTGGGATAAGAAATAACTGTACTGAAATCCTGACCTGCTGCTCCAGAATCAGAGTGCCATCCCCCTGCCTGTCCACCTTTCCCTGGGCTGTCCTGAGCATTCAAGCATTTTGGAAAATGCACCTGATCTGAAGCAATCTGATGGCTTTGCAGTGCTGGACTCTTGCAGAGAACAGAAGCAACTGAGACTTCACTGGGAATAGTCCCTGCTGAGCTAGCAAGTCACATTATAGAGCACTGCAGGCTGACAAGCCTGGGTATGTTTGTAAATGTCTGGGTGGGTTTGTATGCATGAGTCTATGCACTTGTACACATTGGTATGAATGCTGAAAGGAAGGGTCTTGTAAAGAAAAGACCTAGCCTCACTTAGCCCTGAGGTGCATGGTATTGATGCAATTATACTCTGCAAAGAGCTTGGTAGGTGGAAAAATCCCACTAGATGCAGGGTAAGTTGGCTGTCAGAATGAAGCTGACCTATGTGGAATGCTTTGAAATGTTCTAGATAAAAGTAAGGAGCTCAAATTATGAAATGCACTAAGGGCAGAACCCAGGGTCACAATGCTGTAGGGACAGATTAGCCAGGATTTTCCCAGGCAGATTCACTAGCATGTGGAATAGCTCCCACAAGGATGTGTAGTAGCCAGGAACAATCACGGTGTGGACAGAGAAATCTGAAATAGCATGGCAGTGGTGAATGAAAAAGTGAGGACAGGATATAGACAAACATCTTGGTTCATCTAGGACTCAGTACCCATGTAAGTGGGTCTGTCTGGGTGGGTGGGAGTGGAGAGAGGAAGATCAATATAATGGTCTGTATAATGGCACTAGCCCGTTGCTAAGACCTGTTTTATTCCAGTGAGACCTTGGGAAAGTCACTGAGTGCCTGGGCCTCAGTAAAATAGGGCAGTACTCTTATCCTCATCTCCTAAAGGTGTTGGAAAGATTCATGTGTGAGTGGTCAGGTGGTTATGGGGGCTGTGGCTACAAGTTGATGTGCATGGGCACATTTCTGTCTGAATACATGTGAGTGAAATGATATGTTTGTCTGTAAGCACATGATTGTTCATGGCTATGGATATTCATAGACTTAGAATCATACAATCATGGAGAAGTAGGGCTAGAAGGGACCCCAGGAAGTCATCTAGTACAACCACCTGTCTGAGAAAGGATCTTCCCTGTCATAACCATCCTATACAAATCCATTGTCTAACCTCTTAGCAAAACTACACAGTCAATTCTGACACAACACAGGACATATCACCCTAACTTGCCACAAGTAAAGCAGGAGGACCATAGCAGCCAATGTCCTACTGTTGCAAGGTTATTAAAATAGGCTGTGACAATGGGCCAGTGGCAATACATAGCGGATACACGAGGGTGCATGTGCAGCCCCTGAGAGCGCTGGTGCACCCCCTCACAGGCAGCGTTCCCCGCTTAGGCAACAGGCAGGGGGGCGGGCAAGAGCGCTGGTTCCCCCCCTGAGAGCGCTGGCTGGGGAGTGGGAGCGCCAGGAAAAGTGATCCCCGCAGTTCCCCCAGGGCCAATTGTGCCAACCAGTGGGGAGAGGGAAGGGTTCCCCTGACTTCTGGGTCGGCATGATTGGCCATGGGAGGACTCCCCCTCCGGTCAGCACAATTGGCCACAGAGGGGACTCCCCCCCAGTTGCTGGCTGGCCACTGGAGGGGCAAGTGCTCCCCCTGACTCAGGAGGCACTAGTTGCCCATGTGTGAAACTGTACAAAGACTGTGGTTGGAGACCTAGTGGCTGAGGGGTGGTCAAATGCAAGGATGAAAAGACTGCCCAGAAAATAGTAGAGGACATGGGCTATCTAGACCACAGAGGAAGGACTGTGGACTGGGAGAAAAAATCTAAATAGTCAAGGAGTCCTGAGGGGCAGCAAATATAAAACTAGGGGGATCACAAGACAGCTAGCCTGGGATCTGATGTTAGGACAGCCACTCGATAAGAGATTGGGAAATCTGTTCCTGCTAAGCTGGGACAAATATTAGGAAGAACCACGCAAAGACAGAGTACCCCATGCCCTCACTTGCCTGTCAGCTGTAAGTAAGAGGCGGGGAGGTGTATAACAGAGCATGGGGCTCTCTGTTCCTTTAAGAAAGAAGTAGCCCAGGGAGGAATCACTGCAGGGCAGGCAAGGCACATGCCTGCAGTCCACCCTGGCAATGGGACAATGAGGAAATCAGCAGGCACCTGCAGGCAGCCCTGGCAGTCTACTGACTGGAAGAGGCAAGCTAGTTTAGCCCTGGCAGCCACAGGGGAAGGAGATCCTGCCCAGGAGAGCTACCAGGAAACATTAGGCCAACTGCTATGCTGCCTGTGGAAACAGTGAGGCTCAGGAGCCCAGGGCTGGAAGGTATGCCAGAAGGGAGATGAGGGTTGGTTTTCCTTCTTAAAAGAGCAGAGGGCTGCTTGCTTCCCCCTTTCTGTTATGTTATAGCCCAGGGGCTTATGTTTATGTTGTATTTACACCGGCAATTTGGGTTGGGACTGTATACAGAGGTCCCATAATTGCCTTGAACACTGTCTGGGGCAGGCACAAGGCTTGAGCACCTGTTGAGCCTGGAGTGGGCAGAGGGCAAGGCCACAGAGCCAGACAGGGGCCAGGGGCCTGGCACCTGAGAGAAGTGCAACAAGACAGGGGCCAGGGACCCAGTGCCCAAAAGGAACAAACCAGAACTGGTGCCTCAAAGCCAGGTTTGATACAGTGGGCCTGGGCTAGAAGGCCTAGCTAAGAGTAAAGGGGTGGGGACCAAGGAGGCGAAAGCCCTGACAAGAGAACAACCTTACTGTAATGCTTCTGAGACTTGGGGTGTGGTATAGGGAGGGACTGGAGACGCACAATTAGCCCCTAAGACTTTAGGTGCTCTGCAGTGGCACAGTCAGAGAGAGGCCCAGACTGGGGCCTGGGACTAGAGAAGCTAGTAGGGTGCCAGGGCACCCCAGTGGGGGTCCAGGTGGACTGGGGCTTACATGAAAGCCTGTGGGCAGCCTCCATATTATTATTATTAGTAGTAGTAGTATTCTATCAAGGTGTGGTGGCCGAGAAGGGAAGGCACCCTAGCGATGGAGGAGGGCGTAGTCACAGAGCCACCAGGGGGTGTCAAGGCCACCTCTGGGACTCTAACTTGCTACACTGACACAGAAATAAAGTTGTTCAGGGAAGTGAAATAAAAACTTCAAAATAAATGGTAGTATAGTGCCCTCCTGTGGTTTTAATATCTAAACCCTAACATGTTCTGTAGCACGAGAAAAGAAGAAAAACAACATTTTCACATGTACAGTTTATATGCAAATTTTCTGCATAAATATAATTTGTATTTCCTGGTTGTGTGTTTATTACTGATGGCATATGGTTGGAAGAAAAGGATCAAGATGTCTTCCAAAATTTTTTGGGTCCAGTTCCATGTTATCTTTGCATTTTGTATGTGGTTGAATCTGTGAGGAGGATGGGACCTTTTGGAGCTGTTCATCTTCCCTCTGAAGAGAGTGAAGGAGAATCATAAAGCTATTACTTTTTCTCCAATCTTTGTACTGGTCTGAGGGCACAATGTATATTTGGATTCTTGGCATGATCCTCAGAGACGGATCTACAAATGGGGGCTTTCATTTGTGATACACTATATATGAAATTGCATGACTTCCTCTCGCTATATCTTACAATTCTATGCTTAGTGTTCCCAAACTTCTCATCACTGGCGTCTTCTTGTGAAGACTGACTGACAGCACACAGTCTGAGTAACTAGGTTATAGAGAAGGGAGATTCATGAAACCTGAAAGGAAGAACTCTTCTAGTAGTATACTTTTGTATCCATTGGACAACTGGATTTGGGGATGTTCAAAGAAGATCTTTATAGCATGTACAGGACATAGCATTCCTTGCAAGGTTTTCTTTGCATTCTTCTCTACACTAGAGCTACCCAGATGCCACTGCAGTCAGGGTACTTTGAGGGTGTGAAATACTGTCAGGCTATATCCTGTTTATATTAAAAAATTTAGTTTTTGTTCTGTATTACTCTATTTCTGTATAGATGTCAAGGGTATCAGAATCCATACTGTCCATTCATAAATCTCAGCAATCAAGACTTTCATGTTAAGTTCATGAGGTACTTGAACAAGATTTAAAGTTTTATAATCTTTTCCCTGTGCTAGAAGTAACTGCAGTCCAATGATAAGATAACCTGTCACTTCAGAAGACATAGTTCTGAAACTGTTGCTCTAGATAGGGTTGAATTATACAGGGAAATAACTAGTGAAAAGGACAGACTCTATTAGGCTGAAGAGATATGTAGGCCCCTGCATGCTTGTTTTATTCATTTAAAAAAATATTTAAGTAACATAATTATCAAAGTTAGATCTATATGTTGATCAAAATTTTAGGGAGTACATTCCTTAAGAGTTTTTACAGGGATCTCCACCAGGAGGAAGAGCTGTGCTGGCTGCAGGGGCAGCTGTCTTCCTACCACATGGGGATAGGGACAACAAGTGAGGATCAGAACATGTGAAAAGGCAGCTGCCTCTGAAGCCAGCACAGTTCTCTTGACCACATGGCGAGACAGCTGTCCTTGCAGCCAGCAAAGTTGCCTGAGCCGACTGGGAGCAAATTGCTCCTGGTCAGTCTATACATGAGCTATGGGGCATGTATGTAGACGTGCACCTGGGAGTGCATAAATGAGCCAGAATTTTTCCGTGCATAGAAATTCAGGATCATTAACCGCATGTGTAGACACCCCACCGTAGCTGAAAATTATTTCAAAATGCTGGGAATTAACTTCCTTGTACTGTGCGTAAGCTCTCAGTAGATGGCACTGAAATCACTTCAATTAAAAGTCATAGGAGCAGCAAGCAACATAGGAGGTGGCAGATTTTGTCTGTGTTCCCTAGTTTTACAGAGGAACTTTCCATAATGGGGAAATACATTGAAACTTTTCACTCAACACTACTGTACATGTTTATTTAGAAAAAGTTAAAGATGGCTAAACTGTCAAAAGACAGTTTTTCAAAGCCATGCTAATAAGTTAGTATTAATTCAATGCTAATAATCTTGACCCTGTAAAAGATTCTGTTAAAATAGTGTCTGTCCTGAAGAGAACTCATTTTGAAGGGTTCTTACCAATATTTTCATACCTGCTTATTTATTTACATGAGCAACCTAGTCCTACAAGTTATATCCATAACTTTATCATATTTGGAAACTGATATTACTAATTTGTGTTTCTTGAAGCAAGAAGATATCACCTTTATCCTTTTTCCTGCCTCAAAATAAAACTTTACTTATGCATTTTTGTGAAGGCATTTCTGCAATTCTGTTATGAACTATGCATATTTATGGTGCTATATGCATAAATATTATGTACTCTATGTACAGTTACTTGCTGTCTATTGTGGAAGAAATCAAACTTCGCGTTGTGGTTGAATAAGAACTGACAGAGCCAGCTTTTCTTTATTTAGGGCTATACTGTGATCACAGGGAGGATTCCGTACACCAAGGAGAATCACCCACTTGTCTGTTTCAAAGGATTTCTCGGACTCTAAGTTTACAAGCATATTTATACTTAAGACAGAGAAAGAGAAAAAAAATACGACCTTGGACAGTAAATCACTGATCTAACACACACACACATACAGGTTGTTTACTTAAAGGAGTGTGAAACATTGTGCTTATAGAAATAGTTACCAGTTTCTGGTTTTTCAGGGAGAAAAAATAAACTTAACATCCGTACACAGGGTAATATATCAAGATAAAAACAAGGCATGCAGGATTCCTTACCTCAGAACATATAACTGAAATAAGCAATATCAGCACTTCTGGTCTCTGTCTGTTTTTCTAGTCAAGTAGGCCAGAAGCCCAACTAAATTTACTCCTACACTGTGTGCAGATACTCTTACACTCCTATGCCATGCTTATAACTAGGTAATTGCTATTTTACTAATAGTCTTTCAATCATATTGACTCAAAACTATTATATATCAGTAATAAAGTACGTACAGAATCACTTTATGATCATGGTTCATATAAATGTAAAATACCTCCTCGGATATTTAGATATTTTAGGTAAATGCAAGGTAGCTTTCTATTTACTTTGTTACACTTTGTAACATGCTTTTTAACATTAAAATCATCTTGAAAATGTGAATTTAGACCAGAGGATTGCAGCCATAGGTGCTGTGAGCTACTTTTTCCCCATTGCATTTGGGTGGGTCTTTGCCATAAACTTTGCAATGTCAGGTGTGTTATGGAACAATAGAGTAGAATCTCCCTTTCCCTCCTTGCCCCTGTTAAAATCTCAAGAAAGCAATTTGGGCTGGTAGGAAAGTAAAAGAGAAAAATAAAATAGTCTTTCTACATTAATAGGGAAAAAATAAACATAAGTGAAAACTCCAATCACCCTGCACCTGTCAGGCCTCGATCATCCAGTCCCTCTCCGCTCAGCTCTGGATATGGATGGTGGTTCTCCACTCCGTCCCTATGGTCTCAGGGCGTCAACGTCTCACCCGGGGCAGTCTTATCCCCAATCCCGCCTGCCACAACTTTGCTGATCCTCTCAGTGGTGGGGTCCGACCACTGGGGTTTGACTATCCCAGGCCTAAGGGCGGTGATCTTCACGAGGCTCCAACCTCCCCTATACCTGGCCCTAAACCCAGCCACGACAGAGTGCCAATGTTACTTTTGCAGCCTGTCCTCCCTCTATGAGATCCTATCTTGGGTCTCGCTCGAGCCTAAGCTATACAGTATGGATTTACTTGCCTGTCTATGTCCTATGCCCTGCAGGACCTTCCTAACCACTGGGAGTGTCCTAGGCTTTGCGTTGTCCTCTGCCTTGCTTTTATAAAAGCAAAACAAGTGACAGAGACAAAAAAAAAAAAAAAGGAAATTAATAACAAAACTACCTACAACCCCCAAGATCTTCTAATTACTACTCTCGGGCAGCTTAGTTATTGCATGCCCCAAAATCGTGCAGTCCCACCACCGACTACTCCCTCGGTGCCACCTCCTCCTATTCCTTCTCCCCTAGTGTGAAATATGTTAGGCCAACCCTCGACACCCCCTATGACTCGGAGTAATGACCTTCCTCCGATGGACTCTCTTGGGTCATCAATCCTGTTCTTATCAGTCTCAGTTAGTTCCTTGGCCGTTCACCTCTCACTCGGACAGATCCCAGGAGCCGGGCTCTGCCTGTAGGGATCTTTCTGTAGCCTCTTCCCATGGTTTTATGGTAATATGCAGCCTGGCCGCCTCCTTCTCCCTTGGTCTGGCAACGGCATCTTTATCTTGAAGCTTCTCAGGGCAATCTCCTGCCCTGTGAGAAGCGTTCTTACACACCCCCTCCGCTACGATGGGTCCTGAGGATAATTCCCCCATGTTCCTTATCAGCCTCTCCTTCTCCTCTGCCTCACGGGTCACCCTTCTTATCTCTCTGTGCTGGCTCTCCTCCCTCCTCTCTTCAGCTGGCTGCACTTTAAAAAAAACGCAGCTAACGAGCTGTTTGGGTCCCGCTGCTGCTTCTGGTTCTGCCGCGGTTCCTGCAGCAGGTAGGGCGTTTTTGTTTGTTTTTTCTTTCGTTATGTTTCTCCTGGGGTCTGCTATCCCCTAGGGTCCTTCCTTGACCCTTCGGGGTCCATTTCTTATACTTTCCCCGGGACACACTCTATCTACTTCTGCTCTCTGTCTCTTCAAGAAGGCTAAATCAATTTCTTAACTACTGTGTTGATAATTCCCAAACAAGGGAAGATCAGTTTGCTTTAGGATCTTTCATTAATCGGGTGAAAGCTACACAGAAATCTTCAAAGAGTAAGGTTTACTGCTGCTAAATAAATTAGATGCCACCAGTTTTTCTTAAAAGCTTCATGTGGCTTTACAAATGCAAACTGTTGCATTCAGGTGAGAATTGGGTGACATGACTGTAGCTAACTCTTATTGTATCTTATGTGTTATGTCTGCAATAATCTTATAATTGTAACATAGTGCACTTGAAAACAAATAGTAAGGTAGTCATTTTTTGCTATAGTGACAGGCAGGTGTTTACACACTGCTGCCTGTGAAAGCAGTTTGCAGCCACACCATTAGTACCAGAAGATGCTTTTTAAGTCAGTCCTAAATATACTATTGTACTTTACAATCTGTGTATACCATATTGTTGCAAGAAAATAGTAGGAAAAATAGTAGTACCCCATATGCTTTGGAGCCTAAGTCATTTTGCACATGGGACTTATACTCTGAAGTTGCTTAAGTATTTTAGGGGACAAAAGGACCTGCTATTATGTCTGATTATGGTGACAATAAATCTACCAGAAAATGAATCAATTTACCTGCATTTTTGGTACAGGATATATAGTTTTTGTTTACATGCATTTCTACATGATATGGTGAGCCAGGACATACAGAAATTGTTTCAGTACCATATTTGTTAGAGATGTTCCATTTCTATTGTGTTTTATAATCAGGGACTAGATCAAAATGTGAAGCTCAAAAGGTACCCATACTAGACTTATTACCCCAGGTTTCTCTAATGTGTGTATCCCATGCAATTGAAAGCCTTGCATGTGCTTTGCATAAATACAGGCATCAGGGTTGTCTTGTTGTCTTCTGGATCAGTTTTTCCCATGGATGTACCTTCAACCACATACACATTGTGATTAGTATCCAAGGTATTTGAAATGTATGCATCCCATGCAATTGAAACCTAGCCATGATGATTATCTTTCAGTCTCCTAAATCAGTATTCTCTTTAGATGCACCTTCAGCCATATTACATGTGTTTTGTCTATAGTTAAATACTCAGGTTGAATATTAGTGGCTTTATGCAGTGCATGTGCTGTTAAACTTCTGTGACATCGGGAGTCGTTGTCTATGTCAAATCAATGGAAAACATATCAAAACATTGTACAATATTTTCTGTAACAGTCTGTATTAATTAATTAATCATTATGCTTGTTCTAAAGCAATCCAACATATTCCCAGAACCATCTCAGTCTTACAAATGTACACTCTGTGTTTTTTTTTTTTTTTTTTTTAAAGTTTGTTTTCATAGTGTCAGAATGATTTGTAGTGGCAACAGTCCGGGAGTCTGGACTGTCAGGAGAGGCAAGGGTCTTTGTGGGTGATATCTTTTATTGGACCTACTGCTTAGTTGGGATAGAGCTGGACAAGCTTTTGAATGCAGTGCATTCTTCTTCAGGTCACTAACTGTGCAGTTAGTCCAATAAATGATACCATCCACAAAAATCCTTGCCCCTCCCATAAATTCTAAGTTTCTACACTTTCTATTTCGAAAAAGAATCTTTGATGCACCTTCATTTGGTTGCCTCAGAAACATTAAATTCAGGAGGGAATATAAAATTGAAACAGTATGACCAAATCTTGCTTCAGATGCTAGGCCTGCATAACCCTGAGCTCAGAGAAATTACTTTTTATTTGAAGAAAACAAGACCAAGGCCATTCCTATTGTTGTACGGAGATTACCATCACAAGGCCAGTTCTGTGTGAAACTGAAAGAGAGGCAGAATTTTTTTGGTTCATACTTTCTTTTTTGGTTTGCATGGTTGGGATAAAGTTAGACAAGCTTTGCAATGCAAGGCATCTTTCATCAGGTCATCATTCACTCAAAGCCTGTCTAAAAGCTTGTCTAAATTTATCCTGATCCAATAAAAGATACCACCAAAAAAATCCTTGCCTCTTGCATAATTCCTGGATGATCATGGCTACATCACTCCAACAGTTCCAACTAAAATACATTTAAACAAATAGATCAGCCACAGATAATACATTAAAATTAATCTATAATGTTCAGGTGGGTCTTTACTGTGCGGTTCTACTCTAAAAAGTGATTAACACTGGCATAATGAAGTTTGTCTTTTGCTGCTAAGAGGATATGAGCACCATATTATCATTAGATGCCTACAAATAACTGTATTTCACTGATTTGATAAAATTCTTTCAGCTTGTAAGTAAAATTTGTGATATAACTGCCATTAGGCTCTCTGCCACCACTTGCCCACACTGGAGTATAACAGTCAACCTGGACCCTTGTTTTGTTAGACATAATAAAGATTGTTCAGGACAAATATGGATCTTGAGTGTACTTGTCTGCCTGTAAATAAGGATTTATACAGAGCTTCTCAAAAAAATATTTGAACATCTTTTTCAAAAGTTTCTGTTTCAAAATGGTCTGAGAATCAATTTGCATGCATATAATTGGGGGAAGATAGAAGCTGTGCAACTGCAAATTTGTGTCCATTGAAGTCGGACAAAAGGTACCCAAGAACGTATAAATGAGAATGGGGAACCAAGCTTTTATTTAAATATTTTGTATTCATACATTGAAATCATACATGAGCAATCTAGAATTTGTTTTTTTTCTGACTGTGAATGTCCAACAAAATCCTGGAAGTAAGATGTGGATTTTTTGACAACAATTGCTCTTCATCCAAGGGGACCGAGGGAATTGGTGGAGGTCATAGCAAGGCCCCTGGCACAGCTGTATGAGCACTCATGGTGCTCTGGCCAGGTTCCAGAGGACTGGAAAAGGGCCAATGTGGTCCCCATTTACAAGAAGGGAAGAAAGGACCCGGGTAACTATAGGCCAGTTAGTCTCACCTCGGTCCTTGGGAAGACGTTTGAGAAAATTATCAAGGACCACATCTGTGGGGGCTCAGCATTGGAGGTAATGCTCAGAGGCAACCAACATGGCTTCACTGCGGGCAGATCTTGCCTGACTAACCTTGTCTCCTTTTACGACCAGGACACAAAGTCCTTGGATGAGGGCATTGAGGTGGATGTCGTTTACCTAGACTTCAAGAGGGCCTTTGACACTGTTTCTCACCCTATTCTCATGAAAAAAACTAGGTGACTGCAGCATTGATGCCTACACAGTCAGATGGATGGCAAATTGGCTCAATGGTCGCACCCAGAGAGTGGCGGTGGATGGATTGTTTTCAACCTGGAGGGATGTGGGCAGTGGAGTTCCCTAGGGCTCAGTCCTTGGGCCTGTGCTATTCAACGTCTTTATCAGTGACTTGGAGGTGGGTGTGGAAAGCATGCTGTCCAGATTTGCTGATGACACAAAGATGTGGGGAGAAGTGGGCACACTGGAGGGGAGGGACAGAATCCAACTAGATCTAGACAGGTTACAGAGGTGGGCGGATGAGAATAGAATGGAATTCAACTCAGACAAGTGCAAGGTGCTGAATCTAGGGAGAAGGAAACTGCAACTTACCTATAGGTTGGGGAAATCCCTTCTCAACAACACAGTGGGGCCGCAGTTTGAGTACTGCATCCAATTCTGGGCGCCGCACTTCAAGAGGGATGTGGACAGCATGGAGAGGGTCCAGAGGAGGGCCACTCACATGGTCAGGGGGCAGCAGTCCAGGCCTTACGAAGATAAACTAAAGGGCCTGAATCTATTCACCCTCCACAAGAGAAGACTGAGAGGGGACCTGGTGGCCACCTATAAATTTACCAAGGGGACTAGTGGCAAATAGGTGAGGCTCTGTTTCCCCAGGCACCACCTGGGATAACAAGGAATAACGGCCACAAACTGAGAGCAGGTTCAGGCTTGATATCAGGAGGCATTACTTTAGGGCTGCCAGGCTCTGAAATGGGCTCCCAAGGGAGGTTGTGCTCTTCCCTACCTTGGGGGTGTAGAAGAAGAGGTTGGATAGACATCTGGCTGGGGTATTATGATCCCAGCACTCGTTCCTGCCCAGGGCAGGGGGTCAGACTTGATTTGCTCAGGTCCCATCCAACCCTAGAAACTATGAAACTATGAATTTTTATTTCATAGTTTCATAATTTGTAGGGTCAGAAGGGACCTGAGCAGATCATCAAGTCCAACCCCCTGCCATGGCAGGAAAGAGTACTGGGGTCAAACGACCCCAGCAAGGTGTTCATCTAGCCTCCTCTTAAACACCTCCAGG
>NW_017728915.1:9743067-9758191 GCF_001723895.1 Crocodylus porosus
GCAGAACCCCACTGCCCACATCCCTCCAGGTCGAAAATGACCCATCCACCACCACTCTCTGGGTGCAGCCCTCCAGCCAGTTGGCGACCCATTTGACTGTGTACCCATTTGACAACACCACAGTCCCCCAGTTTCTTAATGAGAACGGGGTTAGAGACAGTGTCGAAGGCCTTCCGAAAGTCCAGGAAGACTATGTCCACTGCTACCCCTGCATCTAAGGATTTGGTGACCTGGTCGTTCACATTCAGTTTGGATAAAAGAATGAACAATATTTTGAGCTAAATATTTTTCTTCCAATCATTTTTCTAACTTGTCCCCTATATGCAATGTGTTTCTTGACTTTCAGTCCAGTGATTTCATTGGGATCATGAATATATGCAAGTTCTATGAGATCAGGTCCATCACTATTTAGTAATATTTAATTTTGCTATTCTGATTTGCATTTTCCAATTTAATTCCAGTTGAAACCAGTGCTTTTTTTGTATGTTTGAGAATTGTAGCTTTTTCTCTTTCTTTGAAAATTAGCGAAATATTAGTGGTTGTGTAGGTTGTGTGTGTGTTCTGTCTTCCTGTTTCTATGTTCACTGTTTAGTCTGTTTCCACACATGATTATGAATGAAAATACAACCATAGATTGCTTATATTTGCCTCTAGTATGTCTTAATACAAGCAGACGGGTAACCCATGCACCTTTTTGGTATGTTGTGAAATATTAAGGAACCTAGACTGTGACAAATGGAAGACCGCCACTACAGACCAGTTGAACAGGTGTACCATTTATGATTACTACCACCACCAGAGGTAACAGCCACTTACAAAATTTGTAAGTAGTAATTAGTATTTACAACCAAGAGAAAAAGTAGGTTGAAATTGCTGTTCTGCAATCTAAATATGATGCAATAAAGGTGCTTTGGGCAAATAAGCTCTTATCTTTACTTACTGACCATCCCCAAAACAGTAAACAAAGCCATTGTCTTTAGAAAAAAAGAATAGCTCTGCCACCATAAACATGCATAGTTTCCTAGGGCCAAATTCCCTTAAGATCTGTGGGTGCAATTCCCTTTCAAGAGAGTGGGACTTCAGAGGAGAACTTTTCTTAGCTGGAGGAATTTCAGCCCAGGTACTTAATGACTTCTAAAAATAAAGTATGGTTCTGCAACTAACAGTAGCCCAGATCTTCTGCTTGGTATTTGAAGAAAGGCAGCTCCCTGCAAACTCAATTCCAGAAGCAAAACAATTGGAGGAGGAAGAGAAGGGAACACCTACTCTTGATTCCTCCTTCTAGACACACAGCATGCTGCACTTAAGCTTGAAGCTCACTTACTGCAGTTCTTTTTTCTTGTTCTAGGACAGAATAATTAGACTGATCATGTCAAGCTTAATGATATTAAATGGCAGCCAAACAACCCTTCATGAAGAGTAACATGAACCTGCACAAGATAGTCATTGGGGATCGCTGCCCCGTAAAATTCTGCTTTTGTTTCTTAGTAATCCCTACCTCCCATTATCATCCTTTCCATTTTCTTGGGATTATCCAGTTTCCAATTAATATTATTATAGTTAACTAACTATCTAAGTTTGGTATTTAGGTATGATGTGAGAGACATAATTTAATCTCAGAAGTTTAATATGACTTTCTGGGACACATTTCATTTTAGGTTCTTGACCGTTTTCCCCTGGAGCAACTGGTGTAGCAGAGACGGATTATGGAACTAAATGGAGCACTAATTTGATACTGTAGTACCCATCTTTCTAAAACTAAAGAAAGAATGGATTTTCAAAGTTTTCACTCTTGGTCTAACTCTACTTTGATTCAAGTTGATGGTAAAACTCCTACTGCTTTCAGTGGGAGTAGACTTAACATACAGCAGGTGACTATTTCTAAAATGAGAGAACAAAACTGCATTCATAAACTCACAAATGGGGATGTCAGGAGACACTTCCCAGCTAAACAAATAAAACACCCAAACCCAAATGCAGACATATGTCTGTCATGTATTAGCAAAAAGAAAAGATGTAAATACATTTTAGGTTATATAAAACCTTGAAGTCTTAGATGCCTTTCCACCTGTCTGATCTCAGCTGGGTGGCTTTCTTTAGAGGTGGTCCATCAGTGAATTTGTGTGAAGTGAACTGAGAGGCCTGCATCCCTTCTGGCAACAATCACTCCACAGCATGTATCCTCTTTGTTTATTTCAGATCCCAACTAATTAAAAGTGGAAAGAGTTCTCCCTCATGTCCGTCTCCTATTTCTGCTTTTTTTGAGAAGCTAGGTATTGCTCTATTATTAATGGCAAACTCTATTCCAGAAAGCAGGACAAGTTAAAAAAGCTATGACTTATTCCTGTAAGATCAGGAAATGCCTAAAATAGGCCTTCTTCCTCTCTTCTGGCCAGAAGATTTATTTTCACCAGTGGGCTTACGTAGAGTCCAAGCACTTTTTCTTTGTCTGCTGGCAGGAAATATAACACCCCACCCCCCACTTACATGGCTCATGAATTTACGTGCTACTTTACATACACAGGCAGATTTCCTGCTCAGGAAGTCTTTTTAGTAATAAATCTCTAAAATCAGGTTGGATCAAGCCAGTACTGAATAGTAAACCCCACAGCTGCTTCTCTTGTTCTTTTTTGCTGACCTCATGAGTTTTACAGAACTGGAAGCATCCGGCCTTTTTAAGTTCAAAGATAACTTGCCAAGAGAAATATGAAAGTCCAGTGTGTTGACTCTTAAGTCTAATTATAGCATTTTAAATGCAGATCCTATTTTAGGAACAGAATTTCAAAAATAAAACTTCTTATAGTTCTAATATTAAAGCATAAGATACAGAAAATAATTTGTTTTCTCTGTTTTGCATATCTGGCAGCATTTTATATATATGCAGAAGTGTAACTAGGTGGTATGAGCAAGGCACTGAGCCTGATGCCAACTTAGAGGGGATACCATAATGCCCTCCCCTGAGTCTTTGCTATAGTAGGCACAGCCCCATGATGTCCAGCCATAGAAACCAGACATAGTGCAATAATGCATTGGGGGGTGAGGGGTCAACCAGAATGGCACCTGCCCTCTGGACTTCTGCCACAAGAAGCATAGCTCCTCACCCAGTAGCATTTTTGGGGGGCCAGGGAGGAACAGGTCACCAGGCACATGCCATAGGGCTGCTGCAGCTGAGGCTGGACATTAGGAAGAACTCTCTCACTATGGCTGGTTAAGCATTGGAGACTACCCAGAGAGGCTGTGGAATGCTTGGACATTTTTAAGTACAAGTTAAACAGGCACTTAACTGGGATGATCTAGTCATGGCAATCCTGCCTTGAGCAAGGAGTTGGACTAGATTTCCTGAGGTCCCTTCCAACTCCGTTCTAGAATATAGTTGGGTTCACTTAATTTGCCATTTGTGCAACGTGAAACCAGAACAATGCTGACAAATGAATGCAGAAGTACAAAAATAAAGAGAAATACTACTTGAAACTATTTTTAAATTCCTTTTAAAGATGCATCAAATTTTAAGATGACAGTGTCCCTTAACAGCAGATCTTTGGAATATGTAGTCAGTTAGCTATTCTGGGATTTGAATTTAGATAGAGATTATTCTTGTTTTCTTTTCAAACACAAACATAATGTTGCAAACTACTGCAGTCTTGCCACTAGTCTCTTTCCCTATAGCCCTACGTTTTTGAGTCATGCAGTTATGTGTGGTTTTCATTAAAAAAAGAAATTACTTCTGGAGAAGATGATCTCTGAAGACTCAAACACCTGAAGGCAAATTAAAAGAACCCCAAATTTGATTCTTAAAATCTCAGTAATATAAAGCTAATGAGGGCTGTTAGCACCTGGCTGAGGATTTTTCAGATCTTGGGCTGGCAATACTGCCAGCTTCTCCCATCATTTCTTCAAATTACCCTTTTCCCTTTTACAATGGTTCCCTGCAACTTTTGGGGAAAATACTCTATGGCTCCAAGATTGTCCAACAGACACCTCTCTTATAGCCATCAGGCTTTTTGTGCTAACTACTCCCTTTTCTTTCCAGTTAAAGTTAAGGGGAAAAGGCATTTCATAGAAGCAGGTTCTTCAGCCCCCAAAATGTCTCTCTCTGGAGCCTGGTTCCTGATGAACTTTTATCAAGGTTTTATTTTGGGGAAGCTGGTGTGAGGCCAGAGGCAGGCTTCATCAGTGAACCTTACGCTGAGCATCATAGGAATGGTGTGGTAATGCTCAGACTCCTTTCCAGCAATAACTGCAATGTTCCTTGTGTGGAGAAAAGAAGCAAGTAAGTGGATTTAGCTTTATTGGCATCCTGCTCTTCCTAAATCAGCCCCCCCAGACCCCTATGACTATTTTAAACAATCAGCTGAACAGGGACCATGGTTAGGGTGGCTAGCATGGAGGACAGTCAGGTTGGCCTCTGCCCTCTGTTGATATGAAACCAGGCCCCTTTATGACATAAAGGTGGAGTTTTGTATCAACAGAGGACAGAGGACTACCAAGCATTGACCCTGAGATGTTGCAAAGTCACTTGGAAGGACTGGATGTGTTTAAGTCGGCAGGCCCAGATGAGCTCCATCCGAGGGTACTGAAGGCACTGGCTGATGTCATTGCACAGCCACTGGCAAGAATATTTGAGCACTCGTGGCGCACGGGCCAGGTCCCGGAGGACTGCAAGAGGGCTAATGTGGTCCCTATTTTCAAGAAGGGGAGGAAGGAGGATCCAAGCAACTACAGGCCAGTCAGTTTCACCCCAATCCTTGGTAAAGTCTTTGAAAAGATTTATTAAGGCTCATATGTGAGAGCCCAGCACGAAAAATTTATGCTGAGGGGAAACCAGCACAGGTTCACAGCAGGTAGATCATGTCTGACTAATCTAGTCTCTTTTTATGACCAGGTTACAAAACACCTGGATGCAGCAGTAGGAGTAGATATCGTTTACTTAGACTTCAGGAAGGCCTTCGATATGGTATCCTACCCCATACTGGTAAGCAAACTAAGAGGCTGTGACTTGGATGATTACACAGTCCGGTGGGTGGCAAATTGGCTAGAGGGTCACACCCAGAGCATGGTGGTAGACGGGTCGGTATGGAAGGATGTGGGCAGTGGGGTCCCACAGGGCTCAGTCCTTGGACTGATACTCTTCAATGTCTTCGTCGGTGACTTGGATGAGGGATTGAAGTGTACTCTGTCCAAGTTTGTGGATGATACAAAACTGTGGGGAGAAGTGGGACACCAGAGGTCAGGGAACAACTACAGGCAGGCCTGGACAGGTTGGACAAATGGGCAGAAAACTACAGGATGCGATTTAAGAAGGAGAAATGCAAAGTGCTGCACCTAGGGAGGAAAAATGTCCAGCACACCTACTGCCTAGGAAATGACCTGCTTGGTAGCACGGAAGTGGAAAGGGATCTCAGAGTCCTAGCGGACGGACTCCAAGATGAACATGAGTTGTCAGTGTGATGGAGTCAGCAGCAAAACTAACTGTACTTTATCATGCATTAGCGGATGCATGACAAAGAGAACCAAGGAGGTGGTACTTCCCCTCTATCAGACGCTGGTCAGACTGCAGTTGGAATACTGCATCCAGTTTTGGGCGCCATACTTCAAGAGGGATATGGATAACCTGGAGAGGGTCCAGAGGAGGGCCACTCATATGGCTAAGGACTTGCAGGCCAAGCCCTATGAGAAGAGACTAGGGCACCTGGACCTCTTCAGCCTCCACAAGAGAAGGTTGAGAGGCAACCTTGTGACTGCCTATAAATTCATCATGGGGTCGCAGAAGGGAATTGGTGAGGCTCTACTCGCCAAGGTGCCCCTGGGGGTTACAAGAAATAATGGCCATAAGCTAGCAGAGCAGATTTAGACAGGACATTAGGAGGAACTTCTTCATAGTTAGAGTGGCCAAAATCTGGAATGGGCTCTGAAGGGAGGTGGTGCTCTCCCCTATCCTGGAGGTCTTCAAGAGGAGGTTAGATGGGCATCTGGCTGGGGTCATCTGAACCCAGCACACTTTCCTGCCTATGCAGGGGGTTTGACTCGATTGATCTATTGAGGTCCCTTCCGACCCTAACATCTACGAATCTATGACAAAGTAACAGAAAACCAGAATGTCCTCTATGGTGGCCACCCTAACATGGTGCCACTGGGGCAGTGATTTCCAACTGGGGTATTACAGCACCCAGGGGAACCTTGCGATCTTCTCCAGGGTGCTGTGGGGTGCTACACAATGTTAGGTCCGTTAAGGGTGTGAGCAGGATAAACTCAGAGAGCACATCTAGGAAACCGCACACAGCCTCAAAAACCAGCTGCCCTGCTGTGGGCTTTCTGAGCTCTGCCAGAAGGATGGACCTGGTGTATGTCACCAAACACGGGGGGAAGCTAAGAGCTGGCAGCTTTTGAGGACAGCTTGAGTCTCTGGAGGGCTGCGCTGAAAGGCGCCGCTCCAAGGCCTGGATCTAGCAGCGGGGGTAACGCACGCTCCTGGACGCTCGGGCTCAGGAAGGGGAGCAGCTCCCCGCCCCAGGCAGAGGCGGTGGCAGAGCCGGCGCCAGGGCCAGGGGGAGGTCACAGGCCCCCCGCTCTGCTGCGGGCTCTGCCACCTGCTTTGTGGCCGCCCGAGGGCAAAGCTCCGTCCTCCTATCAGCCCAGGCGCTGCCCCGGGGCTGAGCCCGCTCCTCGCAGCTCCGTGCCCAGCCTGGGCCCCCCCGGCGGAGGTGGAGCCCTGGGCCGGGTTTCCCGGAGGAAGTGAGCGCACGGGGCTGGAATGCGGGGCCGGGCCGGGCCGGGCGGCTGCAGACGGCGCGGGTGAGCCGCGATGCCGCACTTCACCGTGGTGCCGGTGGACGACAAGCGCCGCGTGGACTATGCCAGCCTGGAGGGGCTGAGCTGGGTAGACTACCGGGACCCGCCGGGCGCCGCCGACCCTTATGACACGGCCAGCTCGGACGGTGAGTCCAGTCCCGCTCCCTCGGCGCTCGCCCAGGCATCCCGGGACCCGCGGCCGCCCTTTGTGTCGCCCCTGAGGAAAGCAGCTCTCGGCTTCCCCTTGCTTCCCGGCCCAGGGAGGCAGCACCGCGTGGGGCCGGGCGGGCGCGGGCGGAGGCGGCCCCGCACGGCTGGGCGCTGCGGCGACCCGAGAGGAGCCCGAGCGGCGGAGACGCGCCGGGGCGAGGGCGTTCACTCGGCTCCTGCCCGTGTCCTGCCGAGCCGAGTGGAGCTGAATCCTCCAAGTTTTGGAAGGCAGTCGGTGCGCTACAGGCGATATCTTTTATAAGATCAGCTAGAGAGTTGCAAAAAAACAGAAACAAGAACAACTTTCTTTGCAAGCTTTCCACCGCAGACATCGGATAATGCAAAGATTGTAAACTTTCTCCCAAGTAGAAATGAAAATTCGTGTACTTCATAAGTTTCTACCTGGGAGAAAGTTTACAATCTTTGTATGCTCCAATGCCTGCAAAAGGGCACAGGTGCCCAAAAGCTTGCAAAGAAAATACGCTGTTTGCAACTCTCTAGTTGGCCTAATGAATAAAAGATATTGCCTCTAGCTAGCACACCGGCTGCTTGTATACTTGACCACTTATCCCTGAGTTTTGAAATGCTCCTTTCTGCTGTTGGCAAGCTTGAGGCCTGCAAAATGCCCGCTACTGGGAGGTTGGTGCTTCGAAAAAATCTTGCCTAAGGTCTGTTGTTCTTAGTCCTAGTCTTTAAAGGAGTGGTATGAAGAGAGATCAAGACAGATGACACATGCATTTCTGGTCATAGTGGTTTTTCTTTGTTCTGCATCTGTTTGCAGACACAAGGCAGACATGGTGTCTAAGTTCTTCACAGTCACTTTGACAACACATTTGTCTTGGCTGATTTGAGTCGCACTTTTTAATTGAGGAAAAAAGTCATTTTAGTAACAGTTCTTCTGATAGCCCTACAGTTGAAACAAAACCAAAGAGAAACCTAGACAAATTATCTAATATCTGAATCACTTGTTGACAGTTTGAGTTAGGCTTCAAAACACAGTGAAAAGTAGCATATATTGGTTGTTCCTGGATGTGGCAGGATATTGTGATTTGTGAATGCAAGCTGTTTTTAAAAATGTGACAACTGATAAGAAATCCGGAGGTTTGTGCAAATATTTGAAGTGCTCTCTTAATTAAATAAACTCACGATAGTGAAACAACACTAAGCAATATAATCATAGGTTGCTGTTTGGTTTTTTTTTTTTTTTTTTTTTTTTCCCCCTCAGTGAGTTCTTATGCTTTTTGTCTGCAGTTCTGACAGCTATGTTTTATATAAAATCTTGTGCTTAAATAATTTAGCCAATACTTTAATAACTCATTTAGCATTGTACACGGGTTGTTTTTACATTTCTTTCATGAATATCTGCTTCTTGGTAGGTTTTAATGTATTTAATGTAAAAGGATCATGTGGGGAGAAAAACTTTTTTAATGGAGACGACTGTTCAGCTGGTGACTCATGTCAGTGCTCAGTCTCCGGGTGTTCTACTGTGAATTTTAATTAAAAAGCAGAATTAAAAGCATACATACGGTGTTTCAAGTGATCAATGCCAGAGATTCATGAAGAAGAGTAGTTCAGGAATAAAGTCGGCATTCCAGAATTATTCTGAAATAGTTGTAGCTGCAAGTGTTGTATTTTCTTTCCCTGCTATAGCTGTGCTAGTCAAGTTTTGCTTCTAAACAACTCCTTTATTGTGTCAGTTTAGCCCTCAGGAGAAAAATCTTTTCACAAGCATAGTAGGGGTATCTTCTTTTAAAAACTTTCCATGATACAAGAAGAACTTACATAATTTTAGGCTTTATAAGACTATGTTAATGAGCCATTCTTGCCCACAGGGTTAAGGTTTTAAGAACTAGACATGTCCGACCACAAGGCCTTCAAGGGGTGGCTTCCAAATAGGAACGCTGCGCTCTTGAAAGGCCATTGCAACCATTCTCAGTCCTTGACCCTAACTGTAAGGGGGAAAGGATAATTTTGTAGTTGGGATGGAAGCATAATTTGCAAAATCTGGGTTCAATACTGGGTTTAGCTAGAGGCTTCCTGGTTAATCATGGCTGAATTACTCTATACCTTAGTATCACATTTGCAAAACTTCTTTTCTTCTCTTCCCTCAGTCCTTCATGCAGTTCTCTACTGGATTTTAATTTTTAGTTTCTTCTGCTCGGTGGCTTGCTCAGTGTGGGGTAGCATCTAGTTGATAAATTATTGCAGTCCTGAAAAGGCCTTTTGGATTGAAGAAAGGGTAAGTGCTGTTTAGAGCTTATCCTTCTGCATAACACAAGTTTAAGTAACTAGCCCCTAATGGCTGTTAGCACTTTAGGATTGGAGGTTGAAAGGGTGTGCTCTCATGTGAGCCCATGTATGGTGGCTAGTATATAAAATGTGGAAAATAGATCTTTTGTTTTAATCTGATTTAGGAGGTTGAAGTAAAAATTGTAGGAAAGGTCAGGTCCTAACTTCTTCCCATGATGGACCAACCCATCAGTTTCTGATCCCTTTTGTGCGGGGATTAGGAAGGATCACTGGTACTGCTATAAATTACTGTAATTTGATCATCCTGGGTAGGAGTGCATGTGGCCTAGTTTTTGTCCTATTAAACTACTACTGAAGTCAATGAATGGGTTTATACCACAGACAGAAGGAGTACATGACTTTCAAAGTGGCTGTGAAAGCAACATGGCTTATAAAATACCCAACTCTCTCTCTTCCATGATATCAGATAGCTGATGTGTGCTGCCTTGTTTGTTTGTGCTACCTTTCAGACTGTGGCACAAAATTTTGCAGCCAACTGTATTGCTTTACTTTGAGGCTGACACAACTCTGGTAACTGAGTTGTGTCTTTTTGGTTGAGCTGTACCTTTCTTTACACTAATTATGCGGGTTGGTTTACAGGAGCATAAAGATGTATGGCTTTGCTACCCCTGATGACCCATAAGCTCCTTTTCGGTGCAGCCGCAGCAGGCAGGCTTTAACGAAGGCAGGATTTTCTTTTCCACTCTGGCAATTAAGGCCTGGGAAGTAAAGATCCACTTTTCTCACTGGTCTCCTGATAAGTTTTATGACTTCCTGATTGCTGAGAGCAGAGTGCTTCAACCCCTGGTCTGTGTGGGCCAGATGAGTTTGTTGAGCCATGTCATCCAGCATACAGGGGTCCGTCCCCACAG
Organism: Crocodylus porosus; assembly: GCF_001723895.1. Taxonomy (NCBI): domain Eukaryota; kingdom Metazoa; phylum Chordata; order Crocodylia; family Crocodylidae; genus Crocodylus; species Crocodylus porosus. The sequence goes on from NW_017728915.1 coordinate 9,753,228, forward strand.
GTCTGAAAACTTGGCAGCAGGAGAGCAGTGGCAGCAATTGCTGCTCCCTTGCTGCCAAATTTCTGTACATCTGGGGAGACCTGCAGGCCAGTTAACAGATTGCTAGATTGGCAAGCGGGGGTGGCCCAGACCTGATCTGGTCACACAAGGGCTGGCTGGAGGCAGTATGAGCCCCAGGGAAGTGCTGACTTAGACCCTGATCTGATGGAGCCAGGATGAGAGAGACAGCGAGGGGCCCAACTAGGACTGAGGGAGGCAGTGGGGGGCTGAGGACTTGGAGCTCCAATCTAGCTGGCAGAATGGGGATTAGGGAGGAAGAGGTGCAAGGCCCAATCCTGGCACATGGGACTGGTCCCTGTGTCACTAATCTGGCCTGCAACACTGACATGGAGGACCCTCAAGTCCTCTTCTCTCATTTCTGGTTCCCAATGCCTCTGTTACTGCAGGGGGGCAGAAGAAATCCCCAGTATTGAGGAAACCTCGAGTTTGGGGGAATTCAGTGGGAAGCTCCTATTAAAGGCAGGCAGTGCCACATGAGTCTGTGGTGCCAGGTGGAAACCTGTGGTTCTGCAGACCTGGAGCTAGGGTTGCCAAACCTCCAGGATTGCCCTGGAGTCTCCAGGAATTAGATATAAATCTCCAGGAGACTGCTGAGAGTCACCCCGGAGATAACTGATAGGACATTCATTAAAATAAATATTAAATGTTGAATCTGATTTATATAGTAGTCCAGTGGATTTTTAAATTATAATAGTAATGCACATTTGCCTTCCTGATCTAAAGTCATTAAGGTAATTTTGTAATGTGCTGAAACCTCCCGGCAGAGATTCAAAGAGAGTTGGCAGTCCTGCGTGGATCGTGGCGCAGGCAGAGGGCAGGGAGGAATGGGCACGGAGGCAGTGCTCCCGGGGGGTTCCGTGGCAGTTGATGATGGTGTGTGTGCAAGAGCCTGGCAGTTGGTGGGATACTCAACACCAGATAAGGCAAACTTTTGTGAAGTTTCATATTCAAAATATGCAGTTTTAGCTTGTGATTCTAACCAAACCTCCTGTGTTATATGGCCAACTTGTGAATATATACAAGAGTTGCCTGACAAATGATCTGGCACTGTATCAGGTTGCACCATGTGGTCCACTGATGCTACTGCCATTGCTACTGTGGTGAAACTGGATGCAGTTCTTGTTGTGAATCTCACCGAGTGTGTTATTTTTGTAGCTTGCTAGTGGGAGCCATATTTAAGGGCTTTGAAATAACTGAGTTATGGTATAATCCCTCAAAGATAAGGTTTATCATAGCAGTACTAACTCAGATGGGCCCACTAGAATGATGATCAGGAAGAAACTAGCTTCCAAGTTAATATCCCCAGTACACTTATTTATAGTTTCATAGTTTCTAGGGTCGGAAGTAGATCATCTAGTCCGACCCCCCGCCATTGCAGGAAATAATACTGGGGTCAAATGACTCCAGCAAGATGTTCATCCAACCTCCTCTTAAAAACCCCCAGGGTAGGAGCCAGGACCACCTCTCTTGGAAGTTGGTTCCAGATCCTAGCCGCCCTGACCGTGAAGTAGTGCTTCCTGATATCTAGCCTATTTATGTCTTGTGCGGTAAGACAACTTCCGTTTCTAGAGGAACCTAATTTCTGTACATCTCCCCATACCTTTCTGGGGGTTTTTTTGGTTTCATGGGAGTTTTTGTTCCTGAATATTTTTATTTTTTTTATACTCAATCTCAAATGATATATTATCATCCAAAGTATTACAGAAACTAGACTGGCATAGAACTTCAGCATTAGTATTTCTTGAAAATACTTTGTATAAAAACTGTATAAAAAGATATCCACAAAAGTTCTTTCCTGTTGCATAGCCCCTGAGTATAACATCACTCCAATACTACCACCTTGAATAAAAGCACAACTTACGTAGCACATTTAAATAACTGCATATTTAATATTGTTAACCTCACAATTGGCATAAATGCTTACATGTAAATGAAACAAACCCCTGCTTGTTGAGCAGGCACTATTTATTGTCACTGTTTATGACTAATTATGAAACTTTCTATTTGGAAAAAGTGATATCAAGATGCGAGTTCTTGTTGTGGGTCAGCAGAAGATGCCATTGTGCATTTCCTATTTATTCTTGAAATAAAATTTGCAACTCTTTTCCCCACAACATCCGCTACACCTGGTTTCCATCCCCGCCACTACACTGCATGCCTGAACAGCACCCGCCATGCACTATATGCACTGGTGGCCCCCACTTTAGCTCCTCAGCTGCCAGCTCACCCATGTCACAGGTTGCTCCACCCTGCCCCTTGGCCACAGGCAGGCAGTGAAGCCAGGTGGAGGGAGGGAGAGCCCAGAGCAGGAACTCTGGAGGGTGCAGGGAGGAATGGTGGGCCAGGTGGGAGTCCAGGGACTGCAATTTAATCCCCTGTTGGCCTCATGCAGCCTGTGGGCCATCAGCTGGACAGCCCTGATTTAAATTAAAGAGAGTGGCCTGCCTGATCAAAAAATTTATTGATTTCCTAAGTTGCAATCTTCAGAATTATTATTTTTATTCATTTTTATAAGACTGGGCTGTTCACTTCCCTGTGTTTGATCTCTGCCAACTCAAGTGTGACAACCCATTAAAGGTGCACTGATACATTGGTCCATATTGTATTGGCACTGATAAAAGGAAAATAGACATTATCAGCAGTCAGCTTTTTTGGCTGATGTGGCCAATGATACTGTGATAAATGCCATGAGCACGAGTGCAGCTGCTACGTGCACCCCAGGGCAAGGCATAGGGGACATGTGCTCCCCTGGATCTGTGTATGGGATGAGGGCAGGCTGCCTGATGCAGGCTCAGGGCTGGGGCTATGCCGGCCTCTTCCCAGGAGGGGGCTGGGCCAGGAATACACCCATGGTGGGTGGTGGCAGTGCTGGGAGGGGGCTACAGTGAATTTTGGGGTGGCCTCCCGCATAGCCCCACCTCTCAGTGCCACTGCTGACACCTGTGCTGCCCCCACCGGCTCTGAGTGCAGCCCCAGCACAGCCCCCCTGCCAGGAAGAGGCTGGTGCAGCCCCAGGTCCTGAGCCTGCAGCAGCAGCCTGCCTTGCCCCATGCACAAGAGGGCATGTACCCCCCATATCTCCCCTGGGGGGGCGTGCAGTGTGGGGAGCTATCCCCCCCCCACACTGGATGAGTCACCCACAGCTCCGTCTTGCACCAGTTGTGCAGTTCCTGCCTTAGCCCCACTTCTTCCCTCACTGGGGGAGCTATGATTTGCCCCACCCCCCATACCTGTTTTCACCCAACAGGCTTATCAGCTGGAACCTGCTCTCCAAACTGCGGGGCTGTATATCAGCAATCAGATCAGTATTGGCCGGTATGGCTGGTCAATAATGAGCCATTGGTATCTACCCAAAAAACCTTTTATTGGTACACCCCTACAACCCATGTGTCCTGTGGGAAGCTATTTATCCAGTGACATTTTTTGTGAAATTGAAACACTAATAAGCCTGGTATCACTGACTTAGTTTGGGCAGCTGCTGCCCTTGGTTTTGCCAGTCCTTGTTTATGCTTACGAGCTAGTTCTATAATAGCTTTCATTGCGTTTGTGGAACTTGCTTGAATGGGGTTCCAACCCGATTTGAATCTTTGCCTCCAGAGAGGACAGGCTGGCAAGCATGCTTACAAACTGTATTTGTCTGTGTGGGCTTTTGCACAAGTAAATGATGGTGACCAGATGCTTTAGAAATAACTTTATCAGAAGCTGTTTCTTAAAGTTGGGGAAACAAGAACAAGAAATGCTGATCCAAAGACATTTTTACTTAATCTACTACCTTGGGGGAAAAAACTGAATCATGGATGACAAATACTTGCTTTTAGTTGCCTAGTAAGTTCTTAGAGTTACTAATAACATTTAATAAATAATTAATTTGGACCATGACAAACTGCTTATCTGTAATGTCATCTGAGGTATGTCTATACAGCACAATAGTTCTGTATAGCGTTAACTGAGCCAGCTCTGTATGCGCTAGTTTGAATGCTGGAAGCAGTTTACCTTCTCAGTGAGCTAATTAGTCTCAGGGAGAGCTATATAGATGCTCAGAAATCTCTGCATCGTAATACATCATGTTGTATAGAAGTAAAGTTAGTGTTACTGAATATAGACTATCTAGGGCTGATAGTAGCACTTAGGTTGATAAGCACATGGTACCCTTTTCTGAAAGTGAGAGCAGAGATGAACACACTTCTATCAGCACAGTTATCCTCAGAATTCTTTGTATAGCTTAAAAAATATAGAATTAAACCAGACAACATGAAGTTGCAACTGACTGTAGGCAGCAGCTGTACAATAAAACACAGAGAAAAGTAATTTTAGAATGAGAAATACAATAGTGTTCCTAAATTTCCTTCTTTGTTATTGGAAATAACCAACAATCTGTGATTTACTATTGTTACGTGATAAATGTTTTGGGGTTTCCACCTTGCCCAATTTATCTAGTGTTTCAAAGATAAAGTCTTAGCTGGGTCTGAAAAGTTACTTCAATCCACTACTTTGGTTTTCCTATTGTAAAGTGCTATTGGAGTTCATAATAATATTAGTTGTTCAAACTAGGGATTAAAGAAGTTGAGGTATATTCGGTATGATGGTCTGATATGTCAAACCCATTCAGCTCTGAATGCAATATATATATATATCAATGACAAATCTCACTTGGGATATCATAGTATCATAGAAGTAGGGTTGGAAGGGACCTTGTAGATCTTCAAGTCCGACCCCCGGCCTGACTCAAATGAGTCCAGCCAGGTAGACATCAAGGCTCTTCTTAAAGATCCCCAGGGTAGGAGCCAGCACCACTTCCTTGGAAGTTGGTTCCAGCTCCTAGCCACCCTAACTGTGAAGTAGTTCTTGCAGATGTCTAATCTAAACCTGCTCTCCAATAATTTGTGTCCATTATTCCTTGTTAT
>NW_017728915.1:9758291-9763216 GCF_001723895.1 Crocodylus porosus
TATGTATTTGAAAAAGGACTTTTTATTATCCTTGATCTTGGACGCTATTCCTAGCTCTATGTCCGCCTTAGCTTTCCTGACAGCCCCCCTACAGGCCTGAGCAGAGGAGGTATGCTCCTCTTTGGAGATAGCACCCCCCTTTAACCGGATGTACGCTGCCTTTTTGGCAAGCATGTATGCCGCCTTTTTGGCAAGCATAGTATCATATGTATTGGAGTGGTGAGCATCTTACAGATACCTAAGATAATGAGTGCTTCTGCACATCCATCAGAATATACTGCCTGCCAAAGGGAGTGCCAAAGTTTGGGTTGTATCTCACTGATCTAAAAATCTGCTTTATCGTTCTGAAATCATGTTTTGTTCCAGTTTATGCAGCAGGTTGTTAATGTAGCACTGCTAGCAGTGATCATACTCCTGAATACCCTTTTCAGTATGCAAGTGTGTAGAGGTGAGTAGAGTTACTTTGCAGATGAAAAAAGATTGATTGTGATATGTGAAAAATGGGGAGCAGAGATAATTTGGTTATGTTTAACTTCTGGGTATAATGGAGGTGAAGGTCTGTTTATTCTTCATATAGTTCAGACAACCTGAAAGCAAGGCATTTCCCTTGGGGTCATCGAAACAGAAGTTGAAACGGAACAGTGCTGTTTCACATAAACCTAATAAACACCTGCAAGTAATTTTAAGTACACTTTAGGTGGCTCAAATTATGCCACCCCAGGGCAGGTTTATCTTTGATCTGTGTTACTCAGTTTGTGTTCCATCAATGTGTGACCACTCCCCCCAGATGGGCTACCCAAGTGGTAGTCCTTCATCATCCCAGGATGCAGTGTTCCCTCCCCCACCCTCCTGTGTGGATACATTTTATACCCTCTGAACTCCTTGTCTCCACCCCCAGGGGAACAACCCTGTGCAAATAGCCTGCAGAGCACATGCCAGCTAGCCTGGTTGCAGGGCATGGATGGGTTGGGGCGGGGGGAACAAGGTTGGGGGGTTGGATCGGGTCCTCACGAGCTACGGCTTCTTTCCTGGGCCAGGGGCAGCACATCCTCCAAAAGTGCCTTCTGTTACTGTTCCCACCTCCCAGCCATCCTGGGAAACATGACTAGTACCCTCCACACCCTGATCTCAAATCACAGTTTAGTAAAACATGAGACCTTCTTTAATTTATTTCCTCTATTTCTTTTTCCTTTTTTTTTTTTTTTTCTTTTCTGAACTTCTTATTTTACTCTTCACGGGCCGACTTCCTTTATTTCACCACCCTTCCCCCACACCATTTTCTTTCCACCTCCCATTTTATTACCCTGGCTTCATGTTCCCACCCCAGCCTCTCCTAACCCATTTCTCACATACGTGCACCTAGAGAAAGTGTAGAAGTCTGTCCTGCCTTACCAGGCCTGTAGTGCAAACTTAGAGCTTTAGCTCCTAGTCGGGCCCCTGCTCACCAGCTGTTTAGTGGTAAGTTATAACTGTGCAGGTGGAGGGACTCTCAGAGAGAGTTTTTAGACCAGCGGTTCCCAAACTCTGACAGATTGTGCACCACCAATTTAAAATGATACAACCTTAAGTACCACCAGTAAATTTTTGTCATATAAATTAATTACAATAAATCTGTTATTATGTACCACTGATGGGCGGTACCCATACCACGGATTGGGAACCACTGGCTTAGATAGACAATTTTCACCTGATCTGGCCATAGAAAGTGGTCTGTAGTTGTGACCAAACACAGCTCCTCTGTGGGTACCCAGTTTCATTGTTTCTCATGAAGACTTGCTGGCTTTTTAAGCTTTTTCCATGGACTGCAGTTTGCTCAGCTGCATATTTGTGTGTGATATATTTGTTTGCTTGTTTTCACCTTAAGTTCATTTGTAGATGTTTTTTTTACACATTTCACCCCTCCTCACACCACCTTTCTGTGGAGAAGTATGTAAGGGCTGTGAGGTGTTGCATCCGTCATGCACTGAAGGAATCTTGGTGCCAGGTGATGATCAGCAGTAGACTCCTTAGCTAAAGTTAGAAGCTGTGCCTTTTTGTGCATGATCTGGAATTTAGGGAATTTGAAAGAGTTTTAGGAAGGATTTTTCTGATGTGTTGCTGATTATTAAAATCTCTCTCCCTACATCTATGTAGTGGATGTAAGTTTGTGGTGATAAAAAAACAACACCACAAGGTTAATTTTTATGCCTGAGGGAATGCTTGTGAGTAGGAAGCCTTAGAATAGGTGAAAGGTAAAGGATATCCTATTGATTTTTATCCACAAATTATTATTTCTACCACTTTTTGAATAACCATTTCAAATATGAACTGAGGGACGTTCTTTACAGGATGAAGCCAAGGGACAATTAACTATATCGGAAGGATCATTTTTAAGGAACCCATCCCAGTACTGTTGTAACAAACTTGACTTTTTTCTACAGAAATCTCTGTAGAAACGTTTCGTTTATGTTCTCATTTTTGTGGTTTAGTTTTATTCCCCTTTCCAGCCAGGTTACATATGGTTGACCCCAGTAAAGCAAGCAGTGGCACACTTTCTTTTTTCCCACCCCAAACAAAAAGTTGCATGATTGATCTTCAATGATCAAGTTTTGCTTAAACTTGGCTTCAGTAATAAAGCCCCATGCTAAGAGGAGATTAAGACACTTGGAAGTCTTATTGGCTAGCAGATGAAGCCAGGCATAAATACCATTCACTGAAGTTTTTGTTTTAAAAAAACACAAACAAAACTTAGTGCTCCTTATTTTCTTTTTAAGTGAATGTAACAGAATGGGGGACACTCAGTGCCAGAGAGAGATAAAAGCTGTTCATGGTAAGTTCTTTTTTAGCAAACTCCAAGAACAAGCTACAAATGTACATTAATCATAAAAGTAATTTAACAAATCATTTTCAATTTAATATACAGATTTTTAAAAAATCTACTGAAGTGAATGCCACTACCAGTCTGTTGGTGCAGTGTGTATGCATGTCTCTGGATGTGCTTATCAATTGATTTGTTGGCTATGGAATATTTTATCTTGTTACATACTTAATATCTATTCCCTGATCTGTTTTAAAACATAACCCAAAGCTGGCTGAACTGGATGGGAGTGTTTCCATCAACTTTAATATGTTTTATATTAGGTTCTTCTTAGGGAAAGAATTAGATTTGGCAAGCAAAATCTTTATTTCTTACTATCAGAAATGTTTTGGTGGAGTTCAATGCTAGTGACTTTATAACATCCATTTTCCCTTTTGGTCTTCTTTATGCTCAGGGAACCTGTTTGTTTGTTTGTTTTTTGTGATAAAAAATTTGCAAATTCTCTGATTAAAAATCCTAAAATCTATGGTTAAAATTAAATGCCTCCCACCGCCCTGCTGGAGGGGGCCCCCAGCTGCCAGGCTATGGGGCCAGGGACCCAGGTCTGCAGCTCCCTGCCCCCAATGGAAAGCAGCAGCTGCTACAGCAGGAGCACGAGCACGAGCCGGCTTTCCCCCCTGCTGCCTGTCTGCAGCAGGTTTGGGCGGGGCTGGCTCCCAGTGGCAGTGTGCACTCCTGGGGGGCAGAAGAGACCTGTGCCCCACCCAGGTGTGGGGGCCGGGCTGGTGTGCGCTGCCCCTGTGCATGCAGAGGAAGTGTGGCCAGGGCAGTACAGAGCTTGCAGTGAGCGGCAAGCAGCTTTCATGCATGGCCCCGCTGTGTCCTACCATGCCCATTGTACACGCTGCACTCTGGAGGGCCTGGGGGAGGGCAGCAGGGCGGGGAGCGCAGTGTTTTTGACCTAAGGTTTGTAGCTGGCCGGGCACTCCGGCTGGGGGAGGGAGGGTTTGCAGTGTCTCCGCTCCCGGCTGGAGTGCCTGGCAGGCTACAAACTCCCTTACCCCGGCCAGAGAGTGCCTAAGGTGGCTGGGGGCTAAGGGACCCAGAAGGTTTGCAGTCGGCCAGGCACTCTGGCCAGGAGGGGGTTTGCAGCCTACCCGCTGTTGGCCAGAGTGCCCAGCCAGCAGCAAGCTTCCCTGCTCCCTCAGCCCCCAGCCAGCATGGGCACTCCCCGCCTGTCATTCCTGCTGCAAAGTCAGGTTTGCAGCTGGCTGGAGTGCCTGGCTGGCTGCAAACCTCCCTGCTCCCTTGGCCCCTAGCTAGCTTCCCCCCCGCCCCCAGCGCTGCCCTACAACCCCCAAGCTCCATTTACCTCCAGCAAGAAGAGTGAGCCTGAAGCAGCCTCTGGTAAGTGTGAGTGTTGGGCCCCGCCCTTCCCCCCTCTCCCTTCCCCTTCAACAGGGTTGAGGGTTTCCTGCCCTTTTGCAAACAGCTCTTTGCAGGCTGGAACTCTGTCAGCCTGCAGAGCTCTTTGCAAAAGTGGGAAATCTGCTGGTTTCTCTTCTAACAGGGAAAATCTATGTTTTCTCTGATAAAAATGGGAAATCTGTGGTTTTCTCTGTTTTTCTGTGGGAAATGGAAAACCAAGATCCCTGCTTGTGACAGATTAATGAAAGCTGGCAGTGCTGTGATTTCATTGCAGTTCCTTCCCTTTTAATGATAGCAAAATACTTCCTCCTGTACTTCCTGTATAGACACCTGTGTGTATTTAGTTTTGGGTGCTGTGGTATTCACTGATTTAGTGAATGACAGGCAAACTGTCAGTCAAGTCACAACTTCTGCAAGAACAGAACTCCATACTTTTTTAAGCAGGCATTGAAAAAGAAGTACTTACATGTAGTATTCTAAATCTTTGAACTCAGTCAAATACTTGAATATCTTTTCCTGGTGATGCATAAAGCGGTTCGTTTCTCTGGAGGCCCGCAAAAAAATCACAGACACACGTACATTAGATGGCACAAAAGGTGTATTTGCAAAGGAATTTTGCAGGGAATATTTATCTTCTCCCTCCTGGGCACGTGTGCAGAAACAGGAACTCTTACAGCTCACTTTCGTTTCATACAAGCAT
>NW_017728915.1:9763736-9768903 GCF_001723895.1 Crocodylus porosus
AGAATTACGTTGAATGTTCTGATTTTCAATGTGCCAGGTTTATTCAGTGAAATAATGTACCTTTTGCAAACATTTTTAGTATACATCTCTTAGTGTATCAACCCTTTTTAAGTATATAAATAAGTCAGAAGCAAAAAATGCCTCGACTGTGTGGAAGAAATCAAACTTCGCGTTGTGGTTGAATCAGAACTGACTGAGCTAGCTTTTCTTTATTTAGGGCTATACTGTGATCACAGGGAGAGAATTTCATACAGCAAGGGGAATCACTCACTTGTCTGTTTCAAAGGAATCCTCTCTCTCCTTAAGTTTTCAAGCATTTTTATACTTAAGACAGGTAAAGAGAAAAAAAATACGACCTTGAAGAAACTAAAACAAACTTACTTAATTGGACATCTGTGCACACAGTAATAATGCAGGATTTTTTTTATCTCAGAACATATAACTGAAATAAGCAGTATCAGCACTTCTGGTCTCTGTCTGTTCTTCTAGTCTGGGAAGCCAGAAGCCTGACTAAATTCACTCTTACATTCCCTAAGTTTTTTTCTCAACAGGTTAGATATTTATAGTCATTAGTTTTTAAACTTCTAGTTTTTCTTTTTCTTTACTTTCTTCTGTTTCAACATACAAATTATATATTTCGTTTCTGGTTGATGGGCTATTCCTTATTCATTTGCTTAACAGCACAGTTTAAGCAACATTGAATTATTATAAACACTAGGCATTCTCCAAGAAAAACAACAAACAATATCAACAAACTATGAATGACGGTAGAGCTTAAGGAACTGAAAATAGAGCTAAACTAAGAATTCAAATTTTAACTATCTGACTCATGCAATTTGGCTGCTTCTTTTGGAATATGTTTACTTAAATCCTGGATTTCTTCTGACTTACCAGGATTCTAAGTACAACATTCTTTACCTATTAAAGCACAGACCCCTCTTTTGCTGGCTAGTATATAATCTAACGCAATTCAGTTTTGCAATGTCATTTGCCTTATTTCCTTCATTTCTGTATTTCTTTTATCAAAACTATCAGCAGTAGCATTAGCAATCTTTTCCAGAGACGCTGCAACTTTCTTTATTTCAGACATAGCTAAGCCTGTGCCATAGCAGGGGAACATTATACCTCAAAACCTTTGATTTTCTGTAATTTCGCAAACATTACGAATTCTTCCTTTAAGGTAAGTGAGATTTAATAGTAAAGGCACGATATGCTGCAGAGACATAACATGCTCCTCTCCAACTGGAGGGAAGATTTTTATAGGCTTTATCTCTACACACACAAAATAGTGACAAGCTAATGCAGTATATCCACCTGTATTACAGCGTGGGGACATCATCCATTGTGAATAATAGCCTGAAAATTGACCTGCAGGGGAGTAGTTAGATATCCAGGAACTATTAGAAAACCAAGCACCATTTATCTTAAATTCTACCTCGCACTTACTGACTCCTACTACAACACGAGATCCATTATAGGTCCAACAGAATTTTGCAGGGGTGGCATAAACTAATTGTACATAGTCAGACTGGTTGCAACTTACATTCTGCCAAGTTTAATTTCCATGAAAATCTGAATAGTAAGGGGCTAACATCTGAGCTGCATTCAAAAGTACTGGTATCATGGGTATTTCTCCAGTAGAATAGATACGGACATGACTACATATCCAACAACGAGAGACCATTTAAATCTATCCCAATTTGATTAACTAAAGACAAGAACATATTTTCATGAAATGATCTTCTTTGTCGGTGCGGAAGTGTAGTTTGGTTTACAGAGTTTCTTATAACTGATGAGTCAAGTTCATATAAAATGGCCCAAAAGGAAATACTGAGAACTACCCAAATCACGACTAACTGACTCCACCTCGGGAACCAGGAACTAGGTAGAGGCCTTTTTCCTGTCCCTGTGTTGTTGGGGCACATCCTCTTTGCTCTGTAGTGGCAAATCCTCTTTGCCAGTAGGCGCATGGCTCACTACTGGTTTTGAGCTCTCCTGCTGGCAGGTGCTAGGCTCAGTGCCAGTCTGTGGAGGCTGATTACAAGATTGATATGGAGGAGACTCTGGGTCTAACGGGGCTGATGTTTTCTTACTGTGTGAAGCGTGGATCCATGCCTGGAGTCCTTGACACTTTATTGCAGTGTTGGTGGTCAGGAGTACCTGGAATGGGCCTTTCCAGCGAGGTTCCAGTGATGATTTTTGTTGATGGACTTTTACATGGACCCAGTCTCCAGGCAGGATAGAATGGCATGGCTCATCTGGTTCTTTGGGGAGAGCTGCTTGTACCTGTGAATGAAAAGCCTTAACACACTTCATTAGTGCCTTATAATAGTCTAAAATAGTATCATCAAGTGAATGTATATTGCAAAAGTGAGAGGCCACAGATGGTGAGGCGGGAGCCTCGTGGGTCTTCACATTAGAATTTCATGTGGGCTAAGCCCAGTCTTTTGGTTGGCAGTAGATCTCATACTCATAAGGGCTATGGGAAGTGCATCTAGTCATTTTAGGTGAATCTCAGCACAAATTTTGGCCAGTTTTTTTCAGAATGCCATTTTGGTGTTCCACTTGGCCTGAGGCCTGTGGATGGTATGGGCAATGAAAGTTCTGTTGGATCTGCAGGACTTTACAGATTTCTTGCATTATCTGTCCAGTAAAATGAGTTCTATCAGAGTTTAGGGCTAAAGGAATACCAAACCTTGGAATAAAGTCTCTGAGCAACTTTTTGCTTACAGTGACGGTGTCAGCTTTTGCACATGGGTAGGCTTCTACCCATCCAGAAAACATACATACAATAACAAGAACATAGTCATAAGAACAACATTTCTGCATTTGAATAAAATCTAATTGTCAATTTACAAATGGTCCCCAAGGTGGGGGGTGTGCTGCTTCCTTTGTTTTTACAGTCTTTCTCACATTATGGGCTTGGCAAATAGGACAGGTGTGGCAGTACTGTTGAGCCACAGATGGAAAAGTTGGAGCAAACCAATCACGCTTAACAGCTTGTATCATCCCCCCTTTGCTCATATGTGCCATGTCATGGTGTATGTAAGCAAGATGAGGAAGAAGGACCATTGGGGCCACCAGGCGGCTATCCGGGGAGCGCCACAAATGGTTAGGGTGTAACAAACACCCAGCCAGTCTCCATGTATGTTTTTCTGGTTCTGGAGCCTGATCTTGGAGGAGGGCAAGGTTGTGAAGACTTGCTAATGGAGACTGGTCAGTTGGAATAGACAAAAACACAGGCGTAGCCTGAGGAGTGGAAATAGCCACAGCTTTGGCAGCGGAATCTGCCAGAGCATTCCCACGTGTAACATCATCATAAGGTTTCTGGTAAGCTTGGCATTTAATAATAGCAACAGCAGAAGGTAATTGTAAAGCATTCAACAAGGCATTTACGTATAGACCATTACTAATTTTAGCACCTCCTGAAACTGGCTATCAGGGTGTATAGGAATAGAGAAAAATGCAGAAGACAAGTCAATAACAGTAAAATAACAAGCATTATTTTCACTCTTCATTAAATTCACGCTTACAACTGTTTTAAATCTGGTATGTGTTTGATGATTCATACACAGTCTGCATCTGCCTTTGTTCTCAGTTTAAAACTTCGTTAGGGAAACTTCGTTAAGATGATGTTCCCATGACTGATTCCAGTAAAACAAATACATTACCAGTAAACAGAGCCATCAACATTTTCTTACTGATGTTGGCTTCCTTGTCAACTAGCATTTTCATAATATGGATATTTTAGGCTGCTTCTGAGGATTCTAAATTTGGCTTTCCTCTTGAAATCTTTTAGCCTTCTAGGAGCTGAAACAGCAACCTTTCACAGTATCTTGCAGAAGAATTACTTAAGTCAATTAGCAAAAGAACGAAAATCAAACTGCAGCTAAGCGATTCCCCACCTTTGCTATCATCTAGTCAGGTTGGTCAGCACTAAGACCCTTCTTTCATTCCCTCTGTTCAGCTTTGGCACTCCACCAGTGCCATTTCATCAAAACACAGTTTATATATCAAAAGAAAGGAATCAAGAAAAAGGAATCTGCCCTTCAGTCTTGAGGCTTACAGCCTATGCAACTTGGTCCTGGCTCTGTCTCCTCAGCTGGCAAAAGCCTCTGAGCACCCTTTTGCGGTGTTGAGTTCCTCTGAACTCCAAGATTGCAATTTGGTCTTCTCTTTGTTCCTGGGGTATCTCAGTATCTTTCAGGGAGAAGCAGATGTGCATTTTGACTCAAAGAACAGTATGTTATCTTGCATTATCTTGTTCCCTCTCCCTCAGACTCTTCCTCGTCAGATCTGGTGCTTCTAAAAGTAGCCAATGGAATTGTTGTTTCTGAGCTACTGTGTGGCAGAGGTTTAACTTTTGCTACCATGATCCTTATCTGAAACCTGGAAACGAAAACTGATCTCTTTCTACCACTTCTATATGTGCCCTCCGTGTTACTGTGTGCATCTTTCCTGAGTGACTGGTGCCTGGATCAGTGCTGTAAATCTACTTTTATTGAAGTATTTGTCACTGTTAAGAACAGTTAGGCTGAGTTTATGATAGAAGTACACTGATGTGGTTGCATATCGGATCGGTACTGATACAAGGAAAGTTAATATTATTGGATATTGGCTTTTTTTTGGCCACTGTAGCTGATAATGTCACCAATACATACAATATGCCTTCTGGCCAGTGTTGCCCTTAGGATTCTTTTTGCTAGAGCCCTCCAAGGATTGACATGGCAACTCATCTGATGTGGTATCAAGTGAACTTTAATAGCAATCCCTGTGCTTTATTACAAGTTTCCTTACTGTAATACAACCTGGCAAGTGGTTTCTTCAGATGTTACAACAGCAACCTTTGGTGGTACTAGCCTCAGATCCTCTGCTGGGTGTATGGGATGTTAGTTTTTGGATTCCTCATTGTTCGAACATATTTTCTACTCAATGTTTTAATCTGATTCAACTGTGATAATGGAGAGATTCAGATTGTACCTTTTTCATGCATAATAGATGCTGCCATTCATTCCTCACTTTGAACTCCTTTTTTTAAGCATGTCTTATCATAGAATCATAGAAATAGGGTTGGAAGGGACCATGTAGATCTTCTAGTCCGACCCCCCGCTCCTGGGCGGGAGAAAAACTGGGCTCAAATGACTCCAGCCAGGTAGGCATCAAGCCT
>NW_017728915.1:9769709-9775731 GCF_001723895.1 Crocodylus porosus
TTGAACACGTCCAGCCCCTCCAGAAGCTCTCTAACCCGGTCCTCCCCAACCTGAGGTCTGGAGGTGTTCCCCTCGAGTCCGTCTTGCATCATAGTGGGGAAGTCCCGGTCCCTGCACAAGAAAACGGAGGTGAAGAATTGGTTAAAGTGTTCTGCTTTCTCCTGTGGTGCAACTACCAGATTGCCCAGTGTACTTTGCAGGGGCCCCACATTACCCGGTGCCTTCTTCATCCTCCCTATATATTTGAAAAAGGACTTTTTTTATTATCCTTGATCTTGGACGCTAGTCCTAGCTTTATGTCAGCCTTAGCTTTCCTGACAGCCCCCCTACAGGCCCGAGCAGAGGAGGTATACTCCTCTATGGAGATAGCACCCCCCTTCCACCAGGTGTATGCTGCCTTTTTGGCAAGCTGGCATTCCTGGATGCCCTTGGTGAGCCGGGGGGCTTTTGGGCACTCTTGCCCCTCTTGCTTCTTGTTGGGAAGGACTCCGCTTGTGTCTTGTATGACAAATTGGCTAATTAGGACATCATGCATATAGTAGGAAAGTGTATCTTGACATTAGTAAACATAGTTTGGATTGTCTTTTCATTTTCATTTCGCAGGCAAAATAATTCTTATTAAATGCTTTTTTGAAGTAGTCCAGTTTGCTGGGCTAGGACAACTCTTGGAGAAGGCAGGCAAGTTGAGACTTGCTGTTACGTACTTTAAATTGCTTATTGCCACAATAAAGGACAAATGTTATACCTCGGAGCACAAGTCTTTTTCGTAAAACTATCTGTAGCAATGCTTCTTTGTTGTGTAATCCTGTCTGTTCATCCAGGCTGCATTGCCTTGACTGTGGTTAACCCATCTAGTGGTCAGCTCCCTGGAAACTCAGTACTGTTCAGATACTCTGGAGCAATGCAGAATCTGACTTCAGAATAGTGCCAGAAAATGCAGCTGCTTCTGGTGTTGCTTGCAGTTAAGATCATGGAGGTGGACAATATGTACATTCTACTTTTTGCTAGGCACTTCACTATCCTGATCAAATTCCAAATCTGTTAATTGATTTCTCTCTCAAATTCTTTCTTCATTTTCTGTTATATAAATTCCCTGTCCAAAATTTCCACTTACTCTTTTTATGTGTTAAATACCTGGTCTTCATTTACATGATGTATAAATTAATTTCTTTATAGCACATACATGAATTTTTAAATTTCCAAGCACTTTGGAAGAATAGTGCTGTGTTAACAAATTCCACCTTACAGCTATGGCATTGTAGCTAAACAGATGCAAATTTTCCTTGAGAGTCAGGTTCATTTTTGAAGATACAAAGTCATTTAGCTCTAAAATGGCTAGTCAGAAAAAAAAAGAAAGGTATTTCAGTTTGTTTGCTAATTGCATGGACAAAGCTGTTTTAATTGTGTCCTCATAACCAGAGCAGTATATATTCAACTGATCCTCTGATTTTTTTAAATTCAGCCAAAGTAACTCATAAATATATAGTCATTACAATCATAGTTTTATATAGTATTTTCAGAACAAATTAAATATTTATCTAGGGCTTATCTACAGGTGCTTTGTGTGCAGTTTTCTGGAAATCAAGTCATCATATAAAAGTAAACTTAAGCGAACATTGCTTCTGTTCAGTGAGTGCATCTACATGTGCTATTAAGGTGATGAAATAAACTCCAGTACAGTTCATGCTGAAGTCAGCTGCTCCTGGGGGCAGCATCTACACCTATGCCCAGGACTGCAGCAGTTTCATCCAGGGCAGAGCAGCTCTGAGCTGGCAGGGCTGACCTGGAAGAGCCAGCCCTGTGCTCTGGGTGGTGATGTCCGGTGGCGGAGAGGCTGGCTGGGGCATGAAGGTGCTAAAGTGTGAGGCTGGGCAGCAAGCAGCCCCCACACTTTGGTACCCTCATGCCTAAGGCAGCCCTTGTCACCGTCTACATGTACATTTCAGCATGTGTAATTATTCTGCCGTAGGATAGTACTGTTCCTGACTACTGTTGGGGTAGACATTATGTACCTAGACTTCCAAAAGGCCTTTGATCTAGTATCCCATGATATCCTTGTAAAATTGGAAGATTGTGGGCTTAACTGCTCAATGGTTAAGTGGGTAGGTAACTGGCTGAGAGGTAGGACCCAGAGAGTTCTTATGCACAGCTCTGTGTTGTCCTGGCAAGAAGTGGCCAATGGTGTCCCACAGGGATTCGTGCTTGGTCCAGTGCTTTTTGGCATCTTTATCAATGATTTGGATGTGGGGGTGAAGAGCTTGTGGATGACACCAAGTTATGGGGGAGTGTGGTCACGCCTGAAAATAGGCTGCAGATTCAGATGGACCTGGACGGGCTGGAGAGTTGGGTGAATCGGAACCAGATGAAGTTCAACACTAGAAGTGTGAAGTGCTCCATCTGGGGGCAAACAATCCCCAACATACCTACAGGCTAGGTGGCATCAATTTGATTAGCACCATGACCGAAAGGGACCTAGGGGTAATGATTGACCAATGCATGAACATAAGCCATCATGCCAATGCTGTAGGCATCAGGGCAAATAATACTCTGGCATGTATCAACCGATGCATCTCATGTAAAACCAAGGAAGTGATTCTTCCACTGTACTTGGCACTGGTGAGACTGCAGTGGGAGTACTGTGTCCAGTTCTGGATGCTACACTTCAACAAGGATGTGGAAAAAACTTGAGAATCCAGAGAAGAGCCACCTGTATGATCAGAAGCTTGCAAGGCAGAGCGTACGAAGAGAGGCTGAGGGACTTGGCCTTCTTCACGCTAAAAAAGAGAAGCCTAAGAAGGGACTTTGTAGCAGCTTACTGCTACATCAGAGGAATACATCAAGAGCTCAGTGAACAACTGTTCACCAGGGTACTTTTGGGGAAAACCAGGACTAATGGCCACAAACTCCTGGAAGACTGCTTCAGGCTCAACTCTAGGAAAAACTTCTTCACAGTCAGGGTGTCTAGACTGTGGAATAAAGTCCTCCCATTGGTGGTACAGTCACCTACACTGGAAATCTTCAAGAGGAGACTGGATGGTCACCTTGCTGAGGTCACCTGACCCTACTTGTCTTTCTTGCCTAGTGCAGGAGGGCTGGACCTGATGATCTTGTGAGGTCCCTTCCAGCCCCTAACAATCTATGAATCTATATACTATTTGAGGTAGTATATTTATGTAACCTTTTATGAAAAGTTTTATAAATGGGTTACAACAGGCCATGGACTATATTAGGGGCCCAGTCTTATGGAGTTCCTGGAGGTTCCTCTATGGATTAGTGAAGATTAAAGAAAACTGCTCTACCCAATGGGCCTCAGTGCTCAGTCTAGACGATCCCATTAAGCATCTCTCTGCTGCTTAGTTTCAGTTCTCAAACTGTGGATTTGTGTTTCTATAGAGAACATGCTTGTTAACAGCAGTATATGGAGATAAGAGGTAACAGACCTGATAACCTACCCCTCAGACCTCTTGTTCCTCTGCAGGTTTGTGTAGAACCAGAACTGTGCACAAACTGGCCAGAGCCACATGACTCCAGGTGCCAGCACCTGAGCAGGACATGAACACCCTGAGTGCCCCCGCCTGCTGTTGCTATCTGCAGTGGGGGTTGCACACCATGTGGGGGACTGTGTGGGTGGTCCCCATACCTCCCACCCTTCATCACTAGAGATGTGAAGTCTTGGAAAAAAACCAGAAAAATTCTGAAAAAAATTGGTTTGGAAAAATTAAAAAAACTCTTATGAAATACTGTCTTTTAGAATGATGAATAAAATGATTAAGACAAGGTGTTCCTATTGCTACCCTTTACTCCCCAAAATGTTTTCTAATAACTATGTAATAAGAAGACTTTTGTGTAAGACTATCTACAGTATCAGATCATTACATTTCCTGTACACTGAGGACAAGCAGTACAGTACAACTCTCAAATTAAATAGGAAGATGCATTTCTCCCTCAGGGGGCGCTCCCATTTTCACAAGAGAAGGAGAAGGATTGTTGACTTTTGATCTAGAGGTTGGTGGATCTGCTCTTGTCCTTCTGACTAGGCCTCAAATGACTAGACCTCAAATGACTGGGAGTGGACACTGGCAGCAGCATCCATTCATTCCTGTAGAGCTTAGAAACAAGGAGCTTATTGCCTTACTTCCTCAAAAGCCTCAGGGGAGGAGACAGAGCAAGTCTAAATGTTTTGGAGTTGGAAGGAACCTGCCTCCTTCTGGTCCTGTGATCTTCAGATCCACAGAAGTACAGAAGCAGCACACAGGAGCTCAATGAAAGTATACTTTTTTTATTGAAAAGTAAGAGTTTAAATTTCTCTGAATTCAGTACATGAAACTATATTTTAGCTGCATTAATATATTTTCATAACCTATGTAATTCATAATTTAATTCCTACTAATCTGATGTTTTGTGACTAATCACCCAACCTTAGCAGTGAGGTGAGGCCTGCAGGGCAGGGAAATTGTTCACAGTTAACTCTGAGAAGGCCTCTCCTCCATCTGTTACTTAATTTGTACATGCTGTAGCTTAGTATTTATATATGCAAGCTAGACACTAAATTACATTTCTTTTTTCTCCCTCAGCAAAATGGTGTGACCAGCTTCCAGCATATGGAAGCATTTCCACACTGCAAGTTGTTCTGAGAAAAAAAACATGATTTGCAAATACTGTCAAATGAAATATGCATTTCCAGATGCTATTACGATAACCAAACACATCCTTGTATGTAAGAAGTGTCCTGCAGACATTAAAAAATCCTTCATGGGTGTAAGTGAGGAGGAATGTAGATCATGATGATGAAAGTGCAAGTAGCTCTTTCCAGTATTCTTGATCCAGAAGTCTTCCTGCTGCTGCTTTTATAACATCAGCATCACAATCCTCAAGTAACCAAATATTGCAAGCAATTGTATATAAAAGATTCTCAATAGCTTCATTTGTAGACAGGATGACACCTGAAGAGCAGAAAAAAAGTTGACCAAGCTCTTGCAATATATTCTTCTGAGATGCCAGTGCCAATAACTGAAAATGCACACGGCGGAAAGCTTTTAAATTACTAAGACCATTGTACCTTTTGTCCAGCTGACATTCTTTGAGCAAGCCTCTTTTAGAGTTAGAATATGAATGTGTAATGCAATCTGTGCAAGGAAAAATCAATGAAGCTGCGTGTCTTCCAGTACTTACAGATGGTTGGACAAATGTGCAGGGAAAAGGAATTGTAAACTTTGTGATAACATCTCAAACAGCTTTTTACAGAAACACTGAAACAGGAGAGAACAGGCATTCTGCAGAGTATATCAGTAGTAAAATATGTGAAGTCCTACAGAAGATTTGGAGTGGTAAAGTATTTGCTTTGCTGACTGACAATGCAAGTAACATGAAAGCAGCATGAGAGATCATCATGGATAAATATCCACATATTACTGCAATAGGATGTACATCCCATGGGCTAAACTTGCTTCTTAATGACATGATGAAGTTGGACACTCTACAAAAGAGCTATTGAAAAAGAAAAGTTATAAAACATGTAAAAGCTACTCATATTGTAGCTGCAGTCTTTAAGAAGAAGCAGGAAGAAAAGAATGTAAAGAATAAAATAGTGATACTCAAACTCTGTAGTAAAACTACAGAGGGGTGGAGTGGTGATCTCTTTTGAAAGCTTACTAAAAGACAAAGAAGCTCTTCAGGAAACAGTAATAACTGAGGATCTTAAAGTACCCAGAAGTGTAAGGAACACGGTACTTGAGGAGGATGTCTTCTGAGTTCAGCTGCGGAACTCCCTCAAGATTCTGATGCAAAAATTTGCGGTTCGTTTCTTGGGAGGCGAAGAACTCTCAGACACACACTATTAGCAATACAAAAGGTATATTTGCAAATAGTGAAGACAAAAGACCACACTCTGCCCCCGAGGAAAACTCTCAGCTGGGTTTTATCCCTTCCCTCCTGGGCACGTGTGCAGAAGCAGGAACTCTTACAACTCATTTCCGGTTCATACAAACATATATGAAATGACGTCACGTCATCCGTCGCATGT
>NW_017728915.1:9775831-9806337 GCF_001723895.1 Crocodylus porosus
ATATATGAAATGACGTCACGTCATCCGTCGCATGTGCATTATAATTAACTACTTAAGTATGCGGGGCGGATAGGCTTATATGCATTAGCTAATTACGCATGCTTAGAAAAGCTCTCCAGGTTACCAAAAGTTCAAACCCCCCCCTTTCCCAAGGACACAGTCAGTTAAATCACAGCCTTTGTAGTTTACAAGAGTAGAGGCAGAGGAGTTTGAAGGTATGTGTGATTTAGTGTTACAAAGAGATAGTAAATTAGGGAGATGTCCTTGGTGGTGTTTTTTCTTATCAGGTACGAGATACAAACTGTGCAGTTTTAACAACACTCTATTCACTATACATTTTTAATAATATTTCTATTTTAATAATATTTCTAACAATTCTAAAGCCGCTTTCTTCAGCAATCACTGCATCTGGATCAGACAGTGCACTTTTTTTATTTTTGTCAGACATTCCTTACCAAATGGCCCAGATAAAATCAACCGTTTTTGAGAATCTAAGTGCATCCCTGATTACTAGTACAGAAGAAAGAAAAGTGAAAGACTTTATTAACAGACGGGAAGAATTTTGTTGCTAGTCAATTCATGCTGCTGCAGTTCTTTTGGATCCAAGATTCAAAGGCAGAAATGTTAGTGATGATAGCACTGCTACAGCATTTGAATGGATTACAAAACAAATAACACACTTAGGACTTGATGTTGGAAAGGTACTGTCAAATGTTGCAGAATACAGAACAACTTTAGGTATTTGATCCAGGAATGAAGTCTGGGACTCTGCCAAGTATATGGCTCCTGCAACATGGCTGCAAGGCCTTTGCATGATACAGCCTCTGACTCTTGCTTCTCGCCTGCTTCAGATTCCTCCATCTTTTGCAGCATGTAACAGAAACTGGTCTGTGTTTGGAAATGCACCAAATCAAGAAATAAACTAACATGTGAAAGAGTAGAGAAGCTTGTCTCCATCCAGGCAAACCTTCAGTTTTCAGAAGTCCATGAAGATGATAAAAATGAAGGATCAGAAGAAGCAGAAACTGCTTATAGTGATAGCTCAGAAAATGAGACTGATTAGACAAAGTTTCATGTAGCAAAACTTGTATTCCATGAGTCTTGGTTTTTTTTCTCTTTTTTTCTCAGCTCTTTTTCTAAAAATGAGTGCTTTCTGTATTTGCTTAACACTGTGGAAGAGACTAAGTCTAGAATAAATAATAACTTTCTTTGTTTTACTATAATATTGATGGTTTATTCTATTTTCAAATATAATTTTTGCCTACTTTTGTAAAAAAATTAAAAACATTTTAAAGTAAATTCAATTAGTAAATTTGTAACTATTGTCTGAATAAACTGTACTTTTAAATTTTAATAAATATACCAAACACGATAATTTTATGGGCAAACCAAGTTATGCACAATACATTTTATGTTCTTAAAGTAGCAGAGTGAATTAAGATCTGTAAAGGGTGCTAAGAAAATAAGTATTGCATATATTTCAATTTTTCCCCAAATTTGTTTTTTTCTGAAAGCTGGAAAAAACGCCCCGCTTTTTTCCTCTGGCTTCAAAATTTCTGGAAATTTTACATCTCCATCCCTTACAACCACACCCTGCCAAGCCAAGCCTCTCATTTCCACTGCCCCCCGGGTGTGGGCTTTGTGCTGCCACCAGCCCCAGACCTATGCTCCCTGCCCCCCACCCAGCTACAGCTCCCCCCTGCCCTCACCTCCCACCACTTCCCTACCTGCTGCCCAGAGCGAGCAGGATGCTGAGGAAACCAAGCAGGTCCCCCCAAGGTGGCTGCAGCAGTCGCAGCAGCAGCCCTGCCTGGAAGCTGCTGCTGGCTGGACTGGGCCCTTCTGCCCATGAGGTTGGGAGCAAGGTACAATAGGTTGTGTTTGGGGGGGGGGGGTGTATATGGGGTGCCTTGCTCCCACCCTTGTGGGCAGAAGGGCTGAGCGGGGCACAATCTGTTGGTGGGTGCCCATGGGCCAGATGAAAGTGCCTGGCAGGCTGGATCTGGCCCATGGGCCCTGTTTTGCCTGCTGCTGAGCTCAGGACAGTACCAGAGTCAATCTTGAAAATATTTGCAAGAAACTGAGCTGGAGATAGTACTTGATTAATTCATTTTTTTTAATGCCTGTAATTTAACCATGTCATTTAAACTGTGTTTATCTTTTCAAAGTCTCACTCAGTTTCTTCCAAATTTCAACAGCATCAGTAATAAAACAGTGATTTCCCTGCACTTTGTTCAAAGCTATGGAAATAGGTTTCAGGATAGTCACCATATGTTCTGTGTTTCTTTTTAGCCCAATGTTTATAACTTTGGCTATGACAGTTTCATCTTTGTCACAATTTTATTCACAAACTGTCATCAGATTAGGCCAGTTCTCAATATATCAGTCAAAACAGTCCACCAGTGGAGTTCCACTGCACGTCTTGGGGGAGAGTTAGTTTGGTTCTTCCTGCTTTTTTCAGAGCAGCTGCTGCAAAATGGTTGTAATGGAAGTATTTTGCAATTTCAACAATATTAGCCTTGATTTTTGGAGCACTGAAGTCTTTAGCTAACAGGTGCATCAAATGAGCACTATAGCCATATACGTTTGCAGCATTGTCTGTGACAGCTGTGTACTAGACATCTGAATTTTTTTTTAAGTTTGTTATAGCTGTTACTGCTGCTACTTGACTGTGCCCGAAAGCTTGCTAAGAGCTTTTTTCCAACTACTCAGTTGGTCTAATAAAAGATATCACATCTATTCAAAGAACTTTGCCTACCTTTGTGGTGTGTTAGTTTTGTTTTGTTTTGTTTTGTTTTGTTTTAAGTCTTTGGCAGAAATGAAGAGCCAAACAATATACTTGGCCTCTACAGACTGTGATCCAAAGGGCGCAAATAGAAAATATCCCTGCAATAAGGCATCCTCTCATATTTTTAAAATAAGCTTTGGGTTTGAACAAGATTCCAGTCCTGACTCAGCTCTTCATCCAACAGAGGTCTGTAGGTTGAATTTCATGATCTCATAGATGGGTTTTGTCTGATCTGAGTGGATGTTAAAACAAATGTTTTGCTTTCTAGAGAAAGCTGTTATCCTTTGCCAAAATGCTTCTACTTCCTCTGAGCCAAGTACTGTCTGTATCTGTGTAGGAATTCCTCTATGGTTGTAGCATTTTGGTGTAAGAATAGTACATGTTAACATACTGTAAATTGCAAAAAGTTTTGTCATCTTTTCATATAAAAGCAACTTAGGTACCTGTTACAGTGGTGTATAAAAACTGATTTTGTATCAAGTCCTCTAGCTGATGCTAGTGAATAAAATCTTCAAAATCCCAGTGACTCAGGTTCCCAGCTCACCTTGTTTAACAGTGGGCATTTAGGAGCCTAAGTCAATTAAGCATTTTTTAAAACTTTATCTACATCTTATTTGACTTAGTCTATGTACCATAATGCAGAGGTAGGCAAAAGGGAGTGTTTTTATGGATTTTTTTTTTTTTTATTAACAACTAAGTCATGGCCTGTTTGCATGTTTTCTATAAACTTTTTCTTATTATACTAATATATTTTTGAAATCTTCACTATTATATGACTTATTCTTTTACCAGTAATTGTAGTAAAACTTCAATTGAAGATGGAAAAAAACGCATCACTGTTTTCACTTACAGTGAAATGCCCTGAGGTGAATGTGACAGCTTTACTTCTGATGGTATTAGTCAGCTCTGCACATTGTATGCTTTCAAACTCAGCTTATAGATTTGTGGCAGTCAGTCTTTTGAGTGGTCTGCAAATCATAGGCAATGTGCCTTCTGACCACAGCTTGCTCTGGATTTACAAATAGCATTTTCAGAAAGACATTCATATAGTTCATCTTCATTAAAGGATTATAGCATCAGGACTGTATCAGTGTTAGTTTAGCTATCCTGTGAGAGAGCCTATTGCTATTTGAGCCAGATCAATCTCTGGCAGTGCAGCAGCCAACAGTCAGTTTTTCAGAGGCAATAGTGAATAGTTCCTATGGCTGTATAGTCTTAGACTTCAAGACTTTGTATAGTCTTAGACTTCAAGACTTTGTATAGTCTTAGACTTCAAGACTTTATTATAAAAAAATAATGTGCTAAATGTTCTTCAAAGAGCAGAGGGAAGAATAATGGTAAACCAAATTGCTGAAAATGGCAAATTGCTAATGGGTAAGTACTCGCTACTGATATTAATAACTATATAGGGGTGCAGTGCTCTGAAAGGAATCCTTTGGCTTATTTATGAGAAATATACTAGAAGGATTTGCTGAAAGGCCAAGTGAGAACTTCGGAACGTTTGCATTTTTGCAGTACTTATTGCCATCATTATAGTTGTGAAATTATCAGACCTAAAGGATAAGTCTGATTTTGATTTTTGCATGCATGAACATATACACTAAAATATGAATTTAAGAACATTGAATTGGAAAATATAGCCTGTTATATAACATGTTACTAATTTATTTTTAAATGTTTTATGGAATCTCTGAGTTGCACTAAATCCACTGCAGATGCAAAAGCTGTTGCTGATTGTAAATTAATTTCAAGTAAGATATTTGCAGTGGCATTGCAAAATTAACTGTGAGTTGTACTCCTTTTCCATTATGCATTATATTCTTTAACATATCTATGAGTGTTGATAACTTGGCTTTATGTTCTAAGAGAGAGTGGCTGGTGGAGAAATATCTTTGGTAATGTATGAAGAGTTAATGCTGTCAATGTAACCATTGATTCTGTATTTAAAATACAATAATCCCATTTGTTTGCCCACAACAAGGCCAAGTAAAGATAATTCTGTCTAAATTCTACCCCATTATATACTCTGGACAGCTCCAGTATATCAGGGTGTAATCTAGGATAGATACAGCTTTTCACTCCGACAGCTCTGTAAAATACAGGGAAAGCCTAGAGTCACTGGTCAGTGCTTTACCTTTTAGTTCTGTTTTTCTGTGAAATGGTTTCTTAGGTTCAAGGCAGTATGTGAACAAGTGCTGAACTTTGTGATTGTGATTGTTTTTGCGTGTACTCCCTTCAATAGCTGTAATTAACTTTATACACAAGTAAAAAAATGCTATTGATCAGATAAATGCCTTTATTTCCAGCTGTTCACAGTTTGAGAGGAATGTAATGCTATTAGTAAAAATAAAACTTATTAAATGGCATCATTCATTATCTTATTTACACCTTCAGCATGGGTGAAGCCTTTAAGGGGGTGACTTTTAAGAAGTAACAGTATTTTAATTTTCCCATTTGAAAAAGTCTAAAATCATGGCGACTATTTTCACATGATAAGAAAGTGCTTTGGCCCATTTATTGATTAAAATTAGCTGAAGCAAAAATCAATCAATATTCCTCATGATTAGATTCATGATGTCTGCTGGTTATAGAGGTAATACAAAGGAGTTTTTATCCAGATTTTTACTTAAAAACACTTAATCATGAATGCCATCTAAACAGTCTTTGTTAACTGAATCTGTAACTTTAGTAATTGCATCCCTATTCTACTTTTCTCATAATTAGTAATTTAGGAATCTTATTTAAATCAGCTTGATTTGTCTTTCCTTTTGGTTGGCTGAAAGCCAATTGCTTGAAAATGAGAAAATAACAGATTTTCTATGTTGTAGCTTACATTTGGAAATCTCAGTTAAACTAAAACAAATGTCATTTGAATAGCTTGCCATGGGTCTTTAGCTAGACTTTGGGGAGTATGATGGCTGAACAGAAATGCTTGTGTTATGCTCTGTGGTAATGAAAAAGAAATTTGGTGCACAGCAGAGCCAAGTTGAGAGAGACCATTTGTTTCCATTTGTGTCTTTCAGTACTGTATCTTGTGCAACTGTCCTAAGTGCAGTCTTTAAAGTAGGTCATCACTCTTAGAACATACAAAACATTGCCTTTCTACACAGCTATACAATCAGCTAAATGTTTATGGTGTACTGGTAATTTTTAAACGATATACTTGAATGGGTCAGTGTCAAAACATGCCATTTTAAGGAAACAGAAATTTTGTGGCCTATGTACTAGAAGAAAATCTAGAGGTCTTTTTTAGTGTCAACTTCTGCTACATTAAGTTGATTAGTTTTGTAGGCCTCAAGTAATTGCCTTGAATTTGGTGGAGGTATGTAAACTCAGTAATACTCCTGCTGAGTATGGGAGTAGAGTTTCATTGTCTAATAAAGATTTTGGAGACAGGGACTAGATATTTCTGTAAAGTACCTGATGTAGATTAAAGTAATTCTTTTTGCAAGTACCAAGATACTTTTTTAAATCAGAGGTAGAAGAAAAAGGATTATTAACTTTGTTATGCTGTACTCCCCTATGTTTTATACTAATTTAAAAAAAGTGACTAGCAGTATTACTTTGGGATGAGTGGGAAGCAAAAATAGCTATATGTTAAATTTAATTGAACTTGGTTTCTAACAGTTGTAATGCCTGGCAGGGCATTATGACTATAACCTTTGCAATTGAATAGTTTCTATAACTATACAGCTTTATTTTTCTCCCAGATGTTACAAATCTGAGCATAGACAGTCACTGCCTTGTAATTTTTCTGTAATTCTCAGAAAAGCATACACTCTTTTTAGACTCAAGTACTCCCTAATTATTAATTCTTTAATAGTCTTCAGAGAAGTTTTTAGCTTTCTCAAAAAGAAAAAATGCAGCTTGTGAGTTCTATGATAAACTTCTGTCTCTTAATAAAAAAGAAAATTGTTCTGGCCACTTGAAAAATAGATAAATGTACCACTGGATCACATAGAGAAACTTAATTGTGCCTGCAAGAGTTTGTCCTTTCAGTTTATTTTCTCAAATTTCCAGACAGTACAGTTCTACTGTTTGCAGGTAGAGTAATGGAAATTGAACCACAGAGTGGTTTCCATGGGTACAGCTGTCTTAAGACTAAGTGATTCTTCCTGTGTCTAGGAGTGTAGGTTTGTATATGAAGATACTCCAGCTCTGCGTTCACTAATGTTTGTATAATATGTAACATTTAGAACAGGGATGTCCAACCTTTTTCAATGTGGGGCCAGATTATGAACTTTTTATTACTCAGTGGGCTGGCAGGAGTGGGTGCTCATGCAGCCTGTTCAGTCCAGCCACAGCCTGGGGGCACAGGGGTGAAGGGATGCTGCCTGACCCCGCTGTGTCCTCCTTGCCACCTGGGCAGCCTCGAGGATGCTCCTGCACCTGGGCTCAGCAGCTAGGGGTACATGTGGGGACTCTACAGGGGGGTGTGGGATGTGTAGCGACACCCCCCTGCTTCCTCTCCCCAGTGCAGCCAGAGCCCGAGCCCAAGCCCAAGCAGCAGGGGTCCCTCCCTCCCCCGGGCCAGCAACTCACCACCCCCAGCGCGATGTCTGTGGGTGCGGGGGGATGCGGGAGCAGCGCTGGCTTCCCGCCCCGACAGCTACAGCAGCAGTGGCAGCAGCATCTCCCATGGGCCCAGCTGCAGCACCTCTCTGCACCGGCATCTGTGCCCCTTGCTCCCACACACTGCACTGTGATCTGCTCCAGCCCATACAGCCGGCAGGGACCGGTGCAGGGTGGGGCTGACATGCAAATGAGGGAGGGGAGGGGCTAGGAATGGAAACCTTGCAATGTGGGTGAGGAGAGGAGCTGGCATGCAAATGAGGAAGGGAGGGGTGGAGGGAGGAAGGGACACAGTAAAATGAGGGGGGAGAGGAGGAGCCGCACTGCATCAGCAGTGTCAAGCTGATGTGGTGCGTGTAGGAACCTTGTCCCTTCCTCAGCCCTTCAGCATCCATTAGGAAGCTGCTGAGGGGCTGGGAGAGGGACAAGGGGTTCCCGTTGCAGCACCATGGGCCACAGAAAATGGCTTGGCGGGCAGCATGTTGGACAAGCCTGATTTAGAAATTTGATGGTCCTTAGTGTGTAGCCTTTTTCATCTTGAATGCATCTTTCAGCAGACTGTACTTGGCTGTAATGGAGTCTGCCCAAGCAGAATATAATTACAGATTAAGTGTTATGTTTGTCACAGAATTTCTGATTTTCTATTAAAGTCCCCACTCCTTGACAGTTAGCTAATTCTTTATATAAATGCTGCTGTCTCAATGTGCCACTTTTTCCCTTTAAATAACTTATTTTTGTTCACCCTGAACTCCTTAAAAGAAAGCTTACCTTAGATTAAGATGTGGCTTTTGGAATTTCAGGAGAGAGGGCTGGCTCTACATTGCAGTTGGGCAGGGAGAGTTTAAAATTAGCTCTAAAGTTACTGAAAAATAGTTGTGAAATTCTTGTGAAGCTGTGTGCAGCTTTTGTTGCCAGCCAGAAAAAAGCATGAACTTCTTGCAATATATGATATAAAAGGCTTCTGATGTACATCCTAAGCAAATCCATGGGCATGCTATGTAGTGTTACACTTGTTGATCTCCCTTAAGCAGACCTGAATTCCTCAGATGGTGCTGGGACTCTATATATGTATTCAGCACAAATTGTAGCCAAGCCTATGGGCAACCACCTGATCCACAAGAAGAAAGTATCTGCAATTATGCCATGAGAAGCTTTGTTTAGCTTGCCTTACTCAAGAAAACATGGGTCTGGTAGCCTATGAGTGACAGTATTCCTCTTGGCATATATCTACACAGTAAATAAAGATGTGATTGTAGCATGGGTGGGCTAGCTTTAATCTAGTTAGCTCAGACAGCAATAGGATCCCCAGTGGGCTTGTATTCAGATTCTAAGCATGTACTTGGGTTGCTAGCCAGTACTGAAGCTCATGCTGCCATGTCTTCACTTTTGTTTCTGTTCATGTTAGCTAGCAAAGTTGTGTATATATTTTGTTACAGTTAAACCTTCATTTGCAGTGTAAATATATTCTTGATGGGAACAGGATGAGTGCTTGTGTGAGCTGTAGGGGTAGAGTGTTGTAGCCACGATGGTTCAGGAGGAAACATGCAAGAGGCAAGTGTTTTTTTGCAATACCTTTTATTGTACCAGTCATATAGTTGGAAGAGGTGTTGGACAAGCTTTTGAGTATCAAGGCTAAGTACAGACATTTAAAAAGCCATAGGGTGAATAGATTCAGTCCTTGCAGTAAGTCTAAACAAAGTAGATTGTACTGAAAAGCAAGTGAACAGACATTAGTTTAGGTTCTGGAAATGCAGCCACATACCTGCAGTGGATCAGGCGAGAAGCTGGCGGGGTCTAGACCATGACTGCCTGGCATGTAGCTAGCATGGGCATGGACTGTGTGCTTGCTTCCTTTTCCTGCTGCCCCTGAGGTCTCTGGGATTTGCAGTCCAAAATTAAAGTAGTAAGCCTCTGCAGGATTGCTCATTGCTTCCTCTTCCTGCTTCCAGCAGCCTCTAGGATTTGTAGTCCACAGTTGTAGTCAGCAGTAAGTTTGAGTGGGGTGTTTAACCCTCTTCCCTGGCCCCAGACCTGAGCCATGGTTTGCCTGGGGGGGCAGTCCCCCCACCTCCTGCAGACTGGACTGGCTGCATTCCCAGCTGGGCTTGCCCTCCAGTCCCTCTTGTGAGTCAGTCCTCCCTGCTCCAGCTAGGGAGCAGAAGGGTGGAGTCAGTCCTGCTCTCTGGATCAGACAGCCCAGCCCAACCCAGGGCTGTAAAGCATACTGGGAAGCCTGTAATTTAACATGAACCAGGAAGGAGTCTGGGACAAAAGTTTCATAAACCGGTTTGACTCAAATCGGTTAACTGATACTGCATTCAACCAGGTTTATCTTAAGCCAGTTTCAGCCATTTTAAACAGATTTATGTGCACTGAGCTTCTGTTCTGTTACAGATTCAAACTAGTTTCTGATCACTTAAACCAGTTTGTGTGTAACTTCTGTCCCTAACTAGAGAGCTCAGTTAGGAATCCACACACAGCCTCAAAGACAGTCTGCCCTGCTGTGGGGTTTCTGAGCTCTTTGCAACAGCCACTGCCAAAGGAAAGGGACAGAAGCTCTAAAGTTTCCCTCATCCCTGCTTGAAGGAATGGGGCATGACTGCCCCAGTCGGAGGCCAGCATGCTGAGGCCAGGGGGATGGGGGCTTTAACCCCCCCCCTCGGTGTTCTGCAGTGGGACTCCAGCCTGGGGGGGGAAGTCCCTGCCAGCTGTATCTCCCCACTGCCCTGCTCCTGGCCTGGGCCACCATGCTGAGGGGGGGAAGAGGGGCTTTTAAATCCAATTCCTGGCCTGCAAGGGACCCCAGCCAGGGTCTTCCTGGTTGGGGGGGGCAGAGGGATGGCAGCCCCTGCCAGACTTCTGCCCCACACCCCACTTGAGGGGGGAGGAGGTAGTTCCTGCCAAGTTTTGTTTCCCTTGCTCATTGCTCAAGTGGAAAGAGGAGTCTGTGGCCATGTCCCAACTGGAGCCAGCAGACTGAGGGGGAGAAGAGGAGTTTAACCCCCCACATCTCTGGCCACACAGGACCCCAGCCCATGTCTGGGGGCTGAGTCCCTGCCAGGCCCGTGCTCCCCCTCCCTGCTTGAGTGGGGGGAGGGTGGGGGGTGGGGAAGTGGCCATGTCATGGCCCTGAGCTTGCACACTGAGGCAAGGAGGGAACAGGGTTTAAATCCCCTCCTTGGCTCTGGACCCCAGCTGGAGTTTGTCTGGGAGGGCAGCCCCTGTCAGGCCTTTGCCACCTCCCCTTGTTCTAGTGGAAGGGGGTGTGTGGCCATGCCCCAGACTGGGGCTGTCAGGCTGAAGGGGCGGGGGGTTAAACTCCCTCTGTGGCTGTATGGGACCCCAGCCAGGGTTTGTGTGTATGGGGGTGTGGGGGGGAGGCTGCCATGCTCCCTGCCTGCCAGTACAAGATTATTACATGCTTATATTTCCAGTACTTTCTGGAAATACAGTACTACTACTACCACCATCTAACTGTGTAGTTCTTAGCCTTAGGATCTATGGATGCATCCATAGGAATTTTTCCTGATGCTCAGAGTTTTCCTGTACATTTATTTCATATCTTCTAATTATATGGCCTTCTTCTGTGGTATACCTTTTTCCTTGCAGTTTTCATTGTATCTGAATGATATCAATGTTCTAGTGTCTAGTTGGGAGGTGGTGTCAAGTGGGGTTCCCTAGGGGTTTGTCTTGGGTCTGATATTGTTTAATGTCTTTGACTTAGATTTTTAGTGATCTCTGTAAATCATGCTGGAAGTGCCCCCCCACAGCTATTCCTTTAATGTTTTTCATGTCACTGCTTGCCCCCTTGCTCCTGATTGGTGGAAGAGCCCCACTGACTGGGTCTTTGCCACTGATTGCTAGGGAAGCAAAACCACAGCACATTGGAAACCTCTGCCAGTTGGGGGAGGGAGCAGTGAAGTGAAAAACATTAAAGAATCTGCTGTGGGGGGCATTTCCAGCACAATGTATGGAGATCCTTGTGGGTAGTGGGATCAAATGCATGTTTTGCAAATTCACAGACAACACCAAGTTGGGTGGAGTTGAAGATACCTGAATGGACTGGAAAAGTGGTCTGCAGACAATCAGATGAGATTCAGCAAGGACAAATACAAAATCCTGCACTTGGGATGGAATAATTGCATTCATAAATATAGGTGGGGGAATGATTAGCCTTGTTGCAGTACTGCAAGAAGGACCTGGAGGTCGCAATAAGCTGAATATGAGCCGGCAGTGTGCTCTTGTTGCAAAAATGCCATCAGCACATGGGGTTGTATTAACAGGAGTGTCACTTACAAAGCAAGGAAGAATCAAGGGATTCCACTGCTCTGTTTGGCACTGGTGAGACCTCACCTGGAGTACTGTGTCCAGTTCTGGGTCCTGTAGCAGGTCACCTTTTCCCGTGCCATCTTCCCCATTAATCCGTGCTTTATGTGGGGCACCCTTGGAGCCTTCTTTGGAGTTCTTGTGTCCTGCCCTATACTCACCTGCTATGTCTTGATGGAAAATTATTATGATGTTTTGTGAGCGGGAGACTGCCTATTGTATTTTGTATGTTGGGGCCTTTCACCTATGTGGCCCTGACCCCTGTTTTTTGGTCTAGCTAGGCCTACCTATCTAAACGCACTAAATAGGGTTTGACTCCAAGGCTCTAGCCTTTTCTAGTATCTTGAGGCTTGTGGCCTGGCCCAGAAGCCTGGGTGCCAGCCCCACAGCCAGGGGGCCACAAGGTCAAAACTAGGGGGACTACCTTGAACTTACCCCTCTCAGTTCAAAAAACAACCCCCCCTCCCCCCCCCGAAATAAAATTGCACTGCAGATGCACCAGACCTCCCTGGCCTTTTTAAGATTGCGCCCTCACTGGTGTCAGGGTCTATGCCCCCCCAAAAGCCACACCCTCGCTGACATCAGGGTCCCCACTCTGTAGTGGGTCCCCAAAATGAGGCCTCCTCCTTCCCTTAATAGCCTTACCCAAACCACCAGTCTTATTCAATAATCAAAAAAAGGAAAAAAATAATAACTGTCACCAACCAGTATGAAAGCAACAGGTCAGCTTACATTCACAGGGTTCATAACTCCCTTCTGTCAGCTACAGTCTTCGCTGTGCTGTGGCTGCTGTCTTCCCACAGCTGCCATAATTCCCACCTTTGAACTGCTTGCCCAGCTTCTCTATAGAGCTCTTGAAGGCACTCCTTTCCCTTCAGCTGCTGTTTCCCTTACTGCTGCTCTGCCCAGGGTTTTTATAGACCTGCCACTTCCGGTCAGCTGACCAGGCTCAGCATTTAACCCCTTCCTCACCAGCATTCCATGCTCATAGAATTCTGGCCTTGAAGGAGTGGACTTGCTTTCTGGTGACAGGGTTAGGGATTCCCTGTTACAGGTCCCCCACTTGAAGAAAGATGTGAACAGTTTGGAAAGAGTTCAGCCCAGAGCAACAAAAATGACTAGGGGCCTGGGAGGCAAGATTTATGAGGAAAGGCTGAAACAAGTAAGGTTATTTAGTCTGGAAAAGAGAAGCCTGAAGGGGGAGTTGTTAACAGTCTTCAAATACCTGAAGGGAATTAGAGAAAGGATGGAAATTGGCTTTTCTCTGTGGCTGTAGGGGACAGGACTCAGAGCAAAGGCCTCAAGCTGCATGCAGATGGGTCAAGCATTGGGACAGGCTACTTAGAAGAATTGTGGAATCTCCATCCTGGAAAATTTTCAAGAGCACTTAGCTGGGATGGTTTAGTCAGGGATGATCCCGATTTGAGCAGGTGAGTGGATTAGATGACCTTGTGAGGTCCACTCCAGCCCTAGTTTCCTGTGATCCTGAGTCTTGTATAACTTATCTTTCATTATAATTAGAGTTAAAAACAAATTTCTGCTTTTTCTTCCACCCAAAAATAAAGTAATAATGAGAAAAATAATAATTCTGAAACCATAGGATGATATCCTTTAGAGTACTATATTAATTATTAGTTGCCTCTAATGCTGTGTTGTCATGAAGTGCTCTGGAGGAGGGGGGGTGGCTTGGGACAATTGTGTCCTTATCTGCTGCCTGGAAGTGCCCTCTGAAGTCAGCCCAGGTGTGGTCTCTAGAGCAGAGGGTGGGAGCCCTGCATCCTTTTTGCTCTGAGACCCTGGCCTTTCAGTACTTGAGTTTCTCTGGTTGGTCTAGGACTCTGACTCAGGAAGCTAGTTTTCAGTTCAGGTCATGAAAGCGACTTCATCTATGGTTGGAGAGAACAGTACAACCCAAAGTTGCAAGCCTAAAAGCAACCATCTCCTCTTGAATAAATGTATTTACTAGGGCAGAGGCCACCCAGACAGAGGTACTCTGCCCCCTCCAAAGGGTTAAGGAGTCCTGCCCCCAGTCTATCCCTTGTAGCCCTGAACTCCCCAGAGTTACCCAGCTATTCCCTTTCTGGTCTGTCTGGCTCCTGAGCTTCAAAGTCGCTCAGCTGATCTTCTCCAGACTGCCTCATCCAGGAACTAACACCTGCTTATACAGCCTGTTGTGCTCATTGTCCCGCTTAACTCATGCAGCTTTCCTGGAGCCTCCTGGGTGTCAATAGCAATCCCACCTTTGTTGATATGTCAGTAAAGCTATTCAAGTCTTTGCTGATTCTCAAGGTCCATCTTGTCCTGTGCACAGGCAACTCTGGCTTCACTGGCTCTTTAACCCATTCTTTCCCCCCTGTATAAGTTAGCCTGGAGAAGACTGAGGCATACAACATTGTTACTACTTGAACACGGTTAACAGAGAAACGCAGACAATCCCTGCTTTCACTTAGCCCTATTTTGCTATAGTGCTCATTTAAAATTCATACCTGATTCCACTTAGCACTGAGCCAGTTTTGTTATAGCATTCAGTGAAGTGTTGACAAGAAGCGGTGAGTGGCAATGAGTGGGTGGGTGGGCATAAGTGCAGGCCTATGCTGATGACATGGGGTCAGGGCCCAAGCTGGCACATGGTGCTGGAGCAGGCAGTGGGAGGGAAGAAGTGGCGGCGGCAAGAAGCAGCAAGTGGGTGAGCGGGGCGGGGGCAGTGTCAGTGCCAGAGCCTGAGGCTAGGGCCGGCAGGGACCCAGCACAGGGTGGTAGGAGCGCAGGGCTCAGGCTGGCATGTGAGGCTGGAGTGTTCGGGGTAGCCGTGGTGGCAAGAAGCTGGGGCAAGAAGCGGCGTTAACCAATTATCTCTATTTGCATTAATTCTTATGGGGAAATGGGTTTCACTTAGCGCTGTTCCACTTAATACTTGGTTTTTCTGGAACCAATTAAGTATGTTAAGTGTGGGGTACCTGTACTGAAAGAAAACCCACAGTCTGTCATGTGTATAAGAATTTTAAGAGGTCTCAAAAGTTACATTAAAGATGTAAGATGAACTTAAGGTGCCAACAAGAGGGATCACGCTAAAAGA
The DNA here is from genome assembly GCF_001723895.1 of Crocodylus porosus. Lineage (NCBI taxonomy): Eukaryota > Metazoa > Chordata > Crocodylia > Crocodylidae > Crocodylus > Crocodylus porosus. The sequence goes on from NW_017728915.1 coordinate 9,790,594, forward strand.
GTTGGATTTGTTCAGAAGTAAAATCTCTTTATTATTCAGAGGATAATAAAGTTTGAATAACAGTGAATTCAGAAATATGTAAAGGAAAATAGTACTTTATTTAAAACATAGCTATTCCACCTGATGGACTGACTTTTTCATCAAAGAACAAGTCAAAGAAAGAACCTGCTGCTTTCCAGCTGCTTCTCTAAGGGTTTCCTGTGCAGTGAATCCTGTATAGGAAAAACTAATGCAAGAGTTTCTTGCACACCTTAAAAAATCTGTAGTGGTATCATACGATAATGGTGGCTTTACTTCTAAGATACACTATTTCATGCTTCAGAACTGAACCCCACACACGGTGAGCTTATAGAGAGAATTCCCCTGTGATGCTTTTTTGTTATTCTTGTACAATACTACAAAACTACCAGTATGGAGATAATTGGCTTTACTGTGATAAGATTCTATTGGACTACTTGGTATTGGTCACTGCCAGAGGCAAGCTGTTAGATAAATGTTTTATTTCAGCTCGGCAAATCTATATAAGTTACTTTGCATACAGTTTGAATGTTGGAAAGCTATTCAAACTATATTTACAATTATTGTTTACTGGAGAACTTAAATCCGGTTTATGATATTACTCAAATTCAAAGCAAGTACAAATAGAGAAAATTAGAGGGTTGGTTCAGTATTTTGATTTGGAAGGTGTGAAATGTGGAGATTATTCAGGTTGAGTTATCCTGCTGAAGGTGATTTTGGCCAACTTGTATCTAAGAAAGCAATGTAGTATGCCCCCTGAGAGTATAATAGGTGCATTAAACAGATTCTCTGTGGCAGTCAAATGTAAGTATTGTTGGAATTAAAATAGGATGTCTTTGGGATGAACTTGAATATCAGCCTCTATGGTTTTGCATACTATAGAAAATTGTGCAATATTTCTTAGAGAGTTGAAGTAGGACTAAAATCTTGGGATCAGTAGAAACAGGTCAGAGGCTCACTAGTAGCTTGTGCTACCACAGTAATATGTGACCTTTAGAATGGTTCCCTAAATGTTATGTACTTGGCAAGGAAATATATTTCCAGTTGTTTTTCTCTATCATCTTCTAATTTTGTAGAAGAGAAGGTAAAATGTGCCATTTACTGCCAGGCAACATTCATGTTTTGAAGCAGTCTTAAATTTTAGCTTTATTTGCATTCTTTATTTATACTGCTGTAATTCCTTGGAGCCAGAATCCTGAACCAGTATCTAGTTATGTTAGGCACTGTGAAGACATAGACCAAAGGATGGTCCTTTCCTCAGAGAGCTTACAATCTAAGATAAAGACAAGGAACAGAGAGATACAGATAGACATTCAGGCTGTGCGAAACACCATTTCATTTTGACATCCGTTTCGCCATTTCAAAGGGACAGCGTTTCAGTTTCATTAAGTTTTGAAGCACTGTCCTGTTCTGTTTTGTTGAAACTGTTTCGCTGTTTCAATTCATTTTGACATTTTGACCATAGGCTATGATGGGGAATCATGAAAATACCAAAAATGTTGTAATTTCTTGCCTGATTTGGATGCAAATTTCAGAGGTGGTAGCCCTTCTGAGGACATGAAGCCTGCCAAGTTTCAAGGACCTGGGTGCTGAGGTTTCTTGGAAACTGTACCTCAAAATCTTGAAAGCAAAACTTGCCAGCAGCGGCAGCTTCCTGTCATCTGGCATGCAGATCTGGGGGCTTGTACCCCCAGGAGGGCTGTGGGACTGTGCCAGACTCCTAGGGGTGCGTCCACCCAGATCTGTGCTGGATGATGGGAGGCTGCCGCTGCCACCTGGGACTGGCACTGGGTGCAGCTGTACCCAGCACCAGGGAAGACAGATGCTACCCCTGGTCCTAGGCAACAGTGGAAGCTTCCTGTCATCCAGGCACAGATCCAGAAGCCTACACCCCTGGGACAAGTCCAGCACAGCCCTGCAGCCCTCCCACGGGTGCAGGTCCCCAGATCTGTGCCTGATGACAGGAGGCTGCTGCTCCTGCCTGGGACCAGTGCTTGGAACAGCTCGCGTTCAGCCCTGGCTGAGCTCAGTGGAGCTCAGCCCGGCAGCAGGAGGAGGAGCGCAGCCCCAGCTCTGCCCATCGCCTGCCGCCAGAGCTGCATTTTGAATGGTTCCGTAGACCCATGGAGCTCAGCTCGGTGGCAGGAGGTGGAGTGCAGTGCTGGCTCTGCCTGCCTCCTGCCACTGGGCTGAGCTCCTATCAGCTCCACCAGCCCCAGGGAGCTCAGCCCAGTGGCAGGAGGCAGGCAGAGCCAGCACTGCACTCCACCTCCTGCCACCGAGCTGAGCTCCATGGGTCTACGGAACCATTCAAAATGCAGCTCTGGCGGCAGGCGATGGGCAGAGCTGGGGCTGCGCTCCTCCTCCTGCTGCCGGGCTGAGCTCCACTGAACGCGAGCTGAAGCAGGCAGAGCTGGTGCTGTGCTCTGATTGGCTCTACCAGCCCCACAGAGCACAGCCTGGCAGCGGGAGGCAGAGAGAGCCAGAGCTGTTCTCCCCACTGGGCTGAGCTATGTGGGACTGTGGAGCCACTTGGAGCGCAGCCCTCGTTCTCCTCTGCCTCCCATCACTGCGCTGCTTTGAAACTCAAAATGGTTCGATTGCCCTCATTTTGTTTTGAAGCTGTTTCAAGGTTTTTGTTTCGTTTTAAGCTCAAAATGCATTGAAACAGCTTCGAAATGAAACACGCGGCAATATTTCACACAGCCTTAGTAGACATGGGATATAAGGTAGCAGAGAGACAATCAATTAACATAAGCAGAGGTCTTGGTACAATAGCAGTCAAAACTGTTCGTGAAATCCTGTGGGCATCATGGGAGAATAGAATTTCAAGTCAGAATTTAAGGGTGGTTAAAGAAGCAGCTTTGTGGATGTTTACTGGGAGCTTTGTGAAGAGTGGCATAAGAAAATTTGAAACAAGCTTCTTTGTGCTCTCTAATAACTTGGGGATGAAGACCGATATCAGGTACCAGTCTGAGGAGGGGGTTCATCTCTGTAAACTTGATGATAATAATAATAGTGGTGAAAGACCTTCAAAGTTAAGACAAGGAAAGCTTGCAATGGAGAAGTAGAAATCAAATTCACAGACTACTCGATCTTTGAAACAGTAATCTGTGGTAAAGTTCGCTTGTAAAAAGAACTCTGCGGCTTCTTAGTTTAGTTGAAGGAAACCAGGTGTATGTGAGCTGGGAACTGAGGGAAGTGAGATGTGAAGAGGCTGTAATGGTTGCGATTTGTAGTGTGTGTGTGTGTGTGGTTTTTTGAGTTGGAACAGGCATTTCAGACACAGAAAAGTCAGAGAGGTATAGGTGTGAGGTTAAAAATATTGGCATGAGCATTGGAGCTGAAGGTCATGGGTTCAGGAGATAAATAGGGAGATAAAGATGGAACGGAGGGGAGGAAAAGGAGTATGGGAACTGTAGAAAGGTAAGGTCTACCAGGATGGCGAAATGACGTCAGTGAGAGGAGGGAAGTAGAAGACTGGTATGGTGAGAGAGAGTTATGAATGAGCACTCAATAGATGGATGACTGCTAGAGGTTTGTGTTGACAGCATTACTACTGATGAAAATTTAAACTTTCAATTGATTAGCAGTGTGTTACTCTTGACTGAAGTTTAGGGAAGAGGTACAAAACATTTTATTTTATTTTATTTTTTTAGAAGAACCTCCCCTTGCATGTCTGCTCTGGGATTGGGTTTCCATACTCTTCTTGAGCTGGTCCTGTTAACCTCGGATCCTCTCAGCCACCATCACCATTCACATGGCTGATGAGTCTGGGGTTGGAGTGTGCTCATGATTTTTTTCTCCCTGGCATGAACATACACCCTTGCCTCAGCACCTTGAATATCTAGGGTCTCTAGTTTTTTCATCATTTACATCTCAGTGGCTAGCTTTGTGGCATTATTCAAGCTATGGTGCCCCCCCAACCGAAGCTAGATCTGCTTCTCCACGCTGAATGCATCACTGATGAACAGGTCATGGACCACCGGGTTCTGAATCTTGGGGCTGATTTGTGGGGAAGCCTTTAAAACTAATTGTCTTGGGCAATGCCAAACTCTAGCACCGACTTTGCTGAAGTCTTATGATTAAAGAAAGCTGCATGGTTCCAGTCAGGACCCGCACCTGGTTTCAAAGCATACACATGATGCGGAGGGTGCTTTAATTAGAGTGTTCTAATAAAGCACCCCCCTTGACCCCAGAGAATGTGTATAGACACTCTATGGTAACATATACTCAACATTCTAATTCCTTCCCCCTGTGCCTCTGGAGGTTGTCCCAAACAAGCCATTAGTCCCTAAAGTGCTCAAACAGCAGCCTACAGTTGTCCCCAAGTCTGAGTCTAGCTCTTTCAGTCCACAGTCCTGGCTGACTGAGCCAGTGAGATCTGTAGCTTTACTGTACGCTCCTCTGTAGGGCTGACCATGTTCCATGCGCATGCTGCTCTTTCTTTCCCTTACTCCAGCCTCAGGCTTCCTCTTCCTTTTTCCCTTGCCCCCCAGCCTCTGGGGGTTTCTGGGAGGTTTTTTTTTTAACAGACATCACAGCTCTGCAGAATGCTCCCCTGGTTCTACCTGTTGTTGCACACATTGCATTCCGATTTCACTTAAAAGCAGTAACTCTGACAGACCTTACTTAGGCTGATGAGCTCGGAGCTCACAGCACATGCAGAGCTCCTGCAGGAGCTCCTGAGACCTCACCTGGCATCCAAGGTCATGACTCAGGGCTGTACCACATCTCCATCAGCTGTGTGGCATGTGCACAATGCACTCTTCACTGCACATGCATCCCACCCTGAAGAATGTGTGGCTGCATTGCCCCCCTGTTGCTGCAATCCTAGATCCACCAGTGCCACAAAAGCATTGGATTTAAAAACTTATCAGTACAGGGGACCCTGAGGTTTCAAGAAGTAAGGTGTAACAGGGAATCAAGCAGGAGCCATGTTACTTGGGCTAGCTCTGGGAGGAGTGCCAGGTGGAGAGGATTTCATAGATTTCATAAACATCAGGGCTGGAAGGGACCTCGGGAGATCGAGTCCAGCCCCCTGCCCAAAGGGCAGGAAGTCAGCTGGGGTCATAGGATCCCAGCAAGATAAGCATCCAATTTACTCTTGAAGGTGTTCAATGTAGGTGCTTGAACCACCTCCGCTGGCAGGCTGTTCCAGACCTTGGGGGCTCGGACAGTAAAGAAATTCTTCCTTATGTCCAGCCTGAAACGGTCTTGCAGGAGTTTGTGACCGTTCGACCTTGTCATCCCTTGGGGCACTCTGGTGAACAAACGTTTCCCCAGATCCTGGTGGTCACCCCTGATAAACTTATAGGTGGCCATCAGATCACCCCTGAGCCTGTGCTTTTCCAGGCTAAAGAGTCCCATGTCTCTCAGCCTGTCATCGTAAGATCTGTTTTCCTGACCTCTGATCATGCGCGTGGCTCTCCTCTGGACTCTCTCAAGCTTCTCCACATCCTTTTTGAATTGTGGAGCCCAAAACTGGACGCAGTACTCCAGCTGCGGCCTCACCAAGGCCGAGTACAAGGGGAGAATGACGTCCCGGGATTTGCTCGAGAAGCATCTATGGATGCAAGCCAGCGTTTTGGTCGCTTTACTAGCCGCAGCATTGCATTGCAGGCTGACCCCCAAGTCTCTTTCTTCTGTAGTGCTAACCAACGTAGCACTGCCAAGCCTATAAGGGTGCTGCAGGTTTTTCCTCCCAAGGTGGAGAACCTTGCATTTTTCAGTGTTTAAACACCATCAGGTTCTTGTCTGCCCATTTGCTGAGCTTGTCCAGGTCAGCTTGGATCACCCGCCTATCTTCTGGCGTGGATGCTTTGCCCCGAAGTTTGGTATCATCGGCGAACTTGGCCAGTCCACTCCTGACTCCAGTGTCCACATCATTAATGAAGATGTTGAACAGTATGGGTCCAAGGACAGAGCCTTGGGGGACCCCACTGGTCACAGGGCACCTGGAAAGAGGTGAGATGATTAGGCCATGAAAACTGGAGATAAAACCAGCAATGGGACATTCACCGATTGCTTTCAGGCACCAGAAGTTGAACACAGGGTTAATCAAGATCCTAGAGAGTTGAACAAGACAAAGAAGTCTAACTTGTGACTTAGTAGGATGCTAGGATCTCTGGATTTCCTGATGACTCAGTGGTCAGGTTTGGACAGACACTGCTACAAAGGATTGTGCTGCTATGGTGAGTCTGGAGGGACAACGAGGTGGTGGGAGCTGGCCTGGCTGAGAGCTAAGTAAAAGATGGTGTCTTTGGGAATATGCGGGGGGGTGGAATGACACAGAGACACAGATAAGTCCCTGACCCTGCTGGGACAATGACTATTTTGCCCACAGGGGTGGGCAAAATGTGGCCTGCGGGCCAGATGTGGCCTACCAGACCATTCTATCCGGCCCATGGGACCCCTAAAAAAATTTAGAAAATTAATATTTATCTGCCCCTGGCTGCCTGGCACCTGGCCTTTGATGGCTTCCCAAAACTCAGTAAGCGGCCCTCCACACAAAATAATTGCCCATCCCTGATTTAGAAGATAAAAAAAAAGGAACAAGCTGCGGGCGAAGAGTAAAAGACGCGGAAACCGTGTTCCTCTAATAAGGCAGTTAGTGGTTAAGATTAGTGTAAACAATGAATCTTTGATGGCTACACCCAGGGGTTTTCCTCATCTTCAAACCTGCTGCTTTTGCCAATGAAGGAATTGGCAAGGCTATTGTCATTGTATCGGCTACTTTGAAAAAATAAACCTATAATTTGAGCATGTAACATCTGGGTACTATTTATTGATCAAGAACCTTATCAACTCCTTCCTTTTCTTATTAAATCCAAGTTGTGGCAGGAGAGTACAGGAAGAACCCGAAGAGATTACCCAACATGCTCACATAAAGGACTAGTATATTTTAAATGAGCTGGTAGCTTGGTTTTAAAACTTTGAATCTATCGAAGCTGATATAGGTGACAAACTTTAGTTATGAGTCATCACAACTTCTTTAATGAGGAATTAAATTTTGAGAGAGCTGGTAGGGCTGCTCTATTAATATTATCATTCACTGTCTTAAAACTGGTTTAACCAAGGACAGGGAGTAAGTGGTGGTTTAACTGAGTTTCTGATAGATGTTCTCCTATACTTGAAAGTCACTAAACTTCTCAAATCAACACTGTGTTGCTACCCTGGTGATCTTACCTAGTAGTGCAAAAATGTTTGTTTTCTTAACCCTAGTTCTTGGATATATGTAACTACATGAAAATCTCTGCTTTTGTTTTGTTTTTTAATGTTGATTGCTAGCCTTCGTGGTTGTGAGGATAAAAACCTAAAATATGTAGAACATGAGAAGCTCAAAAACCCAAAAGGCAGATACAGAGTACTCTGTTTTTAAAAGTAGTTGAGTCTAAAATAAAGATTTTGGAAGGCATGACCGTGATTTTTGCATAGGTGAATTTGGCAGTAATGTATTTTTCCTCAGCTGGCCCCACCTGTGGGTATCAGGAGTCTGTTGCTAGTTTACAATTGTGGTCCTTTGGCAGAAACATGAAAAGAAACGTTCACAGCTGCTTTATGCAAATATTTTTGGTCTCTGTTCCAAGTGCGCTATAACTGAAATAGCTCATTAAAAGCATGATTTGGAGAAACTGTATGCTAGCAAATTATGGAAAGCTTTTCAAACATTGCTTTCTGCATCCAGGGAAATTTTAAAGTGATAACTTAAACTGTCTCACTTAAGCAGAAAATCTTAGTGTATTAATTTATGGTTTTGTTTTTGTATGTCTGGTGAGAAATGAGGTGTGTGTGTGTTTTTTGTATTGGGGGTGGGGGGAGGAGAGTGGAGGCAGTCCTGGTAAGGAGAGAGCTCTCATATGAGCTAAAGCAAACTATTTAGAGTGTTCACATCTGGAGAACAGGTTAAACTCTAACTTCACAAGAACTAAACAGTCTGGGTTCTGTGAAGACCGTAGTTGCTCAGTTTTATTCAAGACATATTTAAACTCATCTAAGACTGATAATGATCACAGCCTCAATCTTTTTCATTTCCAATAGAAGCAAGAGGAATGCTGCTCCTTCCTGGATCCTCTCCAGCTGAGCTGCTTGCAGTTAAACAATTCTAATCAAGATGATAGTTCATTTGTTTTTAAACCCCTTCAAATTATCAAACCCTGTAGCCAAGTAACCATGAAAAAGCATTGCTGTGATAGGGCTCCAAATAACTTTGTGCCTCAGAGGAAAAAGAAGCTAATTTTGCAAGCTGCATTGCCCAATATTAACTACACTGGCATCTGTTACAGAATTTTGTAGGTAACTTTTTTTGGAAGTAGGGTGGAATGGGAATACTTGTTAATATGTAGGACAAGGCTGTCCATTGGTGGCCTGTGAGCAGCATGTGGCCCACAAGGGATTAATAGGTGACCCCTGCACTCCTGCCTGGTTCCTGTTGCTCTAGCTGCAGCAGCAGCTGACATCTTGGGGCTCCCTGTACTTTCCCCAGCTTCTGCTGTCTGACCTGAGGCCCAAGGTGTCTGTGCAGTGTGGTGCTATGGAAAACCCACAAGGAGCTGCAGGTGAGGCTGAGCAATGTGCTGTACCGTGTCAGTTGCTGGTGGGGGATGCCCTCTTTCATGTGTGTGCTACAGCTTGTGTGGGGAAGCATTTGCCCACATGTGCAGTGCAGCAGGGCAGGGGAGTGGGGAGGAGGCGCCTACCGATGTGCACAGGATGCAGCTTAGTCGCCCTCTGGACCTCACTAGTTCAGGCGCTGCGGTGTTGCTCCAAGCTGCTTGGAAGTTGGACAGCTCTGGTGTGTAGGGTCTTTCACACAAATCTACAGTTCTTATGAACTGGGCCTGTCTGTGTCTTCTTCCTATTATAAGAATGATAATTTTTTCATAATTTAGCAAAATTTTAACCATTTGGGATGTTTTTCCAGGCAGATTTTCTATGTAGTATCTGCCTTTTTTTTCATGGAAATTACACACTAAAGTATCAGCCTAAATAGTTTAGCTATTTCTGAGCTCATTGGTAGCAAAAAAGCTTTTTTTTTTTTTTTTAGCCATGCTAAAAATCCTAGTGACCTCTTCATTGAGAAACTCTGTAGATCCCATGCTTTGAAGCAGGGTTTAGAAATTTGACAGGAGGTGGCTTTTGTGCATTTTGCTTTCCCAGTGAAAATGTTTTTACACTTAAGTCCTAGGGGACCATCTCTGCACCCCTCCCCCCACTTTTGTACATAAAATGCTCAGACTTTTTGGATAAACAGCAAATTTGCCTAAGATTCTGTCTATGTTGGGCATGCTTTATTCTGGGAATCAGATTTTCCTGGTTACAGCTTTGGTGTGTTTTGGCCTGTGCTGGGACAAGGCACCTGAAGTAATATCATGGATCGCTAGGAAGGATAAATCTGTCTGATTTCAGTGCAGAATGAACAGAATCGGCCTGGGTGACAGGATGGGGGCAGATGCTGCAGAGGCTTCGAAGACGTGGGACTGACTGGCTGAAGAGACTGGATCTGAGAAACATTGGGGAGGATGGATGAAGCAGGACTAGACTGGGACACTGAGCAGCATACATGATAGTCTGATTACATAAATTGCATAATGTCTCCTCACAGAGGGATGAAATAAGGTAGAAGAGACTGTCTTAATTTTGGCACTCCCTGTGAGTGCTTGTTTTGTAACATTTCTGTTTTTTATTTGTGCACAATATAAATAAATTCAATAAAACAAACTAAATAAAATTATTCTAAATGTCGGGCTAGTTGATAATGATGATGCATACATCTCAAGAGCTGAAGGTCCAAGGCATTTGCATAACTAATAAAGAGAATTTGGTAAAACAGTGGTGTGACAGGAAAAGGAAAAACTGTTACAAAAATGTAATGTGAGTTTGTGTCCTTGCAGTTACAGCAATAACATTTTTATTCTTCTATCTGAGAAATCTGTAAAGAACAGATTATATAGCACAAAATTATCTTCCTCAGAAGGAAGAAAGCTCTTATTTTGCAGTGGTCCTCAGGTATTCAAATGATAATTTGACTGATAACAGTGAGCTTTGTTGTGGCAGAGATACAGCTCTGCACACAACTTTCCTTCTTTTAAAACAAACCAATGTGTTTGGTAGTATATGGATGGTTTCAGGGTAAAGGAAGAAACTTTATCACCTTGATTTCTTATAGTCTTTTATTCAAGACTGTATTATCTAGTACTTTGGCTGTCCAAAGCTTAGTATCTGCCTCTTCCCTGCTTTCAGTGGATTGCTTGCCTTCATTGTGCATGTGTACTAGATGTTTCAAGAATGCAATGCAATGTTTGTTTCCTTACCTCGCAGGGGAAACCATGTATCTGGGTCCATGAAGGTAGTTTTCCTTAAGAGCCTGGGGGGATAACTGTTCTTCTGGTGTGGTATAGTACCCACTGAGGTGTTGGGGCTTATAGTCAGTCCACTTTATGGAAATGGGAGGCTCCTCCCTAGCTTGCTCCTGCAGCCATATGGCTGAGGGCAGGTGAAACTTAAGGGCATCCAGACCTTTGCAACAGAACTGTGACTCAGCCCTCCTGATCTGGTTTGGTCAGGCTTTTGTTCAGTAAAGTTCACTGGAGGCTAAATATTGCATTCTGTTTATTATAACAATACATCTTTTGTCCAGGTAAGATGGTATTCGTTTGAAACTGTAGGTCATGTTTCAGGACCTAGATTTAATTCCAGTGTAGAAACTCCAGCCATTCTGTTGTTTCTAAAGGTTTAAATAAGTGCCTTTCCCTGCATGTAAATATCTTCTCTGGCTCTTTTGCTTTAAATCAAAGTTAGACAAGCATATGCAGCTACTGAATCTTCTAAAGAGTGTTGTGTATCTGCTCTGTACACCACAGCCTGAAAAAAAGTAAGGTAGGAATTGCTTGGTGAGCACCCAGTGCAGCTTTCTTTGGTTGCGGTGTGCTTGTTTACTGGCCTGCAGTGCTATTTTAAGCATATCTGCATTAGGCAGAGGTGCATATACATTGGTCCAATATTGGTTCGGTACTGATGTAAAGAAAACTGGCTATATTGAATATTGGCCCGATAAATACCCATACTGCGTGCAGCTGCAGTGCAGCACTCAGGCAGGAAGGAACACAACTGACAGCGTAGAGGTGTCTCCAGCTGGTAAGTCTGGTGAGGTGAAAGGGGAGGGTGGAGGGAAGGGGCATGGGGGGGGCGATCAATGGCTTCCCATGGTGAGGGAGGGGGCAGGTGCTGCCCAGGTGGGGTGGGGTTGTGGTTGGAGCCGTGGCTAGTTGGGTGGAGCCTCCTGCTGCTGTTTGTACCCCAGAAGGGCACGGGGAGGGTGTACCTCACAGATCTGTGCAGGGCAGGGCACCTGCTCCAAGTCTAGCCCCTGCTGAGAAGAGCCTGCAGCCCTCCCCTCACAGATTCAATCCCCCATGTCCTCCCTGAGTGTAAGCCATGCCCCCGCTACAAGCTGCAGCGCTGCCCCCTCCCCCGCCCCACCTTGGCAGCTCCTACCCCTGCCCCCTCCCTCACTGTGGGGGGGCATTAATCTGCCCCCTCTCTCATCCCTTGCCTCCCCACTATCCTTCCACCATGCTGGACTTACCAGTTGGAGGCAGCTGTATTGGAAATTGGATCAGTATTGGCCCCAAAAATCTCTATCTGTGCACGTTAGGCTTACCATTAGGTCCAGGTTTTCCTGGACATGTCCTCTTTTTTTTGGTCCCCTCTGCTATGTCTGGGTGGGTCTTTAAAATAAGAGCAGATGTCCAGGTTTTTTGCTGCTCTCTCTGCTTTCCCAGGCTGGCTGCTTGGGACTGGGAGCAGTGGGCAAGGTGATTGGCTGTCGGGTCATGTGCTCCCCATGCAGGCCCCGGCAAGCCAGGTAAAAAGACTGTGTGTGCGCATGTGCACATGCTGGTTGGGCAGCAGGGCTCGGGGGAGGGGCAGGGATCTGTGAGTCCAGAGTGCGGGGCACTGGCAGGGCTGGGGGGCAGGAGCCTATGGTTTGGGAGTGAGGGGGGTGCTGGGAGAGCTGGGGAAGCAGGGGCTTAGGTGTGAGGGACAGAGGCAGGGCATGGGTCTTTCTGTCTTTCTGTCTCCCCCTCAACCATATACCCCTCCCCACCCTGGTGTCCTCTTTTTTTGCTCCTGGAAATATGCTAACTCTAATCTACATCACATTTTGGCAGCATTTGGCATGCAGAGCAAGAATGGGCATGATATGTTTCACAGTGGTACTTCTGAGCACAGCATAGAGGCAGTGTGGATATGGTAAAATAATCTGAGAGTACTTCTCAGGAAATAACACCTCTTTCCCTAATGTTGCCAGAATAACTGGAATCATATATTTTCCTGCATAGCAATTTCCTAACTACACATAATAAATGCTTTCATGCACTTGGAAGTATGTGATGCTGTATGCACTTAGGGACCTCTTCCTCCTGGGGTAAATTGGATTTATTTTTGTAATTTTGTGTAGTTGGTCCTGGTTTCATTGAATCAAAATGGATACATACGTTCACTTGTGTAGTACTACTTCAGCAGAGGCTAAATTAATTTATTTTATTTGCTTTGCCTATTTTAAAATTGGGTAAAGACATTAAAACAAAAAACCCTTGGCTCATTCTTCAGTCTTCTGCCCTTTTTCATGCATTCAAGATGTAATTTCCTTTTTAAACTTAATTTAAAATATTTCCAGGTGTTCTCAAGAGCCATCTTCTATATTGTGCAACTCTATCTCCTTTATATTTTTTAATGTTCTTAGACTAAGTGTCATTTTGGCAATGATCCCATCTAAATTTCATCTTGGGGTCAGTTTTGTCTTTCACTGTTCTCATATAGAACAGGCATCGGTTCTGGGGCTGGTTTTGTTCAATATCTTCATTAATGATCTGGAAAATGGGATGAATTGTAGGGCTATGAGAAGCTTTAGTTGCCGATTTGATTTAGAGGAGATTCAGCTTGAATCCGAATTGAATTGGGAGACCCATTAATCTCTCTGAATCGATTTGATTCAGAGAGATTTGACAATTTGGCCATAGACGCAGCTTCATATGATTTTTTTTCTACGTACCTCAAGGTACCAGGCACAGCTTGTGAACGCTGAGATGGTGGGGTAGATGGAGTGTCCCATGGGAGCGCGGGGGGAGCCCCCTGCACACTTAGCAGCAGCTCCGGAAGTGGACCAGAAGTACTTACAGTCCACTTCTGGATCTGCTGCAGAGTGCATGGGGGACTACCCTGTCACCTGGCTCAGTGACTAGTATCTCCTGGGTCTGGGGGGGCACCTGGGGTCACCCCATGGCCGATCACTGAGCATCTCAGCGTTCACAAGGTACATAGAAAAAACATATAAAGTTATGTCTATGGCTGTATCTCTGATTCTCTGAATCAGAATCAAATCTTCAGAATCGAATTGCTGTCCCCCAAACTGGGCTGAATCCAAATCAAATACTGCCCGCTTCTCACGCCTCTAATGGATTGCATGCTAACCAAGTTTGCAGATGACACCAAGCTGGGGGGAGTAGTAGATATGCTGGAGAGTAGGGGTAGGATTCAGAATGACCTAGATAAATTGGAGGATTGGGTCACAAGAAATCTCATGGTGTTCAACAAGGAGAAGTGTAAAGCCAAGAAGGCTAACAGAATACTGGGCTGTGTTAGTAGAAACGTTGCTAGCAGGTCAAGGGAAGTATTTATTCCCTTCTATTCTGCACTGGTGAAGCCACATCTAAAGTACTATGTCCAGTTTTGGCTGGACACAGTATTGGGTTCCCCAGTATAGAAAGGAAGTGGACAAATTGGTGAGAGTCCAGCAGAAAGCAACAAAAATGGTTAAGGGTCTGGGGGACCTGACATGATGAGAGGCTGAGGGAACTGGGCTTATTTAGTCTGGAGAAAAGGAGACTGGGGTGGGGGGAATTTAACAGCTACCTTTAACTACCTGAAGGGTGGTTCCAAAGAGGGTGAAGCTAGACTGTTTTCAGTGGTGGTGGATAACAGAACAAGGAGCAAGAGTCTCATGTTGCAGCAAGGAAAACTTAGGTTGGGTATTAGAAAAAACTTCCTCACTTTGAGGCTGGTGAAGCACTAGAACAAGTTACCTAGAGAGGTAATGGAATCTCCATCCCTGGGGGTTATTAAGGCCCAGCTTGACAAAGCCCTGGCTGGGATGGTCCTGCTTTAAGTAGGGGGACTAGACAATCTCCTGAGGTCCCTTCCAGCCCTTATTTTCTATGTTTCTATGTATATATTGTAATTGTGTTGCACGGAGGGTAATATCAGTGACTGATTTTACTATTGTGATATGACTAATGTTATGGATTATAATAGTTCTGCACCTTTTTAAAATTTTAGTTTCTGTTGAGCTTATCTTTTTAAAAGAACAAAATGGCTCATTTCTTTTGGTTTTTTTCTGAGTTAAGTTCTCCTGAGATCTTACTTCCATTCCAAACTCATCAAAAATGCTGCTTTATTCTTCCTGCAGGTCATGGCAATCATAAAGAAAATAGTCCATTCCTTAACAACTCTGAAGCTGGCAAGGGAGGTGATTACTATGACAGAAACCTGGCTTTATTTGAGGTAAAATTTAACTTTGCTTGGCAGACACTTTGGCATGAATATCCATAGTCTTATAGTTATAAAGAATAGGTCCAGAGGTTACTATCTTGATTTCACTTGGGGAAACTGGCTTTCAAAGTTTACTCTGGCAGTAGGTAGAAAAGGAGAATGAAAGGAGTAGATAACATTCCAGCTACCATGCTAATGCATTTCATACTGTTACTACTTTGGTCTCCTTCTTGGGGGTATCTAGTATCAAGAGGCTAAAGATAAGAGGAGTTCACACGTAGAATCTGGACATGGGTGGATTTGAGATATGGATTATGGAGAGATGGGGGGGAGGGAAGTAGTAGATGTGGATGCTGTTTGGCTACAAAATTAACTGAAGGGGAGCCTCAGCCTATTTACCATCATCATCATCCTGAACTAAAGTGTTTTTTCTAATGTTGGCTTACATATACACAGAAGCTAACTGCAAATCATTCACTTTCCTGTACTCCCAGAGGTCAGGCTTCTTTTTCTCTGCATTGTATTACTTACTGGAGGCCTGAGAAGCAGAAGGTCAGAGCCCCTGCTGTCATTGATGCCAAGTGAACACATCCCCTTCCTAGTAGAGCTGCCATTCCTTCCAAAAACCTTTTAGCAAATCCACAAAGACTTGCATTCTCAGCCTGTGTGAAGCAGCTAATATTTGCTTCAGATTCGGCTGATTTTGGGGGACAATGATTCAATTCCGCAATTCAAATCACTGTCCCAAATTAATTAGGCCGAATCACCCAGGCCCATCCCTTGCCTGCTCTCTTAGCCCCAGTAATGGCTGCCCTGCCTGCCCCAGCTCCCAGCATTTTGGGGGCGGAAAAAAGCTCCGACTCGCTGAGTGCTGCTGGGTGGGGAGAGGGGGAACAATCCCCACTGCCCCACGCTGTGTGGGGGGGTCTCTGCATGAGACCTCGACCCTCCCCCTGCACCGCCAGTTCCCCCCATGGCTGCCTTGCCCACCCCAGCTCTGGCCCTTTAAGAAAAAAATACAAAACCAAAACCTCCCAGACTCACCATTCCTGTCTGGCCGGGAGATGATCTGCACTGCCTCCCCGCTACCCTGCACCATGTGGGGGGCTCTGAAGCCCCAAGGCCGCTGCAGGAGTGGTGAGTCCCAGGGTTTTTCTCTCTTTTTTTTTTTTT
>NW_017728915.1:9806437-9810854 GCF_001723895.1 Crocodylus porosus
CAGGGATTTCCCCCCCCTCCTGGCACCATCCAATGAGTGGGGCTTTTTTTAAAGTACTGGGAGCTTTGGCAGGCAGGGGATGGGGCTTGGCAGGGGCCCCCCATGGTCCTCTCCCTCTCCTCCAGCCCCTAGCTCTGAGGATGGCTGCAGCTCCCTGCTGCAGCCACTGGGGACTGTCCAAATCATTGAAGCTTTCTGAATTTTTTCTGAAGATTCAGAGAGTTTCAAATTGATTTGGACCCTTTAATTGGTCCCATGATTCAATTCTGATTTGGAGACTCAGCCACTAAATCAGGCTGAATTTCCTCCAAATCAAATCAGCACCTGGAGCTTCGCACAGCCCTATTACATTCCATCTCTTCCATTGCTGTCTCCTTTGGTGTGCTTTCCAGCATCTCCAGTTCTGGCCACGCCAAGGCACAACGTGACCTGCTCCATTTTTCTTAAAACATTTTGGCTTGGAGAAATATATGAGTAATTTTCCTCTACAGGAAGAATTGGATATACGACCAAAAGTATCTTCTCTGCTTGGCAAGTTGGTCAGCTACACAAATCTTACTCAGGGAGCCAAGGAACATGAAGAGGCAGAAAGTGCTGAAGGCTCAAGGAGGAAAATATCAAAAGTAAGTAGAGCTTCTCTCAATGGCCAGTAGGCTCTTATGCATTTTGAGATTTCTTTTTTTTTAATTTTATTGCTAGGAGAAACTTTCTGAATGAGGACCTAACCCTGTTCTCACTGAAGAATTATATTTATTTCAATGGGAGCAGGGCAGAATCCCAAGTGAACACCATGCCAGAAAGAGTTACCTGTAATATATTGATTCTGGATAAGCTGCTGCCATCAGAAAATTAGAGGTGAAGTTTATCCATAAGCACTGTAGTCACCCTAGTGCAGAATGTCTCTGATAGTATTATTCTCTGGAACTTTGATAAAATAGGTCAGGGCAAATCATCCAATTTTCAAAACTGGGCAAGCCTCTAGTATGTAGTACCATACCATATTTACCAGAATCCAAGACTACTTTGAATTTAAGACAACCCCTCAGTCATTAGATTCTAGGCATGAAAATTACAAAATTATTTTAGTTTTTCACATCCAGAATCTAGTTATAGGAGGGTCCTCTTAAAGTTACCCCTCCTCCCCACACCTTTTGCCCCACAGGGAAAGCAGTGGCTGGGAAGCAGATAGCCTGCCCCACTGCTACCTATCCTCCCTCTGATGCCTCCCCTGACCCTGCTTATCCTTGCAGGTGCTCTGGCTCTATCTCCCACAGAAAAATGGAGCACTTGGGCAGGCCAGTAGCTAATTCTAGCCTCCACCCTCAGTCAGGCAGGGCTAGAGCCACAGCACCTCACTTTGCTGCTTTGTGCACCCCTTCTCTGCACTCCCCTTTTTCCATGCTCCCCCTGCACTGTGTGTCCCTTCCCCCTGCTCCCTCTGGTCTGTGCATCCCTCTCTGAGCCCCATCCCTGCATGCCATGCTTCCCTTCCCTCGTGCTCTTCCCAGTACTGTGGGCCCTGTCCTCTGCACTCTTCCACCAATATCATGCTAACTTTCCCTGTGCTATCCCCACTGCACTCCTTGCCCCTTCCTTGAACTTTTCCTGGCACTATGCACCCCTTTTCCTTGTGTACTTGCTGCTCCACACACCCCCTACCTGAGCCATCCTGGCCCCTTCTGGAGCTGCAGCAGCTGCTTGCCTCACTTGTACTCGGATCTAAGAGTGGCAGCCTGCTGACACACCCCACACACAGATTGGATAGCCACGCTTTTTGAAATGTTTTGAGTGCCCTCATTTCGTTTCAAAGCTGTTTCGAAGCCTTTCATTTAGATTTTGCTGTTTCAAGCTCCAAATGCATCAAAACAACTTTGAAATGAAACACCTGTTGAAATTAATGGCTCCCTTTTTATCCTCTAGGAGTTGCAGGTGCTCAACAGCTTTGAAAACCAGATCACAATACTGCAACAAGTAAAATCAGCATGTTACACTTGACGGTCTTGCCAGTTTTCAGGCTTTCACAAGAAAGTTCATCAGAAAGTTTTAAGTAAACAGCCATGGACTTTGAAGTGCACAGATTTATTTTCACATCTTGTTGCCATGTGTTGTTGTCAAATGTACGTAAATCTTGAATCACCAAGACAAGAGGCAGAGTTCATAATAATGAAAACTAGGAAATGAATTTCAAAGGCAACCCCTCTAACCATATGACATAGTCCTGGTCCAGCATCCTTATCCTGTGTGTAATCCTTCTGTGTGAATCAGATTCCAGTAAGCAAAATAGACATAAACAAGCTAATGTGTTTTAAACATCAGTTTTATCTAGGACCACAAGTGTTAAAATGCCTTAATATTGTGGCTTTTATAGTGTCATTACAAAGCTGAGTTAAGGTTGCTTAAGGCATTTTGAGAGTGTACACTACAAAGTATAGGCATGTATGACAGCTTCAATCTTTAGCATTTTGCAATGATTTTAACAGTGCCTGTTACTGTTGAATGACTGGTTGTCCAAAATACCACAGCAGGATGCCACTTAATCTGAAAGCTAGTAATTTATTTTCCCCTTTTAGAAAGAATGCAGAGAATTTCGTGGCTGGGCTGCAGATTACTGCTGACCCAACACACTCCAGCTTTACTAAGGAATGAGTTAGGCCAGGGATCAGCAACATTTTTCAGCAGAGTGCCAAAAACACCCAGAACCTCAATTTGTAAGAAGTTGGCCTGCCAGGGGCAGATGGCTGGGGAACCACCAAGGGCTTTATCCTTCTGGCAGCGCAGCCTTGGCTCCTTCCCCACCATCCACCTCAAGGCACACATGCCAAGCAAAATTCCCTTGCGTGCTACACTCTGGGACATGTGCTGGGGGTTGTCTACACCTGGGTTAAACAGTGATGGGGAAACTGATAAGTGGCTGTTAATCCCCAGTGGAACAGTTTATGAAATTAAGTGGTTTTAATATTTTCATTACAGTTTGTGTAATGAAATGCACTTATAATAAAATTATATGTAGTGAAGCTTCATGTTAAAGAGTAAATTTTTGTTCCGTTGTAGGCTACATAGTACTGGGATGTTGTCATCACTTACCAGAGCTTGACATGGTTGAAACCTACTTCTGTGTGAATGTGCAGATGGGACTGAGCTCTGGTTTTTTCCCCCATGTCCTTGCATTTATCTTTAACAGATGTGTTTACTCCATAGATCAGACATGTTTTTGTAGCATCGATATTGGTTAATGTTTCTAGCAGTATTGCCACCATCATCCCTTTTCTCTAGGGTTAAAGAACATTAATGCTGTGAGAGAGTGTGTAGTGTTTAGACACCTTGATGAATATAAAACCTTATACTGAAATAATACTTCTCATATCACAAAACTGAGTGCAAAATTATGAGCAAGAACAACAGTGCAATGCATGAAGAGCTCCCAGAAGCTGTGGAAATGGTATTCTTCTTGTGGCTTTTATCTGAAAACAAAAAAATCCCAGTATCATTCTTTTTGAAGTATACACTCCTGAAGTTCCATCTCCCCGCCCCCAACACACACATTGTGACACACCAAAACTATCACAGAACTCTGAACATCCCCTTTTTTTATTAAATGGTAACATAGTGAACAGATTCTTTGCTGATTAATATAACAGATATATTCTGCAACATATTCAACTAATGTGACTGAAATTACAAATGTGACTGATTCACAAATAATTTGAATAAACGTTCTATAGGAAACAATTAGAGCAAAGAGGTGGTTTGGACTCTGCAAACTCACACTGTCTTGCTTCCTAAAGTCTCTGCAGCTCTAGAGTAGGTACGTGTTGCTGCAATGAATTTGGTGATCCAGTTTATACACCAGCTCCTATCAGCATATTGATCAGTGGATCTAGCATGTTAAATTGCATGAATTCTGTGACCTGTTCTATAAACTATGGTTTTCTGTGAAGAGAAGACGGGTACCTCAGTTACTTCCTCACCCTGGACAAGGAAACATCAATGTCACTTTAGTTTCTGTCATCACGTTAGCAGTTTGAGAAAGCAGTTATTCTCACAATGACTGCTGATTTAAAATTGCAAAAATCACAGGGAGGGCAAGTGCAAATGTTAGGACTTGGCAAATGACAGACATGAAAAGATAATTTCATAGTTTCATAGTTTCTAGGGTCGGAAGGGACCTGAGCAGATCATCTAGTCCAACCCCCTGCCATGGCAGGAAAGAATACTGGGCTCAAATGACCCCAGCAAGATGTTCATCTAACCTCCTCTTAAACACCTCCAGGGTAGGAGCCTGCACAACTTCTCTTGGAAGCTGGTTCCAGATCCTAGCCGCCCTGACCGTGAAGTAGTGCCTCCTGATGTCTAACCTAAACCTACCCTCTGCCAGCTTGTGACCGTTATTCCTGGTCACTCCTGGCGGTGCTCGGGG
>NW_017728915.1:9810954-9842090 GCF_001723895.1 Crocodylus porosus
GAGCAACTACAGAATAGCCCTCCCTGGTGATGACCCCTTCCTTCCATTGGGTGTAAGCCTCCTTTTTAGCAAGGAGACACTCCCGGATGCTTTTGGTGAACCATGGAGGCTTGTGTGCTCTCCTGCTCCCTTTGATCCTCGTCGGGATTACCTTCCTTTGGGCTTGGAAGATCATCTCCTTAAGGAAGGACTCCTCTCCTTGGATACCTGGCTCCCCTCCCCTCCGGGACCTCAGCGCTTCTCCAACTATCCTCCTTAGCTCCTTAGAAGTCTGCCCTCCTAAAATCTAGGGCTGCTGCTTTACTGCACGCCTTTGCCACCTTGCGCTGGATGGTGAATTCCAGCAGGCGATGATCACTGATTTGAGAGTTCTTGCTTCCTAATTGACTGTTGCTACCTCCTGCTTTCTGAATTGCAAAGATAGGAAGAGACTTGGAAACTTCTTAATAAGAGTGTGAAAAATGCTAACACAGTCTCCTCTAAAAAAGAGTAGGACTACAGAAAACTCTCACCAACTTTGTGGGAAGTCCCATAATATGACAAGCAAATTTCAAAAGAAATGATGTTTTAATATAACTATTTTTACCTTGCTTCACTAGTAGAATAATGTTATGCAATTCAATGATATAATAGAAACCACTGTCATTCATGATAAGTTTATTAGTCATTACAGATGCTCCTCTTTGAACAAGGATTTTGTTTTCTCTCTTAGGTTAATGAATACCGTCTGTGGTAGAGCACTGGAGTAGTTACAGTGCTTCAAAAATAATAAAGATCTTCTTCCCCATAGTGGGAATTTAGATTAAATACTTGAACTTCTGTAGCTTCAATTGGCTGTTCAGCTCTATGCAAATATGTATGGTTATGGCATTTGGGGTGTCTCTATAGAAGCACCAGGTGTCAATTTCCTTTAAGCCTGCAGCCAGTTGCTTTGAAAACCAATCATACTGGTATAAAGCAACTAGTATTCTTAAGACTCAGATCAGTAGTTTGCATCAGTTATACATCTGAAGCTGATCAGAGTTAATACTACACATGCGAAATAAAAAGCGAGCTGCATAACTGCAACCTAACTAATTTCAGAGAAAGGGTTTTTACTTTTTGACAATTGATCAAAACCATTAGCTTTAGTTAGCACGTCCTATTAAAATATCTTGTAGCCTCATAGTAATCTTTACTATGAAGAGCTTAAATTGCTCTTTTTTTTTTTTCCTTCCATTTGGGAAATCACAAGATTATGTGTACTTCCCTCATAACTTTGGATTACCTTCTATTGATATGTCAACACTAATTTCATTTTCTCGTTTACTCGAGTAAAGTTTGTTGATATAAAATGCTATAAAGAAGGAGAAAATCACTGCAAGCCACTAACATAAATGTTAACAAATTGGTGCAATCATATCCTGCTTTTTTTCTTTGGCAGCATTTTTCTGCATTAGGTAAAAAAAATCCCAGTGTGATTGATTATGTCTGAAGTTTACTTAGTAAGGCTGTAACTTAGATCTGTTTCTTAGCACACATGGTAGCATCTCTTAAATTGCTTTGCTTTCGCATTGTAGACTTCATGAGGCAGCTAATACACGTCTTTTTCCCTGTGGTTGAAACTCAGCTTGCGATTTGCTGTGCATAAGAAACAGCTTTTGGGAGAAGCGGAACCAGAGCAACAGAGTTGAGTTGCCAGTAGGAGCAGAAGAGGTGGAGGAGCTGAGTTGTCAGTCTGGGGCAAAAGTGAGCCTAATTGATGTGAGCCACAAGCAATTCCATGAGTGAAGGGCCTGGGACCATGGAGAGTGCAATTAGCAAGCTTAGAACTGTACTATACTTGTTAGTGCTATGAGTAATGTGTAAAGGAAGGATTGGTTCTGGTTGCTAAGAAAGCCAAGTAGTACAAAAGTAATTTTACTTGCTACCCTTTTGATCTGATTTTTTCAGTCTAGGCAGGAAAGAAAATTTAGAGTCTGCAAATTTGGCAGCAGTAGCTTAGATAGTTGCATTTTATCATATTGCCAACCACAGATATTCAGAAATACTGATTCAGACTTCTCCCAAACTTGAATTATTGTTTTTGATAATTTTTAGGGTTTTAATTTGCTTTCTAAATGTTAAGTATTGATTTTATGTTCTCAAGGTTTTCTTTGTAGCCAAGAAACTTTTTTTGTTTTGTTTTTTGTTAATTCAGCTCTTGTATTACAAAGCTTCAGGAACTGGGGGACATAAGTCAAGTTACCCTAAATCTGGACACTTGAGAACAATGTTGTCCACTCATAATTCTGTTGCTGTGAGCCATGATATGTTCCTGAAAACTTTAACATTATTAAAACCTTGCAGTTGTAAATGTTGCTCCTGCTGCAAAGATCAGATGGTTTAATTAGTAAGGTTTTTTTTTTTTTTTTTTTTTCCCATACTAAAAATGTAAACACTTTCAAGTACAAATTTTATACATGCTGACTTTGGTTTGAATTTTGATATCTTTGGAGCATGCCATATATACTGTTATGTAGCAGAAAACTCCCTTTGTACATTTCCCTTCTGGACATGGATATATAAGCCCCTTCTTGACTGCAAACTTCCCCCCCATTTTGTGCATTACTTTTCCCTTTTCCTTCTAAGTATTGGCAGAGACCTAGCACAGTCATTGCATGTGTGTGGCAAAGCTCAGAGCAAACCAGAAAGCTGAAGTGGCTTTCTGTAGGAGAAACTTAGAAACTACATCTACATATCAGTTAAGCTCAGTGTCACTAAAGAAATAAAAGAACTAAACTATCCGCTTCAAAGACACTAAATATATCCTGGTGCTAACCTAATTCACTTACTGTCACCACTAGCCTTTGATCCTCACAACTTCACATTGCATTTTTATATATTTCTCGTAGTGCATTTTTATAATTCATCTGTCTCATTTTTACAATGGCATTTTGTATTTTATACTTTTAAACCCTTAAGGAATGTACTCCCTGTAGAATGAAATTATACCCTGGAACATTGTTAAAACCTGCATTTAAATTGTAATTGTAAAGTGGTAAAATCTGCTATATTGGGCAGTCCCTTGAATGAATGCGAGTATGAATGACAAACCAAGTACCTCTGGCTGTTAATTGACAATAGCCTAGCCAGAGGAAGGTACCATTACAAAACTCTACCCTATAAGCCATTTTAAGCTAATCATGCCAAGAAACTGATTCCTGGAACTAGGCACCCACTCTATTGACTATTCCTGTAACACATGACAATACATCCATTAAGTCAATAAGTCAAGGGTGGACTCCCAAAACTTAAGGTACCAGCAGGCAGAGACCCTGTGACTAATGGATGTCATGTAGTACTCAAAACCCACATGCTACAGCATCCTCCAGATTGGGCAGCCAAGATGATGCTGGGGGGAATCACACAAATCTGCCAGAAAGGGATAAAAGGCAGTGAAGCATGGCCCTCAGTGGTGTTCTGTCATTCAGCACCTGACTTACCAAGACAAGGACAAGCAGGCAACCCCCGTTCTGGAGAAGCCATTGCCTTGAAGGAAGCTGAGCATTGGAGTCTGCTGTCAGGGCCTCGGATAGGTAAACATACGGACACCAGTGCTCTCTTGATCACTACAGCAGCTACTGTATACTATGCTGCATGGGTTTGAATGAGTGAGTGCATGTGCATATGTGTGTGCTAAGGTGACCAGTACCACTCATAACTCAAAGTTTGCATTTATGATTTTACTGGTAACTTTACTTCCCATCCAATAAACTAGAATTTATGATGATTCTGAGAGTCGGTCCTTTGTAGCCAACAATTGGGTATCTGCAGAGGTTAATAGTGGGGACTTCAGGATAAGCAAAAAATGGCACAAGTTACATAGAACAATGCATAATGTCATGGAAAATGGATTTCATTTCTAAAATGTTTTGTATTGTGGTATTGTATTGTGGTGTTTGGGTACAACACGGGATGCTTCCTGGTAAGGTCATTTCTCTTGTGAGTGGGTATAAAACCTCTAAAACAAAAGCTATATACAAATGTAGATTAGCAGACTGAGTAACATCTAAAATGGGCATCTAAAATATTATGAGTATACTCTATTATATGTTAAGTTAGGACTGTCCAGCTGGTAGTCTACAGGCTGAATGCAGCCCCTGAATAGTTAAGGTATAGCCCCCAGGCTTCTCGTCTGAGTACTGCTCCATTTGTGCATTGTTCTTCAGCTGTCACCATTGCAGTCTTTGGGCTCCCCTACATCCACTGCCTGACCCCACCCATGGGGGCAGCATAAGGCTGTGCAGTGCAGTGCAGTGCAGTGAGCCAGAGCTGAAGGAGACTGTGGCTGGGGAGGTAGGGGGAAGCTGGAGACCTCAGGCAACACAGTACTATACAGTACAGTACAGGGTGAGAGGGACATATGAGTTAACATCATGCATTGTAGTGGGTGGTGTGGCATGGGGGATGTAAGCCTGCATGTTGTGTGCCTGGGGGTCTGCAATCCATGGCTACTCAGATGTTAGACAACCGTACGTTAAGTCAAAAGCATTAGTATAACCAATATAACACAGCAGTTGCTAGTTACACCCTTTGGCTAGGGACAAATGTTACACATAAACTGGTTTAAGAGATCAGAAAATGGTTTAAACCTGTAACAGACTCCCCCAGCATCTCAGCATGCTCTCTGGGCTGGGAGGGGCTCTCTGCTCCAGCTGCAGGGCTGACCCTACCCCTCTGCTCTGTAGCTGGAGCAGGGACCGGCCCTAGCAGAGACACCAGCCGCCATGGCCCCATTAAGGCAAAGTGGGCAGGAAGAGGGGGGCTCTGTTCTGCATGATGTTCTGTTCTTCCCTCCTTCCCCTCTTTCCCCACTGCAGCTGGGTTCAGCCTGTCTGCCAGGGAGCAGAGGGGAGGGGGCTACAGCAGTGGCCTCTAGAGATGGCAGACCCCAGCTGTAGGGAAGGGACCGAGGGAGAAATTGACCCTTCTCCCAGCCCCTTCACCTTAACGGGGACATGCTGGGTTGGTTGTCCCACAGGGTGGGGAGGGGAACTCTGTTCTGTGCGGTGGTGGAGGGGGACTCTTCCTTCTCCTCCCTTTACCCCTGCTTCTGCAGGACTGGGAGGGGGGTGCTCCATGTAATGCTGCCCAGCATCAGATCATGGGTGGGTGACAAGGGGAGGCTCTGTTCCATGCTGGGGGGAACTCTTTCCCCTCCTCCCAGAGGGGCAGCAGGAGCGCAAAGCTCAGCTGGGCAAGGTATGGGTGTAAGGCTCCAGGGATGTAGGGACCCCCAGACACTCCCCCTATGGTATGCAGCCCCCACTGCCTGGCAGCAGCAGCAGCAGAAGGGGAGGTCAGGGCACTTGTGCTTGGTGCAGGCAGGGCTTTGGCCAGAGCTGCATGGCGGGAGGGGAATGGAGCTTGCCTTATCGCCAGGGCTCTGCTCCCTGAGCCTGCAGCTCCAGCACTTGCACACTGGAGCCAGCTGCTTCCCCTGCTCCCCACTGTGCAGGTCCCTGCACTCTGCCAGGAGTAGAGGGAGCCCTACCCTCTGCTTTCTGGCAGAGTCCGGCGCAGGGCTTCCCCTCTGTGAGTGCAGTGCTGCAAGCACATGGTGGGAGTGTGTGTGTGTGGGGGGGGGGGGGGAAGGGTCTCTACACGTCCCACCCTCCCTTACAGCCCACATACCCATACCCTGCCCAGCTGAGCTCTGCGTTCCAGCTGCCCCTCTGGAGGGAGTAGGAGGTGGGGGAAGAGTTCCCCCCAGCATGGAACAGAGCCTCCCCCTGTCCTGGTTGGGGCAGAGTGGGGGAAGAGTCCACTTCTGAGGCTGGGCAGTATCCCATACAGCCCCCACTCCCCACCCTGCAGTGATGGGGGAGAAGCAGGGGAAAGAGCCTTCCTTTGGGACCAGGCAACTTCACAGAGACCCCTCCCCACCCCACTGCAGTGGGGGGAAGGAGGAGGGAGAAGAGCCCTCCTAGCACTGAACAGGGCCCCCATCCAGGCCCTGTGGGAGTGGGAAAGAAGGAGGAGGAGGAAGAATTCCCCTCTGGGGCTGGGCAGCCTTGTGTGCTGGGATTCCCAGCTGTCAGGGAGCCACTGGGGCAGGCCTGCCAGGGCCTGAGCCTCTGGCCCTGAGCCTTCAGCGGGCTTCTTGCCCTCTCATGCCTCCCCAAGGGTAGGGTGCAGCAGTGGGATCCACCCCTCCCCTCCTGTGCTCCCCAGATGAGCTGCCTGCAGCTCCCATGCCCAGCACCTTCACCAGCCCCACTCCCTCCCTCACTGAGGGGACCTTGATCTCCTCCCCCACACCTCTTCCCTTCCCCCCACAGACTTACCAGCCAGACATTGCTCTTCAAGCTACCAGGCTACATTCCTGGCCGTATGCATGCTGCGGCTGCGCATGTGCACACGGCATTTATCGGTGACATTATCTGCTACATTGGCCAAAAAAGGCTGATTGCCAATAGTGTCAATTTTCCTTTTATTGGTGCTGATCCAATATGGACTGATATATTGGTGCACCTCTAGTATTAAGTGTCCTGTTATTTCCTCACTGAGGTAAGCAAGCTGATAAAAACATCCATGTGGTTTTTCTTTTTTTGCTGAGAACCTCAAAGCACATTAGCAAATAGTATTCTGTCCTTTTTTTACTTGAAGGTAGGTACTGCTAATCAGGATGTTTATGTACAATGGTCGTATTTCTTAGCAACATGAGACAGCACTATTTTGGTTTTCCCTACATTCCAAGCAAAGGTCAATATATTTCTTTGTAAAGCAGGAGGCTTTGTCCCTGTTAAAGTTGCAGTACAATAACTAGTTGTTGTACAAGTAATGGATTTAGATTACCCTTCATATAAAGGGCCTTGGTGTAGTAGAGTAATGGCTATTGATTCCATCATAACTTGAATGCATTGTTTTTATTTAATGGAACAACTTTCTACTTGTATTGGGTTACTGGCATTTGAAACTGAATAACAGCTCAGCTGAGCACTTGCGTCTTCAGCTGAAGACTGGTGCTTGTAGTAATTTTCCTGAAATTCAGTGGAAGCAAAATATCCTCGTGCAACTTGGGTTTTAGGTTTTATTTGTGGAAACGTGCACAGTGAGATGAATCCATTTGAAGAGCAGTGCTGCCTCTCATGTTTCTGCTTTTTATATAAGTTTTTGTTTTGCTTTCAGAATCAACCAGAGAAAGTCATGGAATTTCATTAGCAAAAGTCTCATGGGATTTGGAACTTCACAATTGTTGTCAGGGATGGGTGCACTAATGTTTGGAAGTATAGGATGTAGCTATGTTGGTCTAAGGACATAGGCAGACAAAATTATTTGGGTAAATCTAATATCTTTTATTAGACCGACTCAAATAGTTGGAAAAAATTCTTCCTTGCAAGCTTTCAGGCACAAATACCCTTCATCAGGCTGAGGAACTATACTGCAGATGCTTCCTCAGCCTGATGAAGGGTGTTTGTGCCCGAAAGCATTCAAAGATTTTTTCCAACTACTGTATTTGAGTTGGTCTAATAAAAGATGTTAGATTTACCTAAAGAACCTCATCTGCCTAATGTTAGGAATACTTTCTGTCAGCAATTGAAAATGAAGCCATTGCAAATGGCAGTGTTAATTTTGATACCTTGAACCAGGGGTTGGTAATACACTGGATCTGGCCCATGGAGCCACAAGCCTCTGCCTCTGCCTGTGTCCATGCTAATGCCATGCAGCTGGAAGCTGCACGTGTGCTGCCAGCACTTTCTTCAGCACCCCTTCTACTCTTTGGCTGCAGGGTAAGCACAGTGTCTAGTTGGTGAGGAGCAGTTCTGCACCTGGGAGGCAGGGGAACATGGGGAGAAGTAGTGGCAAGGATCATCTTCCAGCTGGTGGGGAACTACAGTGGCACAGGAGGAAGCAGCACCAGCACAGGCACATCTCCCAGTCACCCAGCCCCTTCCTGGCTGCAGGCAAAGCTCCCTATATGCTGCCAGAGCTACCCACCGTACTTCAAACTGGAGTTGGATTGTTCCAGCCCATGGCTTTTAAATGTTGCTGGTCACTGCTCTAAACAGAATTCTTATCCCCTTTTCCCTTATCCAAAGAGCAGGAAAATGTGCAGTATGTTCACACTAAACTGTTTCCAAAACTTCTGATAGTTGTGTCTTTAAAAATCTCTTTTTTGGTGTGATACTTGTGTGTAAACTTTTGATGGAGGCAGAAACCATCTCATCCTGTACTCATGCAGGGCTTAGTATAGTGAAGTCTAATTAAATTTTAGAAGCTCCCAGGCATGACAACAATACAACTAATAAAAATATACATTCAGTTGGTTTTCATTAGTGCTGACTTTAGGAATCCTGGTCCAAATATGGTGACAGTTAGATCAATGGTTTTTTGCTTGATCAATGTCAAGATTTTTGGAAGTCTGGCATTGCAGTTTATGCTTCTGTTTGTAGTAATCTGCCACAGCAAACTGCCATTTGAATAGCTGCCATCAGTTTTTCTCATTTGTTCTACACCTTTCTCCTGAGTTAATTAAAGAATATTGATGATCTATTTTCAGTCACCCAGCATGGGCACCCTGATGGGAGTGTATTTGCCATGTATGCAGAATATTTTTGGGGTTATTCTCTTCCTTCGATTGACATGGATGGTAGGAACAGCAGGTGTTCTACAGTCTTTCCTGATTGTCTTAATCTGCTGCTGTTGTGTGAGTATATGATCACATCATATTTATTTATTTATTTGATTTATATTCTGTCCTTCCTTACAAAGCTCAGGGCAGTTTACAATAAAAGAATCAGAATACTTATAGAACAGGACAAAACTACTTAAATGGAATTAGATTATCAACATAAGAGAGACCCTGCCCTAAACAATAGCTCACCCTAGCTTGTTTGCTAAATGTTTGTTCAGATAGGCAGCTTTCATAGCACTTCCAAAAGATGTTCAAGCTCAGGCTCTGATAAACCTCGTATAGTCAGGATGCATCTTTTGTGAAACTTGTAAAATGCAGCTACACATGAGGGCTGTGTGAAGTTTTGGTAGCTGATTTGATTCGGAGGAGATTCAGCCCAATTTGGGGATTGAATCTCTGAATCCAAATCAAATCAGGAGACCAATTGAAAGCTCTGGATTGATTCCAAAAAGCTTCAGAAAAGATTTGGCTACTTTGGAGATTTGGCCATAGACTAAACAGCCAGCTGACACAGTTGCCTCCAGTTGGTAAGTCTGTTGGGCTTGGGAGAGGGAGGAGGGAAGGGGCGTGGGAGAGGGAGGGATTGGGGCTGGGACTGAGACAAACTGCCCAGCCAAAGCAGGTGGCAGGATGTGGGTGCAGCTCAAGGCAGAAGGGGGTGAGCAGCTGCAGGGCAGAGCCACCACTCCCAGCACTGCTGCACCCATGGGAGCGGGGGCTATTCCCTGCTGCTGCTTGGAACGAGCCATGCCTGCATCTCACGTCCCCGCAACACCGGCTGGGCAAGTGACAAGAGGGCATAGCATCCTGTGGCTCCCTCTGCCAGGGCAGAAGCATGCACAGCCAGAGGATCTATGAGAGAACATGGCTGCCCTGCCTGGCCCAGCCTCCCACCACTTTAAAAAAAAAAAAAAAAGCCCTGTAATCACCAGCTCTGGCAGCAGGGATCAGGGCCTCTGAGTGATCATGGCAGAGTGCCCCCGCGCAGTGCGGGGCAATGGGAGACAGCAGGGATAGTCCCCACACTTATAGATTAATAGATTCATAGATGCCAGGGTCAGAAGGGGCCTCAACAGATTATCAAGTCTGACCTCTTGCCTGGGCAGAAAAGAGTGCTGGAGTCAGATGACCCCAGCCAGATGCCTATCCATCCTTCTCTTAAACATCCCCAAGGTAGGGGAGAGCACCATCTCCCTTGGAAGCCCATTCAAAATTTTGGCCACCCTAATGGTGAAGTTTTTCCTGATGTCTAGCCTAAATCTGCTCCCTGTCAGTTTGTGATCATTGTTCCTTTTCACCCCAAGAGGCACCCTGGTGAACAAAGCATCTCTGATTTCTTGCTGTACCCCCCCTAATGAATTTGTAGATGGCAACAAGATCACCTCTGAGCCTTCTCTTACGGAGGCTGAAGAGGTGCAGGTCCCTTAGTCTCTCCTTATAGGGCTTGGCCTATAAATCCTTAACTATATGAGTGGTTCTCCTCTGGACCCTCTCGAGGCTATCCGCATCCTTCTTAAAATATGAAGCCCAAAACTGGGTGCAGTACTCCAGGTGCAGCAATGCTGCATAGAGGGGAAGGTATGGCCTCCTTGGTTCTATCCACACGCTGTCTGGGAGGTGTGGCGGCTTCACCTGTCAGCTGGAGAGTGGCACCACGCAGCCGCAGCAGCCCCAGATTCGAGGCAGCGTGCTGTGCCCTGCTGAGCTGCACTGAACCTGCATGATGCAACAGCTGCTGCATGGGTGCCAGACGAGGGGGACGATCCCTGTTGCCCCCCATTGCCCGACGCTGTGCCGGGGGGCTCTGCCAGGAGTGCCCAGACACCCCAATTGCTGCTGCTGCAGCTGGCGAGTACAAGGCTTTTTTTTCCCAAAGTGCTGGGACTAGGCTGGGGCCGAGCAGGACAGCCATGGAGGCTTCTCCTGTGGCTCCCTCCACCTGGCAAGAGGCAGGCAGAGCTGGAGGAACCATGGGAGAATCTGGAGCTGCCCAGCTGTACCTGCTCCCTGGCCTATCAGAATCTCTAAATCTTTCCAAACTGGCATCGAATCTTCTGAGGCCAATTCAGCCAAAACAGTTTGAGACAGTGAAATCTCTAAATCAAATCACTGTCCTCCAAATCATCCGAATCCAAATCCAAATCAAGTATTTCCCTATTCGCACAGGCCTATTACACACGTGTATGCAACTAAGGTTCAGTCTGTGGCAGAAACTTTTTGCCAGTATAGCTATGTTTGTGGGGAGGCACGATTTTTTTTTTAATAAAATTTTTATTCAAACAAAAGTCCTAATAAAGATACAGTTATGCTGGCATAATTTATTTTACTTGGAAAACTGAAATAAGCTGTACACAAATAGCAGTGCTTTTGCTAGTATAAGGCTGTGAATAGACCCAACACTAAATTAAGAAAAATGCCAGACTTACTGCTCAGGAGCTCACATATGCTGAACTGATATAACAGTTTGTCTCTCCAGCTATATTGGAGCTAAACCATTGTAACTTTTTGAAGCTGAATGAAACAAATCTAGTGTTACAGCACTCTAAGCTTGCAGTTAAATCAAAGTAAATTAAAAAGATGAAATTATTACAAGTTTAGCTTCTGTGGTGCTTAGCCCATTCCTAACATTAATGATTCTCAACCAGATTGATGTGGCATGCTGTAGAGACATGCAGTTACCTACATAAGATTGAAATAGGCATCCATAGTATCAAAAGCATTCTGACCTGCTGTGCTCTTGCTTTGTTCTTTGCAACAGAAGAGTTGCTTTATTATTTTTTCCATAGTCAAAAAAACAAGTTGAAGGTAAAAAGCATTTTCTAAGGGGTGCCTGGAGTCTAATGAGGTTGAGAACCACTGCATTATACCACATGTCCAAGCAACACTCATTTCCCACATGGAGAGTAGAATATTATAATCTTTACATTTCTGTTACTGTCATGAACCCTTATTTTTTTTTGTGGCCGGGAAATGCTCTGTGGCAGGGGAGAATATATAGAAAGACATACTATGAAAGCTATATGTTATCATGGCATGTTTTCCTTACTGTTTGCCTAATTGCCATAACAGGAAAATTAAAAGATTAATTATAATTTTGAGAACTTTACATGGGTAAATTTATATTTGTTACCTTGTTCTCCACAGACTATGCTGACAGCCATATCAATGAGTGCTATTGCAACTAATGGTGTTGTTCCAGGTAATTAATGACCTTCTTATTTGGTGCAGTTTTTAAACCAATTTTTGCTTACCCTTCCTCTTATTAACATAAACTGAATGGTAGACTTTCAGATGGTAATGAGTGTATCGTAGTGTAATTACATTTAGACTTTTTTTGCCTTCTATTGAAAAACAAAATTAAGTGAGAAAGGAAGTCATTATCCAGATATGTCAAAGTACTGTGTTGAACTTTTCATGTGTTTAAAAAGTAACAAGTTAGAGCCTCAAACTATGACTTTGGCTTAAAAATAATGAGGATGTGTTTGTGAGGGTTTTTAAATTAATTTAGATTTTTTATTTCCCTTGTAGTTTTTGTAGTCTTTATGGTGTTAGTTTATTCACATTTACAGGCTTTCCTCCGATACACTGAGGATTAATAGGATTAATTTACAACCTCATACATATGTTCTGTATATTCTGAAATGGCAGATTCACAAGTGGTGTAAAAATATCCTTATCCTTATCTTGTAGCTGGTGGCTCCTATTTCATGATCTCAAGGTCTTTAGGTCCAGAGTTTGGTGGAGCTGTCGGACTGTGCTTTTATTTGGGAACAACATTTGCAGGAGCTATGTACATACTTGGTGCCATTGAGATTTTATTGGTGAGTGGTAACGCTTATGTGACAAGTTACTTTTAGAAAACACTGCAACATTCCTGCCCCTGAGGACAAGGGTCAGAGATTGAAGGCCTGGGTTTTCAAGGGTGACTTGGTCTGTTGGGGGCTCAATTCCGTACTTTCACAAGTTGTCTGGTGTTCTCTATTTTGAAGTCAGACTTCTTTTGAGGTGTGCCATTTTATATATAAAACTTTGAGGTTCTCCAAATCATTACTTTAGAAAACCTACATTGAAGTGTTCAGTATATCACTGTCAAAGAGAGAATGATTTGGATTGTAGGGGAAGAACTACAAAACTGTCCATTTTCAGATAATACCTGGGTGGGTCAAGTTGCAGGTTAGGATTCAGAATGGGCTAGAATTAATGGAATGAAATTCAGTAAGGACAAATGTGAAGTCCTACACCTAGGATGGAACAGCCACAAATGCAGATCAAGGAATGACTGGTGAGACTACAGCAAAAGGATATAGGAGCTATAGTGGACCATAGATAAATCAATCCATGTGCTCAAGGAAGACGTGGACAAGCTAGAAAGAGTCTATCAGAGAACAACAAAAATTATTAGAAGTTTAGGAAAAATTATATACAAGAAAAGGTTGAAAGAACTGGAATCTAGTCCACAGAAGAGAAGACTGAGGGAAAATTTGCTAAATTTTCAAATACCTGAAGGTTGTCAATAGACTGTTCTCTGTGGCCACAGGAGACAAGATGAGAAGTAAGGATCTTAAACTGTAGGAAGGGAAATTTTGGTTGGATTTGGGGAAGAACTTTAACTATGATGATGGTTAAGTTTTGGAACAGAGGGTCTTGAGAAGTTGAAATCTCCATCCTTGTAGATTTTAAGATGGTGGTTAGACAGACTCTTGAATGACTCAGGCAGGGATGGTCCTGTCTTGAATAACGAGTTGGATCAGATGACTTCCTGGTATCTCTCCAAGGCTTATTTTTCTATGATCCTTTAACACAGAACTTCCCTACAGGGTGAAGATCCTTTCTCAAAAGTATTTTATGAATGGCAGCTTGATTTATAATTTTGTATATAAAGTGTGTGTTAAAAGCAAATGGGAAGGAGAAAAATGTAATTTAAACTCTTACTTGTATTATTACATCAATGTAGCATGCTTTCTTGCTCTTTCAGACATATATTGCTCCACAAGCAGCAATCTTTCATCCTACTGGTGCTCATGATGCATCTAGTGCTACGCTGAACAACATGCGAGTTTATGGAACCATATTCCTCATCCTCATGGCCGTTGTGGTTTTTGTAGGAGTAAAATATGTTAACAAATTCGCTTCTCTGTTCTTGGCCTGTGTAATAATATCCATATTGTCCATTTATGCTGGAGCTATCAAGTCCATCTTTGATCCACCTGAATTTCCGTAAGTAATCTTCCTGGCTGGGATACATCAACCTGTAATTAAGAAATCCAAACCGAAACAAACAAACAGAAAGCCTTTACTTACTATAGAAGTTTCTTTAAAATTATCTAGCTAATATGTTCTGCATGTGCTTCGTTGCTCTAGAAATCAGTTACATTTAAGTCACTCATATATAAGGTAGCTGCAATCTGAATTTAATTAATGTTTTCTGGCAGAAGCCTGTGTAACAAAGCTTCTTAGGCTAAAATGAAGTGATCCACTGCATTCTTTAACTAGGTTTGGTAGAATGGTGCCTTCTCCAGAGCTGAGGAAAGGTTTGGTGGAAATTGACACTTTACTGTTTCCCCTCCCACAAAGAGCATCTCACACTCTAGGACCCCACACGACTCCCCGTGCAAACTCCGTTAATTTTACAGAGCAAAGTTATTTGGGAGCTTTGGGTACAGGCACTCTTTCTGTGATGCCATGACAGGAGCGGTGACTGGGTCCTAGTGCCCACCTTTCTCCTCCTGACTGGTGTGGGTTGTACTGGCCCACAGCCAGAAATATTGCTTAACTCTCGTGTTGGGCTCATCTATCTTAATTGCTTCTTTGCCAAGTATGAAGCAAGTAGTGTAAGGATGGTTGGGTGAGCGGGGCATGAGCTCTAGCTACTGCCTAAGGGGGATGCGTCGGCCTCCCAGCCCCACTCTGCTGCCTCCTGTTCCTTCTGGCTTCAGCCTCATGGCAAACAGCTGTGGCACAAGAGCACGTGTTTGTGTTTTAATGACATTCTAGGAAATGTAGTTTGTAGAGCAGCAGTGTAGCTCTCTGCTGCTGGGGGAGATGTCACACTGTTTTTTTGCTGCTGAAAAAAGGACCATGTCAAGGACCATGTTAATCAAGGTTTTTTGCCTGCTTGACATGGGTGTCTGTGGCATAAAATGAGGTGACATCTCCTATCATCTCTTAGCTACACGCCATGAACACCATGTGCCCACAGAAGTTGGTGGGGCACAGCAAGCTCCTGTAGGTGGCAGTGGCACTGTTGGCAGTAGGAACATGGTGGCAGCAAGCGGTGAGCTCCCACAGGTGTCTGCAGTGCTGTTGGTGGGGTGGGGGTGGCTGAGCACCGATCACTGCAGATGCTGCCAATGGTGTTGGTGGTGGCCAACAGCAATTGGGGACTACCTGCAGACACCGATGGCAGTGCCGGTGGCAAGGGGGGAGGGGAGGGGAGGTGAGCAGTGATCCCCTTCAGGCGCCACTGGCAATTTTGACAGCACCTTTTTGCAGGGGGTGCACCACCAAGTTCAGGGGGTGCACATGCACCCCCTACACGTCACCAGTGCTACATGCTACCTATTGCTAGAGCCTCCAAAGCCAGAAAGTAAAAAGAGGGATTGCCAGAGGTGCACACCTGGCCAGTTACAGCTGGGAGCAGCCATCTTTGTATAACACACAATCCTAAATTACTTTCTCCTTTCCCCTTCAGGATTTGTATGTTGGGCAACAGGACTCTGTCAAGAGATCAGTTTGATATTTGTGCCAAAACGATGGTTGTGGACAACATCACTGTGGTCACCAAGCTTTGGCAGCTCTTTTGTCACAATTCAAACTTTACCACTGATAACTGTGATGAATATTTTATGCTTAACAATGTTACAGAGATAGCAGGGATTCCTGGAGCTGCAAGTGGGATATTAAAAGGT
Organism: Crocodylus porosus; assembly: GCF_001723895.1. NCBI lineage: Eukaryota > Metazoa > Chordata > Crocodylia > Crocodylidae > Crocodylus > Crocodylus porosus. The sequence goes on from NW_017728915.1 coordinate 9,826,522, forward strand.
ATGATGGCAAATGCTGCCATATTAAAGGAAACCCTCTTAAGTGGCAGACAGAGCAACTGGAGAAGATTGTTCTGCTCAATGCTGCAGAGGGAGGCTAGACTAACTAATTCAAATTACAGTGAAAAAAAAATTCTTGGTAAGCCAAATGATACAGTCCTATAAAGAAAAGACAGTATTAATCGTTTTCTTTTCTGATAACAAGATTGGCTTTTGTGCACTAAAAATGACTGAATTGGATCTGCACATGTGATAACTTTTTAATAGAAAGCCATCTACAATGCACCATAGGATAAGTTATATGTCATATCATTTTCAAAAGAACGTTGAAGGATCTGAATTAGAGCACAGTAGGAGCATTTTACTTAATAGATCTTAGATGGAAGGAACATAGAAATATATGCATGAAAGTGATTTACTGACTTCCCTGCTTTCTGCAAGTTTGCAGCAAAGCTTTAGAATAAAATATGGGGCTCAATGAACAACTGTTCACCAGGATACCCTGGGAGTAAACTAGAAACAATGGCCACAAACTCCTGGAAGATAGTTTCATGCTGAACATTAGGAAAAACTTCTTCACAACTAGGGTGTCCAGACTATGGAACAAGCTCCCCTCAGAGGTGGTGCAATCACCTACTCTAGAGGTCTTCAAGAGAAGACTGGATGGTTACCTGGCTGGGGTCACCTGACCCCAGATGTCTTTCCTGCTTATGCAGGGGGCTGGACCTGATGTTCCTTTGGGGTCACTTCCAGCCCTATGAGTCTATGATTCTACAATTATTCTCCTCTATTCACCACTAGTAAGGCCATATCTGGAGAACTGTGTCCAGTTTTGGGCCCCCCACTACATAAATGATGTGGAAAAATTGGAAAGAATCCAGCAGAGGGCAACAAAAATGGTGTGGGGGTTGGGGAACATGACTTACTAGGAAAGACTGAGAGAACTGGGCTTATTTAGTCGGGAGAAGAGAAGACAGAGGGGATTTAACAGCAGCTTTCAACTCCGTGCAGGGGGGTTCTAAGGAGGATGGAGCTAGACTGTTCTCAGTGGTGATAGATGACAGAACAAGGACCAACAGTCTCAAGTTGCAGCAAGGGAAATTTAGGTTGGATATTAGGAAAAACTCTCTCACTAGGAGGGTAGTAAAGCATTGGAACAGGTTACTTAGAGAGATGGTACAATCTCCACCCTTAAAAGCAGATTTTTAAGACCAGGCTAGATAAAGCCTTGGCTGGTATGATACAGTTAGGGACGGTCCTGTTTTGAGCAGAGGGTTGGCCTAGATGACCTCCTGAGGTCCCTTCCAACCCTAATTTTCTATGATGCTATGAAAATAGAAAATAAATCAGTTTTAAATTTTAAAGGGTACAGGTGTCCTCATTTTCACAAGAAACATTAACACAGCCTCTAAAATAGATGCAGCGCGTATTCCATGCAGTGTCAAAACATATTTAAATGCAAATCAATGCAGTGCCATAATTTTTTCTACTTCCTAAAAAATAAATTAGCTTTTGGGCAGAAAACTGGTCAATCCTACCTCTTCAGGTTTCCTTAGTTCTTATGTATATGGATGCTGTTTTATTTGATTTGTGTGGCAGTATTGCATTTATCTTGTATTGGCTAGATAAGTTGTATCCATGTGGCAAATAAAAATGGAATTGCATGTGGTGAATTAATACAATCAAAATATAAACCCTTCTAGTCTATTTATTGGTGATAATTTGAAGATAGTTGTAATTATTGTCAGGTTGGCAGGAAAATACAGCCTAGAATTTTTTTCCTGTTTTGAAAGCTAAGTGTATCTAGTGTTGAAATTATTGTAACTCATTAGATTTCAGTCTTTGAACCAAGGACTGTGCTGCTTTGAGCATATCACTTAGTAAGTTGGGTTTGTAATCATGTGTCCTAAATGTCTGGTAATAAAAACATGTTTGTGTTAACCTTTCTCTCTTTTTTTTTTTCTTTCCTGCTCTGTTCTTGTGATAACACTTCCTTACGTCAGATAACCTGTGGAGCAATTACTTGGAGAAAGGCGAAATACTGGAGAAAGCTGTTCACTCATCACTTGATATACGTGGGCTGAAAAGCAATCTTCATCTTTATGTGCTTTCTGATATAGCCACTTCTTTCACAGTCCTAGTTGGTATCTTCTTCCCTTCAGTGACTGGTGAGAATACTAGAAAGAGACAAATTTGTGGGATTTTTATATTTTTCTTTGCTCTTTTTGTTACCAAATATATTTTACGTAAACTTAATGTTTGTGTAGGTATCATGGCTGGTTCAAACAGATCAGGAGACCTCAAAGATGCACAAAAATCTATTCCTGTTGGAACAATTCTTGCTATCATCACCACATCATTAGTCTGTATCCTTTTAAAATTAGAGTAGATTTTTAGCACATTCTAAATGACTCAGTTGAACTTTTATTGTGCTCCCAGTTCATTGTACTATCCTGTGAGGACTAAAATACCACATCACATGTCAGTAAAACTCCATACTCTGGTTCAGCTGAAAATATTCAAAATTTGTGCCTCTTTCCCACAACATGCTACTTTGCTTTCTGGATTCTGCTCTTTGCCATTTGATTAAAGCAAACTCATGGACTCTCTGGCATTTTAGGTTGGCTGAAAGCTGGAGACATTCATAAGAAACAGGGACAGCCATTAAGATTGGAAAAGACTTTAAATAAAAGAATCTCTGAATTTTAGTTCCTTTTTCTAAAAGAAACAAGTCTTTTATTTAGTAAAGTGTGGGGAGTCTGTGTTCTCTTTCACATAAAGTGAGTGTTTAGTAATGGAAAGGGCATGGAAAAGGCTGAAAGATGGCCAGGGATTAAGATGCAGTTACTGTTTTCTATGTTTGAGACAAAAGTTCAGCAGTAGAAAAGAAGAAGGGGTAAAGAATGCATTAAAAAGGAAATCAAAAGATACAAGGCTGGTGGTAATGGAGTTTTATAGCCCCTAGTGTGCCAGGTATCTTAGGAATCAGAACTTGTGAAAGTTGTGATATCTTTTATTAGACCAACTATATATTTGCAAAAAAAAAGTGTTCTATTTGCAAGCTTTTGGGCACAATCACCTTTCTTTAGGCATAGGAGAAAGCAAAGATTTTAAAATTGCTCCTATGTAGAAATGAAAATTCATATTTCACAGGAGAGCTGAAGGTATATTAAGAAAGCTGACACCCTGGCTCCTGCCCATTTTTCCAGTGAAATCTGCATGTTCACACAGCTCAAACTGCCTCAATACAAGATAATTTCCTGCCCAGGAGAACTTTCCATCACCCCAGACTACTGTGAAATATGAAATATCATAACCAGAAGGAAACATGCAACTGTTCTAACTTTTATCTGAGCCCAGCTTGCACAAAATGAACTATTCCAACCAGGAGATCTTTATATACCTTCAGCTCTCCTGTTAAATATAAATTGTCATTTCCACTTAGGAGCTATGTTACAGCTGCATTTTCCTATCTTTCTCTTCCCTCCCTCTCTCCTTCTCTTCCTCTCTCTCCCTCTCCCTCTCCCTCTCCCTCCCTGCCTTTCTCTCCCTGTTTCTCCCCCCTCCTTCTTCCTCTCTCTTTCCTCTCTTTTTAGATAATTGAAGCTTTGTCTGCTGGATGACTCTCTTCATAGCTAGACATTTATACGCCATCCACTGGAAGGTTCATAACCTAGAAAAACTTTTAGGACTAGTCAGGCTCTTCTAATATTCTTAAAAACATAAAATAAGAAAAACAACTGTAAAAGGTCCTGGGATCTAATGTCTGGTGTTATGCCTTATTGAGGGTTAAACAGTAGTTTAACCAGCAAGCTGAAATTGTTTACAGCTGATTTAATTCGTATGTAGCTTACGAATTAAAACCCTACCATATTTTAAATCATTGGTTTAAAATTTGTTTGAATTTATTGCAGCCATAATAGTAAACACCTACTTTCCTTAACATATTCTGTATCCAAGACTTCAGCTGTGTGGTATTATTTGGAGCCTGCATAGAAGGTGTAGTTCTTAGAGATAAGTAAGTAACCATGAACTGTTTTACCATTTTAGCATGTTTTGTGGTGGGAGAAGATTGTTCCCTGTTTTTTTGGATTTTTTTTGTTTGTCCACTTAGTTTGCCAAAAAGCTGCAGTGTGAAATGATCCACCATCACTATTGCTCTATGTTGGAATGCCTGATATTGGATTGTATTAAGTATTCTGTGTTTAACAGTGGCAGTTTTATGTCTAAAAACCTCAGGGAAAGAAATCTGAAGAACATTGCTAGTCAGGGCTTTAGCAGTACAGTTCAGTTTGTATTACAAATTGCTTCTCACCAGGTGAGGATGCAAAGTAGTGCTCAGATAACAAAGTGATAGGCAAAACAAATTGATGTGGAAGTCTGAAGTATTTAGGAATATTCCTCATACTAGAGTTTCTCTTCAAGAAAACATTCAGTTTTGTTTAAATAAAATCTTTAAAAAATATACTCAAATGAAAGCAAATGCAGTAATAAAAAAGTCTCCCTTAAAATGAAGTCAGAATGGCCAGCATTTCTTTTTTACAGGTATGGTGATGCAGTGAACAAGAACTTAGTGGTGGGCACACTCTCTTGGCCCTCACCTTGGGTCATTGTGATAGGGTCCTTCTTCTCTACCTGTGGAGCAGGTTTACAGAGCCTCACTGGAGCCCCACGACTGCTACAAGCCATAGCCAAGGACAACATTATTCCTTTTCTCTGGGTTAGTATATATTAAAATGGAGGCTATTTTGTTTTGGTTTTTTTGCTGTATGCAGCTACCATTCACCCTGTGGCCTAGCCAACCATAAGAAGTTATATTTCTGGGGACTGGAAGAAGGAGATCTGAATTTGCATATGCCATAAACCTGATACTTAGATCATTTGAGAGTGATAAAATGTTGAGGACTATGCACACATAACATAGGCATCTCTGTGTAGAGAAGCATAAAGTGATTAAGTTAATGATGGAACCCAAGACCCCTAGCAGACTGCCATTTTTATGTGATTAACATGTTAATTGTACAATAAATTTAGTATGTGTCACATACAAGTTTTTTAAGATGCAATAAAATGCCAAACCAACCACAAAGATTTAATAGTTTTCATAGACATTAGGTCTGGAAGGGACTTCAGAAGAGCATCGAGTTCAGCCCCCTGCCTGAAGGGTAACTGTTTCTATGTAACACAGAACATCTTTGTGGTTGGTTTGTATCATGCTTATTTTTCAGTGTATGCCATATAGGCATCCAGGAGCAGTGTGTGCAGCCCAGCTGCATGTGAACCTTTTAAACATGTTAGCCTGTGGGAAACTGGCAGTGGTGCTTTTGGGCTGCAGTAAGCCTTTTAAATGTCTCAGGCCTAGAGAACCTGAGCCCAGGAAGACTCCCTTATGTCAGACTCCTAGTGCTTTGGCGCATTTAAAATATAGATATGCAGTTGAGCCCCAGTGGGTAGCAGAATCCCAGGTTTAAGTTCCTGTGCTGCTCTGAGCCTGAAATTGAGGAGCTTCTCCCTGATGTTGGGTTCCTGGCACCCCTGGACTTTTACAGAGTGCTTTATTAAGATCCTGCTTTGCTGTGAGCCCACTGGGGACAGGTCTGTCTTTCAAGTTGCTGCAGGTAGAGGCAGACCATGCAACTGGGATCAGACGAATTTTATCCCTCAGTTCCAAAAGCCATGCTTCCTGCCATTCATATCTGTTGTGGCTGGATGTGTGATCAGGTATAGAATTCCTTTGATCCCAGTCATATGACTACATTAACATCTGCAAGGGGCCCAAGAATAAGGAAATGTTTTAGAGTAAATGGCCATTACTCAGAAAGATAATTGAGATGTGAAAGTGGAAGTATAGAATACAAGAACTGAAAGCAAAAGCTGCAGGAAATAATTTGATCAATGTGAAAACCCTAGTGAGGCCTGTTTATATTTTGTGCTGGTTTTGCTTTTTCTCTTTAAATGTTTGTTACCATAATACAGAAGCTGAAACACTTCAATAAGGCTAGAGAGTCTGAGAGACATATTTTTTGGTTAAATAAATAAAGGTGAGAAAAATTAGGTCTTTACAAAAATTTGGAAGAAAGGAGACCAAAATAAGATGGTCCATATTTAAGTGCTACAGGAGAATCATGATTAAAACTATGTGAGGCACTACAACACTAAAAACATATAGTCAAGAAGAACTTCAGGAGAGATTGGTTAGTAAGTTCCTTAGTCAAGCACTGGGAATTGTTTGTATTGAACACTTTAAAACATGGGGACTTTGAAAGAGCTGATAATCTTGCTTTAATGTTTTCTTCTCAGGCTTCTGTTAAGTATCAAGAGACAGCCTGTGCCATCAGGGAGCAGTCCCAAGAGGGACATACTTCAGTTCCTCTACTCAATAACTATTTTTCTATCATTGTTCCTGAAGAATTAGGAAGAAATTGCCTTTTACCAGGACTGAGAAGCAAATATTGAAGCAGTAGCTACTTTTTAGTTGTTGCTAAACAACTGGGTGCAGTCTAACCCATTTACTTAACAATTCCCAAAGCAGGAAGGAAACATTCTCTTTTTTCCCTAAAAACTGGGAGAAAGGATGGGACAAGTATTTTATATTTTCAAATTCTGTTACCTGAATAGTCTTTTAAAAAAGCAACATTTTAATGGAAAAAATGTGTTTTTAAAGAACAATTTGGATGGTTATTTGGTGTCTTTATTAACAAGTCCAGCATCTAATTCAGTGGCCAAGAGAGAGGGATTGGAATTAGCTGGACCCTGTTCTACTTTTTAAATGAAAGATGAAAACATAAAGCAAATCCTGCTGAGGTAAAAAATACAGGCTATTTTCAGTCATTATTAAAACCATTTATAAGCAATGCAACATTGAACAAAATATCAAAAGTTATAGTACAAGTTAGTAAATATCCCTGTTTTCTTCATGTTCAGGTTTTTGGTCATGGGAAAGCAAATGGTGAACCAACATGGGCCCTTCTGCTAACAGCATTAATTGCTGAACTGGGAATTCTTATAGCTTCCCTGGACATGGTGGCTCCAATTCTCTCAATGTAAGTGTCAGTTTTATATATGAATCACAAAGTAAATAGGATCTGCTTTTAGAATTGTGCTATTTGTATTGATTTTTAGAAAGTTGTGACCGGAACATAAGATCCATTTGCTTAATAAAATAAGCATCCTGATATCCAGCTACATTCACATGTAAAGTCTCTTGCCTGTGGAGCACATTGTGGCTAAGTACAGATGTCAGAAAGCCTGAGGCTGAATTGATTCTGTCTTTGCAATTTAGTCTAAGCTTCATGGGATTGAATCAATAAGCAAGTGAATAGACATTCACTTTTGATTCTGGAAATGCAGCCACATGCCTGCAGTGGCCCAGCCAGAAGCTGGGGGGCTCTAGAGCACGCCTCCCTTTTCAGCTGGAGCAGACAGCTTAGGCCATGGCTAGCCTGCTCACCCTGCAAGGAGGGGTCTGTGGGGGAGGTGCAAGGCATCCTGAGAGGCTGGGGGACTGTGAGTTAACTTGAATCTGGAGTGGATCTGGGACAGACGTTCAATAAACCGATTTAGCCTAAATCAGTTAAGGCTGATACTATACTCATCTAGGTTTATCTTAAAGTGGTTTTGCCATTTTGAAAGTGATTTATGTGCAATGAACAACTGCTGTGTTACAGATTTGAACCAGTTTACAGTCCCTTATACCAGTTTATGTGTAACTTGTGTCCTTAGCTTATGAGTGGAAGTTATTTTTGCCAGACTTGGATTGGTTAGAGGTTTAGCATCATTAACAAGGCTGATTGTGTTATTTGTGTATGAGAGAGAGGGCGACACTCAGAACTTCACAGACATAGTCTGCATAAACAATTCTGAATATGTTTACTAAATTGTTCCTTCCCTAGGTTTTTCTTGATGTGTTACCTTTTTGTTAATCTGGCATGTGCAGTACAAACCCTTCTTAGAACTCCAAATTGGCGGCCCCGATTTAAGTACTACCATTGGTAAGCAAATGAGCTGGTCGTCTTTTTTTTCCTAGGCCCATATTCCTTAGTGTGTATGGAAGAATGCTAACCCTCCATATAAGTGCAGGAGCCTCGTAGGGGAGAGGGGGTGATTAAGTGTTCTCTTCTTCTGGATAGAGATATGAAATGCAGCTTTAGTTCTATAGTTTATCCTGGCACCCAGCATGAGAAATAGTCCCTCTGATCACCTTCGGGTGTCTGGCAAAATGAAACAAAGATACCATGTCCTGAGGCCGCAGAGATTGAGGAAGGATCATTTATGATTTACATAAGTTCTTCCTACTATCTGGTAGTGTGAAGGGATGCAGGAAGAAAATCCTGTGGTGTTCAGTGTGGATCAGAATTAAGATGTTTAAGATAGTAATAGTATCCATTCTCACAATAGAGTATTGTAACAGTGATAAGGAGGAGTGCATAGAGTATATTTTACTGTTGTTTAGTTCAGAAAAAAATCAGAGGATGAAAAAACCTTTTAGGGGAAAGGAACAAAAACAATGCATTTGCTTTTAGCCCTCCAACCCCCAAATACTTGCCAATATTTTTTATGTTTTCTTTGTTTTTAGGGCATTGTCATTTTTAGGCATGAGTATTTGTCTTGCATTGATGTTCATTTCATCCTGGTATTATGCCCTGGTGGCTATGCTTATTGCAGGCATGATTTACAAGTACATTGAATATCAAGGGTAAGTGTTTCTAATTGAGTGGGATAAGGAAGAAACAACATATTTCTTTTTTTAATAACTTATCTTTAGATTTAACATTTAGTGCATGGATTGCCGTAGCCTTGGGATCATGGCAGAGTCATGGAATTTTTTCTTTGTTAGAATATTTTTGCAACCACTTTGCAAAGGAAAACTTTAAAAGATTTCCTTTATATGCATCTGCAGGGTGGCCCTAGAAATTTGACCACAGAACTTGGAGGCCCCTTTGTCAATCTGTTTCCCTGCTGCTGTTTACTTTCTTGACTTATATTACTGGCAACAAAGGAAGCCTGTGGGTAGGCCTCTCCCAACGGCTGGTTCTCCCACCCTTTATGGTTTATAAATTGGTCAGGCAGAAGGGTTGACCCACTATAATGGGAGTAAGGGAATCAGCATGCTAAACTCTGAAACTTTGTTTGGAATACAGTAAGCTGTTTATAACATGGTATCAGAGTGATAGTTTGCCCATATACTTTCACTTTCATAACTTATGTTGTCTGTGTATGTGGGAGATCTTGTTCACTGAGAAGTTTTTTCTTTCTTTTAATAAATTGTAAGCTAAAAAACATAGGTACCACAACCATAAGCTTGTTGAAAAATAACCAATTTTCCTGCCATAGCCAGAAAGTTGAGCAACGTTAAAATAATCTAATTGCTAACATTTGTGTTCTTTATAGTGCAGAGAAAGAATGGGGTGATGGTATCCGAGGTCTGTCACTCAGTGCAGCCAGATATGCCTTGCTCCGACTGGAAGAAGGGCCTCCTCACACCAAGAACTGGAGGTATGCATTTTGATATGTAAAATGCAGCCGTTGCCCAGCTTCTAGGCCTGCGTATAGTGTCTAAAACAATAAATTAATGGCATGCAAAGATTAGATTGATCCTGAGCAATAGTTTTGCTGCTGGGTCATGAGAGACTATAGGGCTGTGGGAGCGGCACTTAGGGGGTCGCTCCTCCCGGATGTGGGTCATGGGCTGAGGAGGAAGAGACAGGTCGAGGTAGCCAACCAGAGACTGTGGCACTGGTATCATTGTGAAGGCTTTGACTTCCACAATCACAGCCCGCTCTTTGGTGAGGGAGGCAGTGGTCTGCTGGGAAGAGACTGGCTACACCTCACTCTACCTCTTCTCAGCCAGACTTGCTGACCTGCTCAACCAGGCTTTAAACTGAGCCCACTGGGGGATGGGGGTGTACTGCCACTGGAAGCCCACTGGGCAGCTTTTGTAAACCCAGCAGGCTAAGGCGATCCGTAGGGAAGGCAGAGGCCCCCAACGAGACACTTACTTACAAGCCTGTACATCAATGCCAGCATCTTGGGAAACAAACAGGAAGAACTGCCCCTCCTGCTAAACAAGAAAGATTACAATATCATAGAGATAATGGAGACCTGGTGGGACTCCACCTATGGCTGGGCCACAGGTATAGATAGCTATACCTTGTGCAGGAGAGAGTATGGGGACAAAAGAGGTGGGGGGGGTAGCTCTCTATGTCAAGGAAAGCTGACATTGGCACCCAGGGGAGAAACTGGAGACTCTCTGGGTCAAAATCCATGGCGAACAAGGCACAGGGATACTACAGACCTCCTAGCCAGGATCAAGAACTTGCCAGGAGTTTGCCAGGAAACTGGCTGAGGCTGCATGCTCCCGTTACATGGTTGTCATGGGAGATTTCAGGTACCCAGACATCTCTTGGGAAGAGCACTCAGCCACATCTGAATGGTCGCAAAGCTTCCTCATGTGCGTGGATGACCTCTGTCTGACTCAAGAAGTCTATGGGCCAACGAGAGGCAAAGCACTACTTGATCTGGTACTGGCAATGAGGGATGGCTTAATCAGTGACCTAATTATTGAAGGGAAGCTGGCAGACAATGACCATGAGCTGATCACCTTCACCATCCACCATAAAGCTGGCAAGTCAGTCAGCAAAGCAGAAGTCGTCGACTTCAGGAAAGCTGACTTTCACAAGCTCAGGAGGCTTGTTGGTGAGGCCCTAAGGAACCATGACCCAAAGAGGAGGAGGGAGTTCAGGTAAAGTGGTTGCTCCTCAATGGAGCGATCCTGGAAGCTCAAACAATGTCTATTCCTTCTGAGAGGAAAGGCAGCAAAAGAGCACAGCATCCCCCTTGGCTCTTCAGGGAAGTAGTGGACCTCCTGAATCTAAAAAGAAAGACCTATAAAGGATGGAAGGCTGGATCCACCCCAAAGGAGGAGTACTCTGCACTGATCTGGACCTGTAGGGAGCGAACCAAGAAAGCCAAGACTGCGACTGAACTCCAACTGACTACACACATCAAGGAAAATAAAAGTCCTTTTTTAGGTATGTGAGGAACTGGAGGAAAAGCAAGGGTAACACTGGACCCCTGCTAAACCATATGGGTCAACTGACACCCAGGAAAAAGCTAATCTGCTTAATGGGTATTTTGCATCAGGTTTTCACCAGCCCCGAGGGAAGGCCCTGCTTAATACAGTACGGGATGGCCAGAGTGAGGGGGATCTGTTACTTTTCATCAGTGTTGACCATGTGAAGGAACACCCTGAGAGGCTGGAGACCTTCAAGTCAGCTGGGCCATATTGTGTGCCTTTTCTTGCCTTTGGTCACAGAGTCTTTGCCCAGGCTCTGCATAAGTTCAGGGGCTGGAGGTAACATAAATTCAGTGAATGCAAGGACCCTTACATTTTGTAGTACTACTGCAGAGAGGTGTGGTTCCAGCTTCAAAAGCTGAGTTAGTGGCCAAGAGTGACTTCTCTTGACCTCTTCTGTTTTATAAGCTTAAAACTAGATCACATAGGCTAAGTGAATTTTGCACAGGAAAAACAATTCTACAGTTGGTAACCAGAAAAAGCAAATCACAATGGGGTAAGAAATCCTAATTAATGGAAAGTTGCATATGTACATTTTCCCTGCTCATCACTATTGTTGATAGCACACCTCAACCTCTAAACTAGAAATATGTTACAGGCTTACCGAGCAATCTGCTGCCTTTTCAGAGGAGTAGAAGCCTACCTTGTGACATACTTCAACCCCAGAGGTACACTCCTGGGGCCTTGTCACACTTTCAGGGATACTCTTCAGTCCCTCTCCCCTGTCTACTGCTTGACTGTTGAGAACAGAATGAGATGCACCAGAGGTCACCTCCCTGACCCTTGGTGCCTCATCTTTACCTGCCTCACCAGGGTCTTTGCCAGCTCTTAGCAGAGGGGGTTTTCCAGGTAGAAGAAGCACACTGTTTTCTGATCACTTGCTCAGAAAAGACAGATTTCCCCTTCCTTGGAAGAGACCTGCCTGACAATAGGTGGGTTGTAAAAATAACAAAAGGATTTATTTTAAAAACAAGAGAAAATGTAAGAAATCAGTAGCCATATGTTAAGACATGGACAAGGCTATAAGAATAAAAAAACAAAAGGAAATATTAGAACAGTAACCTGTTCTTACCCTGCCTCTTACATCCGAGAATGCAGTTGTTACTCAGCCCACTAGCTGAGGGACTCTAGTATTTCCCTATGCCTGGGAAAACTAAAGACAAAGACTTGCTCTCCAGGCTTAAGTATTGTTTCTTATCTGTCCACTTAGGTACGTTACCATTGGATTCTTGGAGAGTCCACACTATGCTTGTAACTTCCTTTCCTACCCAAAGGTGCATATTTATCAGACTAAAAATCTTTCCTGATTTAAGTGTGACCAGGAGAATATTTTTATCCTTTCAGATATATCTCAAAGACATCGTCTTATTTAATTTCCCCACTACCTCTTTTCAGGCATTTAGTCTCTGAGCCTCTTCCAGGTGTGAAACTCAGTATGCAATTCTGGTCTTATTATAACTTTTAAGAAATGCATTGGATATCAAATACCACAATGCATATAAGCACAAGGTTCATATAGCTGAGTACAGCTTACTGTCCCTTGTCCTTTGAGACTACATGAGCCATATTAGGAAAACAAACTCAAGAAAACACCCCACAAACAATTTGAATTATAGTGGGGTTTGTGACATACCTTAAATAAAACAAACTGAATTAAAATTTATATTTGTTGATATTAATGATATTGTTACCATATTTTGAGTTCTGGGAAAAGAAAAACAATGACTGCCTAGTGCTGTCATTCAAGATGCATGCAGCAAGTAGGCAGAAACCACTTGTCTATTTTGAATGTTCTTAATTTCCATGGGTTTGGTACACAATAGTCATATCATCTTACTGCATAAATAATGTATATAATCTACAAACATTGGACAGAACCATGAAAATCCTCCCATGTAAGTAAAATACTAATGCATATCTCTTAAACTGAGTACTTGAATTTTTTTTAATACTAAGTTCAAAACTGCACAAAACAGAGGTTGTCAACTGGGGGTATAAGTATTCTTAGGGGTACTTAGAAAGGTGGTCAGGAATGCGGGTAGGTGGATGGGAGGGAGGGGATGGAGTATGCCTTGGGGTGTGGCAACATCTCCTTGGCCTGTACCCACACTTTGCCTCTTATGTGAGGGATGGGGAGGGGCACACCAGGCACCTCCAGCCCCACACAGCATATCATGGTGCTTCCTGCCTCCACCCCAGCTTGCTCTCCTGATTGGCTGCTGAGCCACCACCCTCAGCCAATAGCCAATGGCGAGGAGGCGCCATGGCCACCCTCTTCCTGCAGGGGTCTCAGTGGCAGAGGAGAGAGGAAGTGCATTCTGTTCCCAACCCCGGTGACGCATGTTTGGCCGGACATGAGGCCTGTCAGCCCGTAGAGCTGCACATGCTACCACTTGTGGGACAACGGTGTAGAGTATGGCACGTAGCCAAGGGGGGCTGCGGTGCCTGGTGTGTGAGTTCATGCTGAATTATGTAAGGGCTGAATTAAGCACAGGCTCAGACCTGGATGTTCAATTTAAAACTTTTATTGTTTCACAAAGTCATAAACTAAGGAGGTCTGTTGGTTCACGAGGTTCCCAAATCAAATTTTTAGACAAAAGATACAAAACTGTCCACACTCGAAGAGTGAGGCATCTAACATAACTTTACTATTACTTATATATGATAACATTTATACATATGCATTTCTAATTCTTACTTCTATTGGTTATTTAGTTAACTTATCTATATTATAATATCAGGTGATACGCTCTTTATTATAATTTATACGCTTATGTTAATTCCTAATGACCTTAAATATAAAATTTTCCAGACTCTGCTTGCATAATATGCGGTTATCTTTCGTCATTGCGGTTTAGCCATGCGGTTTCCTGTTGTAACAATATAAGCTGCTTGCTTGCAATTTTTATCATTGTCAGCATTTCTATTCAAGGGTCAGATGGTGATCACCAGAATGTCAATTGCTGACGTCTCAACCTCCTTGAAGCATTCCGGGAGTTTTAGTGCATTGTTCTTGATGCTAGGCCTTGCTTAGCATAAGCACTATCTCACACTTGGTAGTGGTGGCCACCATGTGTTGAGCCTCTCTTCCCAGCTGCCGCTACATGCACCCTCAGGAGGGCATGAGAAGGGGGTGACCCTGGATCTGTACACAGGGCAGGGCAAGCTGCCTCTGTGGGTTGAGGCTGCACTGGGCTGTTTCCGGTGCGGTGGTGCGGGGGTCCCAGTCCAGCCCCCCACCAAGAAGAGACTGGCACCACCCTGGCCCCAGCCTGCAGCAGCAGCCTGCCCTGCCCTCCACAAAGATCTGGGGGCACATGCTTGCCATGCTTTCCCTGGGGTGCATGTAGCTGTGGGAGCTTCCCTCCTCATGCAGCTCAGCCCTGCACCCCACCCTGGCTGTGCAGTGCCTGCCCCAGCCCCACTCCCACCTTCACTTTGAGGGCCTACAGGAAGGGGGCTATGGAAGGGGCTGCAGCCACTCCAGAATTCACAGTAGTTTCTCCAGACCTCCCTCCCAGCACTGCTGCTGCCCGCCCCAAGTGCATCCCCAGCCCAACATCCTCACTGTAAAGAGCCCGGCACTGCCCCGGCCCCAGACTGCAGCAGCAGCCCGCTCTGCCCTGTGGGCAGATTCGGGGGCACACGACCCACATGTCCTCTGAGGCTGCAAACTGCAGCAGGAGCCCCCTCTCCTGACATCCCCGGATGAGCCACTCATGGCTCCCTCCCTCCATCACCGCAGGGGCCTCAATCTGCCCCCCCCCCTTTATAAACAGGAACAAAATATAAAGCTATAAAGGGGTAAATGAACTGAAACTTTGAGACAGAAGAGGTACACTTGTTAAAAAAGGTTGAAAACCCCTAGCATAGAAGAAGATCCTCAGAAAGTACCAAATCTGCTTGAGTCTAAAGAAATGAAAAACCAATTATAGTACAGTACTACTAATAAATATAGTACAGAGAAAATGTACTGCGCTGCTGCTGGTATTGGCATTAACATTCAAACATATGTAATATTATGACAGATACAAATTTGTTCTGAAGATTTTTGCAAAATAATAATCCTGATTGCTTGCCTTTTCTCTAGGCCCCAGTTGTTGGTGCTTCTGAAGTTAGATGAAGACTTGCATGTCAAATACCCTAGGTTGTTAACATTTGCTTCTCAGCTGAAAGCTGGCAAAGGTTTGACTATCATAGGGACTGTAATCCAAGGGAATTTCCTGGAGAGTTATGGAGAAGCCCAAGCTGCTGAACAGGTGAGTGTTTTAAATACCAAAGATTGTATACAAAGGCTTTGCAAGCTTTTATAAAAGTTTTCTGGAAAATAAAGTACTTTATTAAGACTCCAAGACGGTAAATTTTGTAAAAGTATGAGTAATCCCAAGTCAATTTAGCAAAGAATTTAAGGGCAGGTATAAATGCTCTAAGTTGTGATCTAAAGCTGCTTATACATATTTTCATAGTTTCATAGTTTCTAGGGTCGGAAGGGACCTGA
>NW_017728915.1:9843030-9844242 GCF_001723895.1 Crocodylus porosus
ATAATTTTCTCGAACAGCTTGCCTAGGATCAAGGTAAGACTAACTGGCCTATAGTTTCCCAGGTCATCCCTCCTCCCTTTTTTGAAGATGGGAACCACGTTGGCCCTCTTCCAGTCCTCCGGTACCTCTCCAGAGCACCACAAGTGCTCATAAAGCCATGCCAGAGGACTTGCAATGACCTGGGCCAGTTCCTTTAGAACTCTAGGGTGGAGATTATCCGGACCGGCTGACTTGAAAACGTCCAGCCCCTCGAGAAGCTCCCTAACTAAACCCTCGCTAACCCTTGGCCTAGGTGTGCCTCCCCCGGGGCCCGAGGGGGGCCCAGCAGGGAGGTAGCTGTCCTGGTCCCTACTTAGGAAGACGGAGGCAAAGAAATCGTTAAACATGTTAGCTTTGCTGTCTGGTGTGACGACCGAGTTTCCCAACACGTCCTGCAAAGGCCCCATATTACCCAGGACCTTCTTTTTACCTCCTATGTATTTAAAAAAGGACTTCTTATTGTCCTTAATCTGGGAAGCTAGTCCCAGTTCCATCTCCGCCTTGGCCTTCCTAACTACCCCCCTACATCCCTGAGCAACTGCAGAATAGTCCTCCCTGAAGATGACCCCTTCTTTCCATTGGGTGTAAGCCTCCTTTTTAGCCAGGAGACATTCCCAGATGCCTTTGAGCCATGGAGGCTTGTGTGCTCTCCTGCTCCCTTTGATCCTCGTCGGGATTACCTTTCTTTGGGCTTGGAGGATCGTCTCCTTAAAGAGCCACCACTCACCTTGGACACCTGGCTCCCCTCCCCTCTGGGATCTCAGTGCTTCTCCAACTATCCTCCTTAGCTCGTTGAAGTTTGCCCTCTTAAAATCTAGGGCCACTGCCTTACTGCTTGCCTTTGCCACCTTGCGCTGGATGGTGAATTCCAGCAGGCGATGATCGCTGTCACCCAGGTGGTCGAGCACCCGCAGCCCCCTCACCAGGTCATCACCCGTGGCCAGCACTAGGTCTGACAAGGCGTCCCCCCTGGTGGGGCTATGCATCTCCTGTGTTAGATGGAGGTCCTGCACTCTGTCTAAGAACCTACGTGAATGATCTGACCTGGCTGACTGCTCTTCTGAGCAGATGTCCGGAAAGTTCAGGTCCCCCATGACGACCACATCCTTAGCCTTCACTACCTCTGTGAGCTGACCCAAGAAATCCTGGTCAAGCTCCTCTCCCTGGTTGGGA
>NW_017728915.1:9846407-9874338 GCF_001723895.1 Crocodylus porosus
TGGACTAGGACCATGGGGTAATAATTGGTGGGCTGGATTACGGTTTGGAGCATCCCTGTCATGTCCTGAATCCTTGCTCCAGGTAGGCAGTAGACCTCGTGTGCCGAGGGGTCACGGCGACATGTTCTAACTGGAACACATTGGAGAAGACTCGATTAATCAAGTCTGCTGTGTGTTCTAATTAGAAAGCTGCAACGTCGCCACAGCATCACATGCATTTAGAAATGGCCTCAGGGCACTTTCGTGAAACCTTGTAGAATAAGGCTTAGATAGAGCATCCCACAGCCATTTTTAGATATGAAGGGGTTTAATGCACGTGATGCTGAAGCATTTTAATTAGAGAGGAAGTGGCTCTAATTAAAATGTTCCTCCCTCTCCTTTCCCCACCTCTGATCATGTGTATAGGTAGCTTAAAGAACTAAAAACCAAACTGAGCTGATGCACGTTAGAAGTTCTTGGTCATACATATATGCATCTCTGTCGCATATAATGACAGAAGTCAATATTTCATGATGTAGGCTGTTTCATTGAGAAAATAACTATTGTCCCTTTCAGAACTGATCTGGAAATATTAGCTTTAAAGTTTCCTAAATTTGGCAGACTTGCTGTAGTAATTATAGTAAAGCTCTAGGCTCCAAGGTTGGTCTTCATTTTTCCCCCCTTTTTTTTCCTCTTAGGTCACATGATGCTACTATGACATCATAATGTCAATAACATCATATTATTATATTCATTTTTCCTAAAAGTGTTTGTAGGGGCAAGAGATTTTAAAAAATGGAAAGCTAGTTTTTAAGTCTCTAGATTAACATGTTTCCCACAGCCATTTTCTGCTTTTCAGTATTTTGCAGTCTGGATAATGCAATTTAATTTTTATTTACAGATATGGGAAAAAGCAATATATATTGTACGAGAGAAAATTGAGTAGCAAAATAATAGCACCAAGAGCTTACTACAGACTAACCTATTTGTTCTTTTTATCTTTTGCTGCATGCATAAAGCCTTGTAGGAACAAATATATTTTAATTTGTTTAAAAAATTATGAGGGGCAAGGATTTATTTGGGTGATAGCTTTTATTGGACCAAATGCATAGTTGGGACAGTTAAAAAAAGCTGTCAAATACAAGTTGTTCTTCAAGCCAGAGGAGAAAAGCAAGTGCAATGATAGTAAAAATAAATAAAATAGTTTGCACAACTAATTATTTAAAATAATTAAAATCCTGTAGGAATTTTAGTATACTTTAAGCACCTCTCATATAATTTGTAGCATAAGGAATTGAACAGACATACTTTTAAAGGCTTTATAGGAAGAGGGGGAGCTGCTACTTATGAGGGCACATTAAGTACTATGATGAAACTTTGAATGAACTTGAGCAATAGAGGTTTGACCCTGAATGAAATAGGATTAGTGTTGGAGCAGTTTTGCTATCCTTGTACTGATACAAAATTGCAAAGATGCATCACAACAGTTTATTAGGGCTGTGTGAGGCTTCGGACAGAGTTTCGGATCCAGAGAAGCTTCAAATGCTTCAGGGTCCAAAGCAGCACATCCGAGTCAAAGCGCTGGCCTTGTTAGGCTTCCTGAAGCAGTTCAGAGCCACCTTGGAGATCCAGCCATAGGGTATAATGGGGAAACAATAAAATATGTATAACTTTGTTGTTTTTGTCTGATTTGGATGACATTTTCAGGGGTGGTAGGATCTGCAGCGAGGATGAATCCTGCCAAGGTTCAAGAAGATTGGTGCAGGGGGTTGGGAGGAACAGCACCCCAAATTCTTGAAAGCAAAACTCATGTCATGTCTAGATGTTACAACATAGTGGGGGGTCAAAACTGCAGGGGTGGTAGCTCTTACTGAGGCCACAAAGCCTGCCAAGTTTCAAGAAGATATGTGCAGGGGTTTGGGGGGAACTGCACCTCAACCTGCAGACAAGCAAAACTGATGCCATGGGTGTTTGTGGGACTGACGTTCTGTCTCGGGGTGTAAGAGACACTACTGCAGGCCTGGCTGCTAAGCTACTGTGTTACCAGTTACCAGTCAATCAGTCATGTTTCACTCAGGGACCAGGGACTCAGGGCCCAGCTCAATGCACGGGACCTAGCTACTACATAAGACTTAATGCCTTAATTAACGCCTTAATGAGCATCAGTTAGCACCTACAAAACCAGGCAAGACGAGGAAAGAATCTATACAGACATTCAACTGCCCCAAGACAGAGACAGTCTTGGCACGAGTGTTGTCTGTCAGCAGCTAGGGGTGCAGAGCCCCCAACCCCCCTACCCAATCTCCTCCACAGCTGGCAGGCATCACAGCAGGGGTCACCATCCCTGTGGCTGTCACCCCGCTGCACCTTAACACACAGTGTCACCCGTGGCACGAGTTTTGCTTGTCCACAGCTTGAGGTGCAGTTCCCCCCAAACCCCTGCACTGATCTCCTTGAACCTTGGCAGGCTTTGTGGCCTCAGTAAGAACTACCAGCCCTGCAGTTTTGACCCCCGTGCGGTGTGACACAGGTGTGACATGAGTTTGGCTTTCAAGAATTTGGGGTACAGTTCCCCCCAAACCCCTGCACTGATCTTCTTGAAACTTAGTAAGTTTCATGCTCTCAGCAGAGGCTAGCAGCCCTGCATGTTTCATCCAAATTGGACAAAAAACAACAAAGTTATTGATATTTCATTGATTCCCCCTTATACCCTATGGCCAGATCTCTGAGGTGGCTATGGAGCCGCTTCAGCCGGATTGAGGCAGAAACCCGGTCTGGAGCTCCGGATCGGATTGCTGGCATCCGAAGCAGCCGGATCTGAAGCCAGATCGGATCGCTGCCAACTCGCACAGGCCTAACAGTTTATAGTTTTATCCTTTGATATTGATACAATTGTTACGCCTGTTTGTATCCAAATTCTCTTGTACTTAACTATGCAAAATAAAGCACCAGAATTTTGCCTGTGAAAGGCTTCTTATCTGTAGAGCTTTGAGTATATACAGATTCAGAAATTTCTGATGCACATTTGCATTTTAATTAAGAACAATTTTCTCTTTTCTGTCTTCCAGACCATTAAGAATATGATGGAAATTGAGAAGGTGAAAGGATTTTGCCAAGTAGTTGTAGCCAATAAAGTTCGAGAAGGAATTGCTCATCTAATACAGTCTTGTGGACTAGGTGGCATGAAACATAACACTGTGGTTTTGGGATGGCCATATGGCTGGAGGCAAAGTGAAGACCCAAGAGCTTGGAAAACCTTTATAGGTTAGTTTTAAAATATATCGGGTGGCTAGACATCCAAAACCAAGTTCTTCACTATTCGTAGGACACACTGTATGCCCATTGAACAGATTTCTTTTGCAGAACCATCCATGCTTTCCTGCTGTTTAGTATAAATATATTCTGTAATTAACAAACAAAGCATTAGAAAAAATAATCCAAACTGTAAAGTGGGTTTAATAGCACACTAATCTAGGTATCAGAAATCTTTCCTGTCAGAATAGTAAATAATTCTGTAACATGAATGGTAACTATGTTTTTTTTTTTTTCCATTATCATTAGCTCTTATAGTACCACAGAAAGGTAACACTTTGCTTTCTTCCTTTAACTGCAGATACTGTTCGTTGTACCACTGCAGCTCATTTGGCTCTCTTGGTTCCTAAAAATGTGTCTTTCTACCCCAGCAACCACGAGCGTTACAATGAAGGCAACATTGATGTGTGGTGGATTGTGCATGATGGAGGCATGTTGATGTTGCTCCCTTTTCTACTCAAGCAGCATAAAGTAAGGATTCAGGAACTAGATGACTAGTTTGTCTGCCACATAATTTGTGTGGAATAGTAAGCTAGCAGAAATTAGATAAGATTCCTATATAGAGTAGACTTGTTGGTTTTGGTATCAATACTCTTCATACTGTTCATCCAGGATATTTCCCTTATAATAAAAAAACTCTATACTAGAATTGTGGAGGTGAAGCATCCTACAGGAGCATGCGGGAGATCCCCAGCATACTCGGCAGTGGACCCAGAACTGAACCAGAAGCACTTCCAGGTCTGCCATGGAGGATGCCCCAGGCTCAATGACTGGAGCCTTCTGTGTCTGGGGTGGCTCCCAGGGTCCCCCTGGAGCTGATCATTGAGCCAGAGGGTCACGGGGTGGGAGGTCCTCTGCTGAGCATGTGGGGCCCCCTCCCTGCCATGCTCCTGTGGAACGCTCCATCCTCTCCACCATCACAGCATTCATGAGCCATGCCTAGTACTTCAAGGTATGTAGAAAAAACATTTAAAGCTGTGACCACGGCCAAATCACTGATTCTCTGAGTTAGCATTGACTCTTCAGATTTGGATTTGGCCGAATCGAATCAGGACAGTGATCCACATTAATGAAGTGAATCACTGTCCCCTGAATCAAGCCAAATCTGAACCGAATATGGCCCGCTTCGCATACTCCTTGTATCTGTATCATGTTGATAACTATGCAAGCTTACTGTGCCACTAAGGACTCGCCATACTTCTTTACCAAACGCTGTTTTCATAAGGATCCAAGCAGTGTCATAGTTTTAGAATCTTGATATTTTTGTATTCCAGTATAATTAGATACATGCATAGAGGAAGAATAGTGGCAGATTGGTTGTTAGGAAGATGATATACTACTTATTCAAAGGCTTAAATGTTATTTATTTTGTACCATACATTAGTAAAGATGATATTTAATAAGATGAAGGGGTACAATAGTATTGGTGTTAGACCTGACTGGATAATACCAAAATTATCTGTAAAAGTTTTTCATCAGCTTTATTTTTTTTTAATGTTGGCCGCCGCCGCCGCCTCCTCCTGTCAACTCCACTTTCCAATGAAGGTACCTCTTCTGTAGACACTGGTGTTCTCATTGCCAGTTTGCTGCTCTACTTTGGTCTCCACTGAACAGAGGCTGCCACAAAATGACTACTTTATAGATAGCTACTGTTTAATCCTAGGACTTCTGAAAGTGAATGGAAGATTCACTAACTCTGTGTACAACCTGATACCTATGTTGCCAGGACCCCCCCCAAAAGTAATTTTGTCCTAATACAGAGATAAATGTCTTGTTTTAAAGTACAATGCCCTTTAGTTTTCTGAATGAAATGAGGATATCTGGGGTGAATTTGTTTTTGAAATTCTTTCAGTCAAGCCCCACATCTGGTTAAGAAAACTAAGTGATAAGACAACATTAAGCCCACTGTCACTTCTGCACTAGACAGTGGAGTCCTAGCCTTGTCATCCAGTGTAATGGGTAAGATTGGTTGTCATCACAAAGATTTAAAACCTTTCTCCCACCCACAGACTCATGCACGTGCACTATAATGTTCATTAAGCTTATTGTCTTTTTCAAGTTTAATTAATAGTAAAAAGAGAATAGATGACCCCACAAGAATGAAATGTGCCAAGATTTTGTGCAAATCTCTTGAATGGGGACACCAAGGTAAAATACTAATATTTTATCATTCCCCCCCAAATTAATGGGTTTTCCCAGAAGAGATCATAGCTATAAAAAAATATGTGGGTTCACTAATAAGAACCTTTAATCTCTCAGCACCACTGGGTAGCTTCCTTTTATTACTGTCTTTAAGCCAAGAGTGAAGCTGGTTAAAAATTTAGGCTGTGGCAACATAAACACCATGTCAACCACGATATTGCCACAATCATAGCTTTAATGTAGTTTGTCATGTAGCATTTCTCAGCTGTGGGTCATGGGTTTGCATGATTTTACTTCTGCTATGGGAAAAGCAGGGTGTGTCTGTGTGTCTATGTGTGAACAAAAGAAAAGGAAAGAAAAACAAAACAAAAATGCACAATGCACTATGCTGGAAAATGAGTATGCTGTATCTATTGCTGTTCTCCTTTGTAGGGAGAAGAATGGTTTGTTCCAGATGATTAATGAATCTGCATTTTTCTTTCGTACAGGTTTGGCGAAAATGTAAAATGAGAATTTTCACTGTAGCCCAGATGGATGACAACAGTATTCAAATGAAAAAAGACCTTGCTACATTCCTTTATCATCTTCGAATAGAGGCAGAGGTGGAGGTGGTAGAAATGGTAAGGCCCTGATACTATTTCTTCTTAATAGTTTGAATGCTAGTATGTTGCATGATTACACAAGGAAATGTTTGTCTGTCTTTTGCAGCATAACAGTGACATCTCAGCATATACCTATGAGCGAACGTTAATGATGGAACAGAGATCTCAAATGCTGAGGCAAATGAGACTGACCAAAACAGAGAGGGAAAGGGAGGTATGTCATTCATTGTGTGCCACTGTAGAAAGAGCTAAGGTGGATGAATCAAAATATTTTCCCTGACAACATTTCATTTAAACACTTTAATCTGACACTAACTTGTGTCCCCACAACATAAAGTACTATATATGCTAATTTTTGTGTGGCTTTTTCCATAGCGCTGTCTCAAAACTGGATACATTTTCATAAGCTAATATATTGGAAGCTCCTAATCCAACCATGCTATAGAGATGCTTAATCTTAAAACAGAATGTGTGTAAGCATCAGTAAGCTGGAAAAGCCTTTTGGACTCTTCCCTCATCTTCAATTAACTGATTAGCAAGGAACTTGTCCCTTGTGTAAGTGGGGTATCATAAGCTTGTTTCACTCCGGTATATCTTATTTTATCCCATTTTAGAGCCCATTTGTCTTCTGACCTACCTTTTTATTGCAGTAAAACAGAACTAGAAAAGTAGTTAGCTTGTGAATGCAGGATTCAACTTTCACTTTACAGGCCCAGCTGGTAAAGGATAGACACTCAATAATCCGACTGGAAAGCCTGTACTCAGATGAAGAAGATGATGGAGACTCAGTACCCGAGAAGATTCAGATGACTTGGACAAAAGAGAAATGTGACTTTGAAAAACGGAGCCGAAATAGCACAGTAGAAAACTTTAGAGAACTGATCAGCATTAAACCGTGAGGCTTGCTCTTCTTTGTATCTGTCTGCCTTAAGATAAAATCTGATTGTACTTCTGCCCCTTCTATTCCATTCCTAACTAGAAACAAAGCAATTTGAACATTAAAAATCACTGCAATGCTGCACAGGTCTCTATTACCTCAGCTAAGTCTTGGTGATGGACAATCAGCAGAGCTAGTCACCACTGATCACCCAGTGTACCTGTAAAACATAAGTAAGCAACAAAAACTCCCTAGAAATGGCACTTGAGTTGTAGTCTTGTATAAGAATGTAGAAATTTTTATTTGTAACCAATTTATATATCTAGCTCAGTGTCCATCTAGAACCAGCTGGGTAGTAATTAGGATATTATCAGTCTGATGTTCTGCTAAGTATTACTTAGTGAGAATCTTTATGTCCAATCTAGGTAGAATGAGCTAGAGGTGGTTTGCTATGTAACATGGAATTTCTGTTGATTTGCTGTTGAGTTTAATTGCATATACTCTTGTCTCTTTCATGCTTTCAGAGAGTGGGAAAACCTGTAAGTTTGTATGTTCAAAAATATTTTTCTGTGGACAAGAGTGAGAATTCTTAACTTTCCTTGAACCTCATGAAACTATATTAATTTGGCCTGGTCCTACCTGTTTGATGTTGAGAAGAGCTGTGCCATTTCCATTTAAAAGGACTGAATTTTGGTCCTTAAATTTTAGGGAAAAATACCTTAGAAATATTGCCAAACAAATTCTTCAGGAGTTATATTAAGGAGAACTAATTCGGAAAGAACAACAACATCATCAATTGTTTTCAAGAACAGCATTCTTCATTTCAAGAGGCAAAACATTTTGTAGGAGTATCTTTTATTGGATTAACTACATGGTTGGAATAGATTTAGAGCATCTTTCAAATGCAAGGCATCCGTCTTCATGTCTGGAAAGGGATGCCCTGCATTTCAAAATTTGTCTAAATCTTTCCCAACTCTGCAGTTTGTCCAATAAAAGATATCACTCATAAAAATTCTTTCCTCTCACCTATTTCCTGGACTCTCCCAGGTACAACATCACTCCCAACAATAAAGTCTCCTGATTTTGACCTTCCACAAAAACATGGAAAGTTCTAAATTTCATTTGAGCTGGGCATGGCCGCTGTGGTCACTTGATGCACAAATGGTTTATTAGGAGCTCTTCAAAATAAGACTGTGGCAATCCTGATCAAACTATGGACCACATAACAACACTGCCCTCTATACAAATTTGATGGTGGCATTGTAGAGATACGTTCTCTTTCCTCAAGGATATTAGACTGGTTAATTAACCTTAAACTGAAGTTATAATTGTTGCTCCAAGTCAGCCATATGAAAGAGAGAGAGAGAGAGATGCCTTCTTCATTTTAAGGATCTTTTAGGTTGGAGTGCCATAGCAGAAGGTTGGAAAACCAAGATTTTGGCAGTGGGAGAAAGCACAAATTCGGGATCGTGCCAATATTGAACCTAGCTCAAATATAGTATTCCAAGGACACTGCTGATTTGCTTTTGTATGTAATTGGTATGTGTGTGGCAGTGCACCTTTCGTGCCTGTCACTTGAAGGGCAGGAGCAGGCAGCCACCAGGTACCTGATGAGGGTGGCCATTTTCAAACACAGGTCAGAGAGGCAGCAGTCTCTGTTGAGCAGCCAGGAGGCAACGTTGGGCTGAGCTGCTCCTGGAACACCTTGGAGGTAAGGGTGAGGCTGTGGGGACAGAAGAGGCCTCATTGGTCCTGAATATGACCTGAAACTGTACCCTGCCAGGATAGGGAGGCCTGGTGGGACTGCCCATTTCATGGCAGTCCCACTTAAATACCAAGACTGTGAACCTCCCTGGTGTAAGGCAGGTTGGGGTGCCTAAACGCCAGGCCCCACCTTCAGGTGGGTTACTAAGAGGGAGGGGTGGGGCCAGGCATGGCTATGGCCACCTGAACCCATAGGGGTGTAAGACCCCAGAGGCCCCGGGAGGGATAGTTGTGTGGCCCCAGAGAGGAGGCAGTTGTGGAGCCCTAGAGAAGAGGGCAGTTGAGAGACCCTGAGAGAGCAGGGGTGTCGGTGGGCGCGCTCAGCGTAAGATGCGTCTTCATGACCTGAAGGACTGGGCATAATTCGTGGTTGAGTAGGCCTAAAGGGATGGTCTGAAGGGCAGCCTGCGGGGGTGTGTTGAGTAGGGCTGAAGGACGGCCAGAAGGACAGCACATGGTACAACATCCATAAGATCTTGGTGTTGTATATAAGAAGCCCGGTGAGGGGCTAGGGCAAAGTAGGCCCTCCATTTGGTGAATTGGCTGGCACTACCCAGGTGAGGGTTGTGGGAGAGGCCCTAGAGACTGCATGTCACCAGCCAATGTGTGATTCGGATAAGCCTGATGGCCAGAAGAGTTGCTCTAGGAGAGAGTAGTGCAGAGTGTAGGGGGACAGTATGGCGAGCAAAAGAACCTGTGAGAGGGAGTATGAGAACATCTTGGATGCCATCTGCAAGGCATGGGCCACGGTGTAGGGAAGGTACAGAGCTGTGGATAGCGCCCTCTGGCATGGGGGAATGTAATGAGCAGCCTCCTGCATTTACCAACAGTTTATTGTAATAGCAAAGTTGTGGCAAGCAAGACTGGGTGGAGTGCCTTACATAGACAGGTGGGCAGGTCAACTTGAGTCTAGACCCCGAGCGTGCCCCTGTCATAATGTGTTTACTCTTTAATGTTTATAACAACTGCTGGGCAGCTTAAAATTAGCTTTTTCATGTTTTGATTTATACACATTGCCCTCCCTATCCCCAATGAAACCCAGCAAAACCAGTGTTCCCAGACAGCACAAATTGGGATTGTAGCAAATAACTGGGCTGGAGGAACTGTTCCTGCGTACCTGGCATGTTGTTAAGGATACTAGGGCTATGGCAGCAACAGCTTCTGGGACACTGGAACGGGTGGAGTAGGGAATACTTCTCTATTTTATTTTCAGTATAAATGTGGTTGGTATCCAACTGGGTGCTGGGAAAAGCTTTTCCTGAAAGTGTGAAGAAACGAACATGAAGTTTTCAGATATAGGTGTTCAGCTTTTTAATAGATTATGATGTGGGATTCCTTTATTGTTTCAGTTAGAACAAACTCTTATTGGCTAACAGTGCTATAGCTGTGTTTCTAGAGCTTTAGATTAGATGCCTGCACAACAGATATTGGAATCTGCTCCACTCAGTAGGTAGGTGTCTGTTTAAAGATCACCTTGGAAAATACAGATTTTCTGGTTTCCCATGACGTTCCTTGTAAAAGGGATGTTCTTGGTTTCATTATCTTCTAGTTTATCCCATTCTTAAATAACGTTGTGCTGCAGCATTTTGAATAATTTCCTGAATATTTTTGGAAGTTTACCATATTTCCTCACATACATATTATATTCCTAGGGGGGTTGTACCTTGTTTTTAAAAGGCAGAATGAAGGGGGAAAACATTTTTCCAGGGTTATGGCTGCATAGAACATGAACAGAGTCCATTTTTTAGCTGATACACCCTCCTTTTCAGCTCACTAGCCTCCCCTAGGTGCTGCTGAAGACAGGTTTCCATTAGTGAATCAGTGATTTTGAAAAGAGCTAAAGAGTCTATAAGACTGTGAAATAGGAGAGGAGAACCCAGAAGCCTGTGAGACAGCAGAATTGCCCTAAGAAAAGTTAGCTTGAGTAGTAGAACTTCAAGATCCTTAAAAAGAAGAGACAATCATTAATAGTTCTGGAGTAAAGAACAATGAGCCATTAAATCAACTGACCTGTGGAGCAGGAATTAAAGCAGGATGTTTCTCTCCTGAGCAGAAAATCAGCTTCTCTCATTTAATACATGCACCCCAGTTTTGGAGGCCTGAATTTGGGGAACAATGCATGTTGTATGCAAGAAAATATGGTATTTCCCAAAGAAAGCCCACAGACACAATCTGAGTGATCAAATCCTTTGGGTAGAAACATAAATCCTTTAAATAACATTCCTTACTCATGTCTTACTGCTTTCTTGTAATCTTTGAGTGCTTTAGTTCATTAATTTAAGTCAGACTTTTTGATATGTCAGTTCTAATATAAGGGCACAGCGGAGATTACTTAAATAATCTCTGTTGCTTTTAAGAATGGAAAATCACTCTGGACTGTAGACCTAATTCAGTTTCAGTCTGGTCCAAGGCCACTTGGAAGCTGATACAAATTTTTATGTTGACTTCAATTAATAGATTAGTTTTGTGTTTGTATTGCTGTACCAGTCTTAAGGTTAAAGTGATCTATAAGTACATGCCTAAGAGAAACCAAAGATAGTGGAGGAAATGTAGACTAAACGAGTTTTGTTCTTGGAACATTGATTTCAAAAGGCTTAAGTATTAGCATAAGCCCATTTCATTGACTTATAAACCCTATATAGCTTTTAAAATAAATTGGAGAAAAGAATGCATGTTTGTTAGATGTAGTGTGTAAGAGTGATGTTGTAGCAATGATGGTCCAGAAATTATGCGAGAGGTAAGGATTTCTTAGGGTAATACCTTTTATCGGACCAACTGCACATACTTGATATAAAGTTAGACAAGCTTTTGAATGGAAGACACTTTTCATCAAGTTTAACCAGTTCAAACCAAGTTGCCATTCTATTAACATTGCAGAGCATTTTAATGGGGATTTTCTTTTACAGTTCAGTTTAAAGAATTTTTTCCTAACAACAAATATGAATGCAATTCTTCAACAGGAATCAGTCTAATGTCAGAAGAATGCACACAGCCGTGAAGCTGAATGAAGTCATTGTAAATAGATCCCATGATGCTAGACTTGTTCTTCTCAACATGCCTGGCCCTCCAAAGAACACTGATGGTGATGAAAACTGTATCCTTGCAGGGAAAGCTAAGATCATATACAAAATATATGCCTTTCTATCTCACCGTGATTCTTATGCTTCTGATTGTAACAAGCTTGCTGCTGTAATGCCATGAGAGTACTAAATTATAAATACTTAAAGGAAACGTTACCACTGTCTGTCTTATCATACCCTGGATGCCTTGCTCTCTGGATCTGGTCAGACAATCTGACAATCTCGTTTACACTTGTCTAGATTAATATTTTCCATGGCCTCTATAAGCTTAGAATCTGGCAACAACGAGGAAATTAAACAGATGAGAGTCTTGCCAGCTACAGAAGTAGGCTAAACAATTTGATATTATCTAACTTGGGAATGATAGTTCCAAGGAAGCAATAGCTGTGTTTCTCTTTTTGTATTTTGAAGCATTTGAGTGAATAAAAATAATTTCTTTACAAAAAAACAGCAAGGAAATAGTTGGAAGGTGGTTAACTTTGACTGGAGTCTGAAGATTACCTTTGCATCATAATTAAAGCCAACCAGAGGGTCCACTTCTGATATGGTACCTTCCGATTCTCAGTTTGCCCCATATTGGTAATGCCATAATGAATAAATTCAAGTTGATTTGTAGAGCCAGAAGCAACTTTTGGAGTGCATCACATTGTGCGAGGAAGCTAGAAACATTTCTTGAAGTCATTAAGAACACCCTCAGCATGAGTGGCTTGGTATTGCATGCCATTTGGTTTAGGTTTTGTATTAGTCAACTGTGTTAATTTCCCCCCCTTTGTGCGACTCGAAAGCTTACGGAACAATAGTAACACAGGAGAAATCTGTAGTACATGTTGTCTGTGAGCTCAGATATTCCTTTGCTTTCCCCATCTCCTGCTACGGTTTGGATTAAAATTCTGTGTTGCACCAGTTCAACTCCTGCCCCATCATAAATCCACTGTATATTAAAAAATGAGGAGTGTTGGAAAGCTAGCTAGAACATAGTTCAGGCATGATTCTCAATGAACCATGTTCTAATGTAGTTTGTCCAGCTGCTGTTCTACAGTTATTTGAGCTTAAGGAAATGCAAACTCATGTCTGTTCTTACTGGTTGTATATAAGTTTAGTTATAAAAAAAAGCAAGTGTTTGATATGTTTATACACAAGTGTTACTGAAGCATTCTGGCACTTACTATCTTGATTCTATATTGGCCCTTGTTGACTAAATTGAACAAATCTTCATTGTCTACCAGTAAACTTAATTTATTTAAGCTAAGAACCTTTCATAGTGTGGTTGGCTTTGAAGCACAATCTGTCATAAACATAAAACACTAATTTGATACATAAGTTCTTTGAAAGTTTGATGTGATCCAGTTTTGAAAAACTGCTTTTTTCTGCCTAAGCTGCACCTGACATGTGCACACATTCATATTTAATAAGAATGGAGAGTGCTACAAGTTTTTTAGTTAAATTCACTATGGAAGTTGTAAATATACACTTTTCCATAAGCGATGCTGATCATTCTCTACTTGCATGCAAGTTTTACAAATGCTTATGTTCTTGACTTTACTGATGCAGATATGGAGTTCCTGGAAGTCTTGACTGAAGGTTTGGAGAGAGTGTTACTTGTTAGAGGTGGTGGTCGTGAGGTCATCACGATTTATTCTTGATTCAATGCAGCCTTCTATGCCAGCCCACATAGACTGTCTTCTTGAAAATGGACATTCCAGTTTTGAATGGAGGACAGCATAAATTCTCTTCCTAACTCCCTTTAACCTGTATCTCTAAGTGTTGCTTCCACCAATTTCATTTTCAGTGACTCCTCATTTGCAACTTACATATCTTTTGAATTGCAGTGTTGTTACACTATCCAACAGGCAACTCAAGTTAATCGTGAATCTATGACATTACTCAGTTTCTGCTTTGATACTTTGCCATTTGTTCTTGGAGTTTTAACACTAAACCTATTTTTAGACCATATTTGCTAACATGCAGTAAGTATTTTAGTAACTGTTAAGTTAGGAATTGACAGTCGGTTACTGTAAAAAGATTTCAAAGCTTTTTATATTGGGTTTGGGGATAGAATTACATTATAGAGCAGGTAGTTTATGCTGATGTTCAGCTAAAATACACTTTTCTAAACAGAAAAAAAACTAGATTGTAAGAACTGCCTGAATGAGCTACAGTTTTCTGGGTTTATTTCCAGAACTAAGTTTCAGTATTGGATCAGAATTTATACTTGCAATACATTTATTGATATAGATTTAAATAAATTATGTTGCCATAGTTGATAATTATGTATGTAGCTTGCTACAAAACCTTGTGTTCCTTCTGAGATTAAAGGTTTTGGGAGGCAGATCCCTATTTATTTTTTATATTTATTGGTCCTAAACATTGGAAACATAGGTGCAAACAGTCTGGGAGTTTCATAGAGAGGTTTCTTTAGTTTCATACAGCTATTGGTTCAATGACCAGTCCTTGCAGTTTTTCCCTGTGTTAAAATCCTTGCAAGCCATCATTGTATGACTTGCAGTGCATAAAACTTGTTGAAATTCAGCACATGGAAACAGAAGTGTTGCACTGCACATGCTATAGTGGCATTGCACTTGCACAAACACAGGGGACCTGCTGCTTCATTATAAAGTTTTGTGTCTTAAAGAGAAAAAGCCAAACCTCCTATTAACCGATAAGTCTCTGGAAATTTTATCAAACCCAATCACATTGTACTTTTCTGTACAGAATGTCCATATTTTTTTTCAATAAAATGTTGCATACACTTAAAACTATGTTCAGTTGTGTTTATGTACTGAATTAACTAACATGTACTTATACCTGCCCTCTGCTGCGTGGGACTGGAATTGCTAAAAGACAGTTGTGTAGTCCAGAGACAAGTGCAAAAATTGTCATCCCAGCTACAGTATGATTGCTGCCCAGGAACGAGTTTCAAGAGAAGCTTTAATTGTCCATAACTGACAACTGTGTACCAACACCAATGGGAGGGATGTTGATGTCTGTCTTCTTACCTTACACTATTAGTGGCTGGTATATTGTGAAGCATTATACTTCACCCATTTTTATTTAAACTGTGTAGTGATGAAGATACATAGTTGATGATCCATCCCCTAACAACTATGAAACTATAATAATATAAATGGCTCAATATTTAATGACTAATATTTCTCAACTCTTGGAGGAGAAGGTGATTAGGAACAGTCAGCATGGATTCACCAAAGGCAAGTCATGCCAGACCAACGTAATGGCCTTCTATAATGAGGTGACTGGCTTTGTGGATGCAAGGAAACCAGTGGATGTTATATACCTTGACTTAAGCAAGGCTTTTGATACAGTCTCCCACACCTTCTTGCAGGCAAGCTAAAGAAGTATGGGTTGGATGAATGGACTGTAAGGTGGATAGAAATTTGGCTGGATTATCAGACTCTGATGGTAGTTAGTAGTCAATGGCTCAATGTCTAGTTGGCAGCCAGTATCCAGTGGAGTGCCCCAGGGGTTGGTCCTGGGGCTTGTTTTGTTCAATAGCTTCATCAATGATCTGAAAGGTGGGATGGAGT
This sequence comes from Crocodylus porosus, assembly GCF_001723895.1. Lineage (NCBI taxonomy): Eukaryota > Metazoa > Chordata > Crocodylia > Crocodylidae > Crocodylus > Crocodylus porosus. The sequence continues at coordinate 9,861,706 of NW_017728915.1, forward strand.
GCACCCTCAGCAAGTTTGCAGATGACATCAAGCTGGGGAGAGTAAATAGATACTCTGGAAGGTAGGGCTAGGATTCAGAGAGACCTTGAGGATTAAACCAAAAGAAGTCTCATGAGGTTCAATAAGAATAAATACAGAGTTATGCACTTAAAACAATAATCCTATGAACTGCTACAGGCTGGGGATTATTAGCTGGCTAAGCAGCAGCTCTGCAGAAAAGGACCTGGGGGTTACAGTGGACAATCAACTGAATAAACCAATAGCAAGCCCTTTTTATGAAGAAGGCTAATGGCATACTGGGGTGCAGTAGTAGGATCAAGGGAAGTGAGTGGCTAGGAGATCAAAGGAAGTGATTATTCCCTTTATTTGGTACCGGTGAGGCCACATCCTGAGTGCTGTGTCCAGTTTTGGGACCCCCACTACAGAAAAGATGTGGACAATTGGAGACAGTGCAGTGGAGGGCAACAAAAATAGTTCAGGGGATGGAGCACATGACTCATGAAGAGAGGCTTAGGGAGCTGGGCTTATTTGCAGAAGAGAAGACTGAGGGGGGATTTAGTAGTAGCCTTCAGCTGCCGGAAGGGGGGTTCCAAAGGGGATGGAGCTAGAGTGTTCTCAGTGGTGACGGATGACAGAACAAGGAGCAATTGTCTCAAGTTGCAGCAAGGGAAGTTTAGGTTTGATATTAGGAATAACTCTCACTAAGAGAGTAGTAAAACACTGGAACAGGTTACCCAGAGAGGTTGGGGAATATCCATCCTTGGAGGTAAGACGCAGCTAGACAAAGCCTTGGCTGGAATAATCTATTTAGGGATGGTCCTGCTTTGATAAAGGGGGCTGGATTAGATGACCTCCTGAGGTCCCTTATAGCCCTCATTTTCTATAATACGATTCTGTAATAACAGGTTCCTTGTACATTGTGTTAAACTAGAGCTGGCTGGCAATTCAAAATTTTGTCTGAAAGTATGTTTCTTAAAATGCAGTCGTGACAGTTTAGATTAAACTTTAATCAGGGAAGTTACTGAGGTCCAGGGTAGAATTCTTAGTCAAAACTAGAGACTGACTGGAGTAATGAACTCCCTAATGATCTGGGCATTCACTTGGGATGTGGATGCATAGCTTTAGGTCCTTGTGCTGTCTGATTTAAATCATAAACTTGAACCTGAGTGTCCGATGTCTCAGGTAACTGGGAGATGAAGTGAGAGCTTTTCAGTGTTCATGGAAAAGCAAAGAAGCTTTTGGTTTTGTTCCAGAAAAAAGCAGGAAGTCTAATTTTTAGGAGATGGGAAGATGATTATCTGCTCAGCTTTACTTGAAAACTTAGTAGCTTCTAAATGTATGCTCCACTAACTTGTTGGCTTCCCCCTCTTTCTAGACTAAGATAAGGTTTATGTGCAACTTGCCAATGATCTGATATTGTCACTCATCTGTTTAGAATGACATCTCTTCATGTTTGCTAGTCAGTACTAAAATATGTGGAAAATGGGAAGGATCTAAGTCATATTTCTTTTGTCTTTAATAATTGGCCTTGTCATGGTTCAAAGCATGGCAAAAATGTTAAGTCTGACATGGACACAGAACTATAGTCTGTGTCATTATTTCACTTGTACTGATTTGCTATCATCTTCTTTTTCTTTTTTGTTTGCAGAAACTCTTGCTGATGTCACTTACCTTGGAATGACCCAAATTCATCTGCTGAGTTAACTTATTCTTACAGAATCAAAGAACCTCTTCAAGGGACCCCAGTCCTCTGCAGAGATATAGGGCTTACTGTTTAAACCATCCCAAAGATGTTCATCCAGCCTTCTGGAAAAGAAAGGAGATTCCAGAAGCAGCTATATTGTTCTACTATATAGGTAGGAAGTTGGTTCTGCCCCATTTCTCTTGCTTAGATTTAAATTAAATCTGCTTTGCCGTGGTTTAAACTCATTGCTTCTTGGGAAGAGAGAACAATGCTGCTTGGTTTTTTTATTTGCAACCTTTTACTATTTTGAAGACTGATCTATCATTTCCCTGGCCCCTTTAATCGCCTTTTATCCAAAATAAAAGTCCCTAGTTTTATTCAACCATTTTCTTTTGTATGCTTGCATTCCAGAGTGTCTGTCTTCTTTGTCTCACCTCTGGATTCTCTACAAGTTTTTCTGTCTTTCGTAAAATGCAGTTCCCAGTATTAGATATTGTACTCCAGCTGAGGCCTAAGCCAACTAGAGGGGTGCCTTCTCCTCTTAAGTGTGGCACACAGTGCTTCTGTTTACGAAATTCCAATTTTCACTTGCTTTTTTGTTGTCACATTACCACACTGTAGGGTCACGATGACCCCAGTTCCTTCTTGGGAAGGCTATCCTACATTTTGTATTTGGCCCTGATTTCTCACTCCTGGGTGTAATACTCTAATATTTATCTTTGAATTTTGATTAGTTGTCTTTTTTCCAGTTCTCCAATTTATCAGGAGGTCTTAAAAATGTAAACCAATCATCCAAAGCATTTGCCATTCCTGCTAGCTCTCTATTCTTGTTTCCAAAGCATTAACAACTCTGGGCCCAGAACGGCCTGTTGTGAAACCCAGCTGAGTTTTCCTGCCAGTCTGATAATCCAGCTCAACTTTACTCAACTACTTATGACATGACAAGATGGCTTAGTCTGGGATAATCCTGCCTTGATCAGGATGACTTCATGAGGTCCCTTCCAGCCCTATTTTCTTATAATAGGCATTATCCAGCCCTCTGTAGCCTTGCCTGTTATCTGTGACTTAAGCATTTTTGCAAGTTTCCAAGTTTCTTCAGTTAACTCCTTCAGCATGCTAACATGAATTTGGTCAGATCCTGCTGACTCTACTTCAGATTTGTCAAAGGTTCTTTGGCATTGTTTACTTATGATCTGCACTCCATCTTTTCTTGTTTATATTTTCTTTGCTAGTTATCTGGTCACAGTGTAGTCATATAAACCCTACCTGTAACTTTTAACTCTCCACATTTGATCTCTCCCAGTTCCCATACTCTCTAAACAGCCATTTCCACAAAAATAACTGCACCCTAATGGACCTTACACTTACAGGAAAAGAATAGCTTTGGTTCTTCCAGTGGAAGAGAAGGGTGCAAGGGGATGCACTCTTGAAGAGTACCAGCACAAGTAAGCTCCCTGCAAGAAAACACCCAGGAAAGGACCCCAGGGCCTTTTTTGTACTGGAGAGCTGATTTTCTTCCCAAGCCATTTGAACTGCAAGCCAGACCCCACAGCCATAAATCACAAAACCATGCAGGAAACATTCTAAGAGACATATTATAGAACCTAGTAGAGAGAATTTGTGTGTGCTTGGGTATTCACTTTCTTGCATGTCTAGTTACCTGGTTGGGTAGGTGTTCATATAAGTGTGGGTGTCCTGCATTTTTATTATGATTTGAAAGGATGAATTTTGCTTCATAGATAAAGCGTAAAATATCTGTAAAGAGCTCTTCAGATGAAAAATGTAAGACCTAGGTGTTTTGAATTTAAGACACTCAAAATAACCATCCCTTACTTGCAAGCATCTCATCAGAGGGGCAATTTTCTTGGTAGCATCAACTTAGTTGTTAGAATGTCATAGAACATAGGAGGGATTAACTTTTGATGCCACCACAGATCATCATATATATATTTCAAGTGTAACCACACTCGAAGAATCGGATGTTAATGTTTGTTCATTATGAAAGAGAACATGTTCCTATGACATTTGCTTTATTCAGCTCTATATTATTTAATGACTTCAGTGCCATCTACTGCACATTCATGTATAAAGGTGCGGGCCTTTATTCTCAATGTTTAAAGTTGGCAGCTTGTGTTATACTGCACCCCACTTGAGCTATGTTCTAGTGCATATGAAGGAGCTACTCTGTGCAAGGTAGGCTGTGCAATATATAGATATATCTAGATGACTGTGAAAGTTTGCCCAGACCTACATATGAAATTTAAGTGACCAAATTAAAACAACAGTGCATCTTGCACAAGAATGACTGGGACCATGTAAAATAAAGCAGTCCCAATTGGTTTAATCTCCTGTGCTAGTTGCAAGTGTACCCACTGTCTTATTATGTTAAACCATTCATAAATAACTGCATATCCCTTTGTGACTGTATCTTCCTTGTTTACAAATCCTCCCTTAAGATATATTTCTCAGAACACAGATTCAGTGTCTGTCCGGGGTTTTGCAGATGTCTCCACAGACCATCACTGGTGCAGACTATTGTGAATTCTGCCCCATTGTTAAAGCAGCTACCCAAAACAGCATCTTGTGATCAGTGCCTCAACGTATCCCATTCAGTCAATCAAGACCCCTCCTATCTGATTGAAGTGTGACTTCCGGACTGATCAAAAACAAGTTTCACACCTGGACTACCCAGAACAGGATCTGAGCATTTAGCAGTTGTAATTGTAATTGTTCCTTCCTACCTGCTTTGTTCAGATTTTAATCAACTATCAAGGAGGAATGCGTTAAAGCCTATACAGTTGAACAATATAAGAATAAAATTTTTTTGCCTCCATTTTCCTGAGCAGGGACTGGATCATCCCCTCCACCAGAAACCCCCAAGGGTCAGTGAGGATCTTCTGGAGGGACTGGACGTATTTAAATCAGCTGGTCTGACAATCTGCACCCCAGAGTGCTGAGGGAATTAGCTGAGGTCACTACAGTACTCCTGGTACGGCTTTACGAGCGCTCATGGTGCTCTGGTGTGGTGCCAGAGGACTGGAAGAGGGCCAGTGTGTTCCCATTTTCAAAAAAAGGGAAGGAGGACCCAGGAAACGATAAGCCAGTCAGTCTTACCTCGATCCTGGGTGCGCTTTTTGAGAGAATTATCTTGGCACATGTCCTTGAGGGGCCAGTGTGGTGGTTATGCTTAGGGGCAACCAACACAGGTTCATTAGAGGCAGGTCCTGTCAGACCAACCTGGTGGCCTTCTATCACCAGGTCACCAAATCCTTAGATGCAGGGGTAGCAGTGGACATAGCCTTTCTGGACTTTAGGAAGGCCTTTGACACTGTCCCTTACCCCATTCTCGTTAAAAAAATGAGGGCACTGTGATGTGGACACCTACACAGTCAAATGGGTTGCTAACTGGCTGGAGGGCTGCACCCAGAGAGTGGTGGTGGATGGGTCATTTTTGACCTGGAGGGATGTGGGCAGTGGGGTTCCCCAGGGCTCAGTCCTCAGGACTGCCCTGTTGAACATCTTCATCAGTGACTTGGATGAGGGGGTAAAAAGCACCCTGTTCAAATTTGCTGATGACACTAAGATGTGGGGGGACGTGGGCACATTGGAAGGATGCAACAGGCTACATTCAGACCTAGACAGGTTACAAGGGTGGGCAGACAAGAATAGGATGGGCTTCAACACAGACAAGTGCAAGGTGATGCACCTCGGGAGGAACAACCGGCTCCATACCTACAGGTTGGGGAACTCTCCTCTTGTCAGCACGGAGGTGGAAAGGGATCTGGGGGTCATCATTGACTCCAAGATGAACATGGGCCGGCAGTGTGGGGAGGCAGTCAGGAAGGCCAACCGCACCTTGGCATGCATCCACAGATTCATCTCGAGCAGGTCCAAGGAGGTGATCCTCCCCCTCTACGCGGCACTGGTCAGGCCGCAGTTGGAGTACTGCATCCAGTTCTGGGTGCCACACTTCAAGAGGGATGTGGACAACATGGAGACGGTCCAGAGGAGGGCCACTCACATGATCAGGGGGAGCAGGGAAGGCCCTACAAGGAGAGGCTACGGGACCTGAACCTGTTCAGCCTCCACAAGAGAAGGCCGACGGGGGATCTAGTGGCCTGTTACAAACCAGTCAGAGGGGACCAACAGGCATTGGGGGAGTCCCTGTTCCCCCCGAGCACTACCAGGAGTGACTAAAAATAACGGCCACAAGCTGGCAGAGAGTAGATTTAGGCTAGATATCAGGAGGCGCTACTTCACTGTCAGGGCGGCTAGGATCTGGAACCATCTTTAAGAGGAGGCTAGCTTGCTGGGGTCACTTAACCCCAGTACTTTTTCCTGCCGTGGCAGGGGGTCAGACTTGATGACCTGCTCAGGTCCCTTCCGAACCTATTAACTACGAAACTATGAAAATAAGAGTTGCCACCAAACAGTGCAGTCTAGGAGAGGGAGAAATCATTGCAATGTTGCATCTGCACCCGGTGAAGGCCGACAAAACTGAAAACCACTTCCTGCCTGCGTTGGTGAGACACTCTTGCAGCTACATACTAGGATTTTTGTGAGACCTCATTTATTGAATGTTGGGGAGGAGTTGTTTTTTATCATTTAGTTTTATAGCTCATTTGTGGTATAGTTATTAAATCCTTTGTATTATAATTGAATAAGGTATGTCAATCCTTAACTGCACTAGGTTCAAATCCTGATTTTGACTGCAACATATAACACACCGGCAAGCAGAAGAAATAATATTGGGTCTGTACATGTTACATTCAGTCTAAATATAATGAATTCTAAAATGTAGTTTTTGTCTTAGCTGGCATACTAAGAATAGGATACATTCCAGTAAAATTGAAGTAGAAAAGAACAAAAGGTAGTGTTTGGCTCTGTTCCTGTTAGGGTAACTGAGCAGACATCCTTCATCCCCTTTGTGCTCTAGACTGCACTTTACGGTGGACAACTTAAGCTTAAAAATACAACACAATGAACTACAGCAATGAACCTATAAGTAGCAGGAAGATTTAAAAAACAAACAAACTTCTGTTTTCCATGGAAATGACCCATGGTCACATAGCAAGGTAGGACTCCTTCATTGTGGAGAGATGGGACGCACTTGCAGTAGAAATTTCATCTTTAATCAGAAACTTCATTTTCTCCCCAAAATGGAATTACAAGCATAGGTAGACCTTAAGCTCCTTAGCACTGTGTGCACAACTTGAAAGAAGAGGCCATAACTGCCCATCCTTCAATTGTCTGGGTAAGCAGAAATATTGATGACATTGATGTATAGGTATTTGTAGTCACTTCTGCAAGAGGAATTTACAAAAATAAACTGAACAGTTGTTTTCTATACCCCAATAGTGGGCAGCTTTACTGTTGAATCTTTGCTGAAAATACTTTCTACGGAAAATACTCCATACAGTATAATCCACTAGAGGGCACTAGTATTCTAGTCATTTATTCACTTTGTTCACTTGAAGAAATACTAAAACCAGTACAGGCAGTCCTTGACTTTGTGATGTTTGAGTTACAATGAACGGCACTTATGACGTTTATAAATTGACACCCTGTTTTGACTTTCCAACATTAGTTTTGACTTTACAACGCTCGATCTGATGCAACACCATGCCATGCCAGTGAATAAGTTTGCTGTGCTGCCCACCTACCTGTGCCAATCTGCTGTGCAAAAAGCCCTTCAAAAAGTCCAGCAAAGTCACCTCAAAGAAGTTCTTCCAAATCAATGATTGTTATTTACAATATAAATACATTAACGTAGCTATATTACTCATCTATAATTGATTGAGTACAAAATTCTGAGTTATTTTTGGTGAAATTAGGGTATTGGGACTTGGTTCACCAATCCCCCATTTATAATGTTGTTCCTATGGGAAAATTGGTTCCGAGTTCCAACATTTCGACTTAAGATGCGGTTTTCAGGAACCAATTGTTTCATAAGTCAGAGGACTGCCTGTATCACCTATAAAACAATGTTTATAACCAACATTTTCAATATTATTTAATGATGCCTATCTGATTTCTAAGCATCTGTGATGAGTAAAAAGAATCCAATAAATCAAAAAATAAATTTTCACTTACTATACAGAAATAAATCAGACTTCCCATTTTCTCTTATATGCATCACCCCAGCAATATTTACCTTTTTCAGCAGCTGCCTGCTCATGGCTAGAAAATTGTATTTAGAGGTTTGTTTTTGGGAATTGACCAGTAGGTAATATAGCTATGCATTAGAACAATAGTCCAGGGCAGCAGCAAGGGTTACTTGATTTCTAAAGGCCTGGTCACACAGGGCATGTATACATGTACCCTTTTGTCCCACAAGATGCCAGAGATCCGCTGCTTTGGAGCAGACTCGATTAAATGGCAGTGCGCTTTTGAACTAAAGCCCCTCTGAGGTGTTTTAGTTCCAAAGCACACCACCACCATTTTCTGCATACTGATGTGCATTTTGCCACATATACAACTGGATGTGTCACAGCACCAGGCACTTTTCAAAGTGTTCAGTGCTGTGGTGCGCTGTAGTGCACTGCATGTGACTGGGCTTGTAAAACAAAGGAATATGCTGACAGGACAAAACAGAGACAGTATGACGACCACATAAAGACCAATCAGTAATAGCCATGGATGAAGAGTCGTCAGTAAGGAAAAAGAATGCAAAAGCGGAGACTTTAGAGCAATAAAGCGTCCCCCATCCCTGAAAAGGGTTCCCTGACACAGGGTCCCCAAGAGGGGAACCTGAGGCACTATGGACAGAGGGCACACCAGCAGCCTGTCTCATCCACCCCACTGTGCAGAGGTGGGCCTCAGCCTCCAACCTGCAAGCTGCTGACATCTGACATTCAAGAGAGCACCTCAGAGTGAAGCTTGCATCCTAGCCAGATGTATCTTGACTCTGATGACAGCCTTAGGATTGGTAGCTATAAAATTGCTTGTATTGTTCTTTTCTGTTATCTCTGTGTATCGATAAATTTGCCTATTATCAAATGGAAAGGTCCTTATCAGTCTGAGGGTTTTGGGTCTTCTTGGAGCAAGGCACCTGGGTCTTAAATCTAATGCCAAAACCTACAAATTATAAAGTTCCTTATAATGTGTGTGGAAGATCAATAGGTGCTCAGACTAGTTTGAAGTAATTATATTCTGGTAATTATATCAAGTGGCCCAGGTTTGTGTGAAGATGCTACTAACACTAAATTCATGGGTGATATTCAGAGCTGTGTCCTCCCCCGCATCCCAAAGGGAATGCTTGTGCAGCCTATATTAACACAGCACCTGCTAGAGCCTCCCATAAACTGAAACCCCCATGTAAGAACAGGAGAACACACATACTGCAGGCTGATAAGAGTGGTGGGAAACACCCATCTCGATGAGGACATTTTGTCAAAAGATGCTTATCTAGAGGGATGAAGTGAATATACCACTTTTGATAAAACTCTGATCTGGAAAGCTCTCTCATATACAGGATAGAATAGCTGGCCAACACAAGGGAAGAACTTCCCAGAATATCTAATAGGCTGCCTGATTCGGGGACTAGGGACTTGAGCTTGTATCTTCAGCCTCTCACATAACAGCTCTGACTACAACATTAGTGACTGCTCTGGGACAGGACCATTGTCTCCTATTATAGTATTCTGCATTGTACCAATGTACTTGGTAGAGAAGAAAGACTGAGCCTGTAATCCCTTAGTGAGGATGCTCATGTGGGCCCGGTTCAAAGCCCTCATCATAATGAATAATTATTTACTCTTGGAATAGCTCCAATAAGAAACATTGAACCGCTGAAAACTCCCATGACAGTTCTGAAGGCAGATTTCATGCTTTTCTTTTTCTCAAATGTAAGTACTACAAAATATGTCACCCACACATTTTTTATTTCTGCTTGGTCAGGAATAGCCAATACTATGTAGCACTAATGCATTTGCCTGGGCTCTGAAAAAAACTGCAGAGAGGGGATTTCAACCTCAGACATTTTCCCTGCCCTATTTGTTCTAGGCTGAAGCTCTAGTTTTCCCTAGAAAACTGAAAGGTCTTTGTTTTGTTCCAAAGTGAAACTGCCGCATAGTTGAATTTTCAGGTTTGCAGGATTGGAAAACAGTTTTCTGTCCTGCCTTGTAGCTGATGACAAACATCTGTTTCAAATGAGGGGATGGAACCTGTTTCCCCCAGAGGTGGTACAGTCATCCACCCTGGCAATCTTCAAAAGGCATCTTGACACCCATCTTGCTGGGGTCATCTGATCCCAGCAGTCTTTCCTGCCCAAGTGCAGGGGGGCTGGACTGTAAGATCCCTTCCAGCCCCTAAAAACTATGAAACTCTCTTAAATCTCAGTAATTGTACAGGTAGCAATGCCTGCTGCTTTCCCAAAATGTGAAGTACCCCATTATATCAGGTTTCAGTCATGCTGGGTTGCAACAGTGGTTACAGTAAATTTTGCATTAGACTGATAAAGAGAATCTTTCCCAACAGCTGCTCACATCCCACTCTGTAAACTCTGACAACATTTCAGATTGAAGTGTCCCTACCCCTCAGCAATTCAAATGAAAGAAGAACAGATAGTTAGAGTCCCGACTCAGGAAAGTATTGTAAAAATGGTAAATAGATCAGTTTTGTCACTGTAGGGAGAATCACTCGTTTAGGTATGTCTCCACCACTAGCAGGCATTGGGGCCCAATCACCTGTGCAGACCTCTGCTTGGTCATAGCATTTCAAGCTGCTGTGGCAGCTCTAAAAGCTCTTGCTCTTCTTCATCTTCCCAGATTTAAGAGCCGAGAGTCCCACATATTTGGAGGTCTCTTAGAGGGAATGTTGCTGAAGGAGTGTAGCTGTGTAATGACCAAGGCAAGGCTTGGGAGGGACATGCATACAATACAATGTCTGACATGCATGGAATTGTGTTCATTGGGAATAGATAGACAAATGGCAGAGGCAGGCAATTAATTTGGCAGAGGCAGAGGCTTGGCTCAGAATTCAAACTGTGTTAAAAGTCTCATAAAATGAGTTCTCACAACTTCGGAAGGTAGGGAAATGTCAGCTGGGCCACCAAGGAAAAGGATTACTTAGGAGGCCTACACGTGTACTTTGGGTTAGATTCACAGGGGAGAAGTGAGATGTCCAACTACTGATTAGGCAACCTTCAAAAATGTAGATTCTCAAACCTCCTACCTAATGCTAGAAATATTGAAGGCCACGTCCAGCTGAAACCTACCTGCACCCCCTGGCAGCAGCGCCTGTCTGCGTGCTCCCTTTTGTGAGGTCCGCAACTCTCTCCATACATTGTAGAGGGAACGTAGGTGCCTAACTGGAGCCTTTGTATGCCATCCCACAGCACAGTGCCTAAAGTAATGCACATTTTCTGTCACATATGCAATATGAAACATTTTTTTTTTTAGGTTATAATGATAGAGAATATGCTCTACTTTCAGTTTCAGATTTACAATTTAAATCTTTAGTTTGGTTCCCATTAGATAAAACAGCAATTATTATGAGCTTAATTGTCGGAGTTCAAAAAAATTGCCAGAAAAACATTAAAGATCTAAATGAAATATGGAAATACCCTGCATGATAATAAATCGACTATATTCAAGAGTGAGTGTATTTTTAGTTGGGTTTCTTTCATGTGCTTTTGCCAGAGAATCCACACAAACAGTTCCTATAATAAAACTCTTTGTGGACTGCTCTGCTCATCTTTTGCAAGGACATGTTCAATTAGTTTTTTCCAAGGCCAGCTGTGCCAAGGCTAAAACATAGCTCTATTTATGGTCTAGAGACTCTAAACCAACACAACTCTTGTCTTGCCAGGTAGGCTTCAGTTCTGCCTTTCATAAAACATGCACTAAATGTTGCCCCCTTCATTACCATTCTTGACAACTTGCCTGCATTTATGGAGAAAATTTCCTACCTCAAAGAAGCTTATCAAAGTAGAAAGCCAAGGTGGTAAACTAAAATGAACATATTGAGATTAGGAAGTAAATGAGCATTACCCTCTACTCCTTGCTTTCTGAGGTGAATGCAACTCTATGACTCTTACGCCTTTGTTTTTCTGTGTACTGAGTCTTTAATTATGTAGATACTACTGTGTCTAGAATTCGGCAACCATATTCAGCAGCAACTCTATTGATTTACACCGAGTTCCCCTCCCTCCCCCATTACTCCAAAATGCAATTTAGCTTAGACTTCAAAGGACCTATTTTGCTCCTGGTTCCTAGACACTTAACAGTGCCCCTATCAAAGTACTCTTCCTACAGGCCTTCCAAACGGTCAGAGTAATTCCAGCTCTCTTTGCCATCAGCAGGGATCTCAACATCTCTGAAGAATCATAATAAAAGTCTTTGGCAATCATAATAGGCATGCATCTTTCCTTGGCCTGTCCCAGAATTAATGGAACTCTGGGTGCAAGGAGAGATTTCCTTGGAGGAGTAAGTTACACTCTTGGTATCATTTTTGTTTTATAAAATAACTCGTCTAAGGAAGAGTTTCCATAACTGCAGGGACTGAAACTTACTTGCAACCTGTATAGACAGAATATATAATCTGTAAGCATTTGTTCCAGTGAGATATGAGTAATTTAGTGGTTAGGGAACTTTATGAACAATTATTAGAGTAATGGCATTGTTGTCTTGTGCAATTTCAGTAGAATTAATAAAAATTTGTCCAGGAATCCCCGCCCTCAAACAGAAACTGATTAAGATGCAGTGAGAGACGCACCTAAAACCCTCCAGATAAGGGTGACGAGTGAAACAACTGCTCTAGGTCTTATTTGCATCTGAGATGGAACCAGATGACCATTCATTTACATGAGAGATGGGGAACAGAAAGCCTGAAGCAGAGACTGCAGTGAATTCTGGGCTCAGCGAAGCAGGGGAGCACTGCATGATGGGGAATCTGTGCTCCAAATGCTAATCAACCCACACACCCAGCTCAGCATTTATCAGACCAGT
>NW_017728915.1:9874438-9900757 GCF_001723895.1 Crocodylus porosus
CCATGAGGGTGTCATCTGGACACCCAGCCAGATTCAGAGGTATTCTGTTTAACTGTGTGCTTGTGTCTGACTGTAGTTATTGTTGCTCTGATGAACTGATTCTTGGCATATGAAGGTGTCAGCCTGTCCATGCTGATCAACCCGGCCAAGTCAGGCATGTCACGTTAATCTGTGTGTGAGTGTATGTGTGTATGACTGATTTGGGGATTGGAGGAACCCAGCCCCACTGAACTGAGTCCTGCAAGATAGCTGCATTGGGGGTAAGGGTTTGCAGGGGGAGAGATACAGCTCCATATAGAAACACAAGTAACACAAGCAGCACATTAATAGAATTACCAAGACCCTAGCCCTAATAAATAAGCACACCCCAAAGTAGTGGGCAAATCTGGTAACACAGGTGTGGGATGATAAGGGAGACATCTTTTCTGCCCACACATCCTTGGAGCTATAGTATTACCACCCTATAGCAGCTCCTGCATCACTGTTGTGTATTTCCTTGCTGCTCTGCTTTTGTACAGGCCTGAAAAGAAATACATATTCAAAAAAAGGATCTGTTATCTCCAATAATTGTTAGGTGTACCTTCCACCAAAACAGAAGTAATGAATCATACAAATTTCACAAGGTAGCTTAAGTGTTGCTAGTATTCTTATTTCTGAGATCATTTGTCTCTGCTGTAATACCAGCCTTCCATTATTTGAAGGGTGATTCCAGAGAGGATGGAACTAGAGTGTTCTTGGTCAAGAGGTGACAAGGGAAAGAGCAATGGTCTCAAGTTGCAGCAAGGGAAGTTGAGGTTAGATATTAGGAAGAACTTTCTCACTAGGATGGCAGTAAAGCACTTGAACAATTTACACAGAGAGGTGGTAGAATCTCCATCCTTGGAGGTTTTTAAGGCCTGGCTAGCCAAAGCCTTTCTGTGATGATCTAGTTGGGGATGGTCCTGCCTTGAGCAGGGGTTTGGACTACATGACCTCCTGAAGTCCCTTCCAACCCTAACTTTCTATGATTCTACTACTAGGTTATCGAGAGGCAAAATACAATGCTGTTAGAGTTGATGATACTTGTCTGACTGGACAATTATAACGCTGCCAACAGTTTGTTCTAGGAGTATGGGAGAAGGGGGAGGAGGAACTAACAAAGAGCCACAGACAATCTTTTTCATATTTCTACTTAGTCAAATTATTCTCCTAAATTAAAAAGTTACATGGACGATTTTGAACTTTAGTGCAGCATAAAGCATCTGCATTTCATTTAGCTAATTTTTTGTTATATTCTGTTTAAAAAGGTGAGACTGAAGAGGCTCCTAGTATATGTCAGCAATCAATTCTGCAAAGAAGAAAGTGTTTCCATAATCATTTTAAAAACTAACTAGATTAGAGTTCTGACCCTTCCCACATGAGGCTTAAATAACACAATCTAATTAGAATCTCATTACTAACTATGTTTCCACAATCTAATCCTGGATAACACATTTCAGTTGACCCAGTGTTTTTAGGGAAATTCAATAATGCCTTCAAACTGGGAAAACATTGTGCCAATTTTTTTAATAAGTGAAGGCAACACAAGATGTTCGGTTTCTAAAGATCACAGTCTTGCCAATGTAACCAGTGGATGGGAAGGATGGAAAGAAGAAATCTTCATCTTTTTGAAAGCCAAATCCCTTGGAATAATATGTAAAGTTTTATATAGGTGAAATCCTTTAACTTGTTAAGATAATGATATGAGCAGTACAGTGTGTGCTGAAAAACAAAGAAACCTTGAAACTGGCATGTTTGGTTTTCTTCAGCCCCTGGCAGAGGTCTATGCAGTTGTCTCATTTAAGACCACACAGATCATCAGCTCTCATCTACTAGCGCCCACAAAGATAGTTACATAAAACATTTGCATTAAGATGCAAACAAAGTGTAACTGTAAGCCTGGCTCATGGTGTTTTTACCTCTCTGAAGATTTAACAGGTTTAGAGAGACTGGTGCAGATGTAAAAAAAAAACTAGAACCAGTTCTCAAGCCAAGATGAGAAAACAGCTGAGCTGGATACCTGCTCCCTGTGAATCCAAGACCAGAACTCAGCCAAAATGTGTGAAGGACCAGTAAAGCCAAAACCAACCCTGAGCTGACTGGGACTGGGACTGACCCTCCTTGAGTGTTGCTTTTAAAAGTTATGCAAGCTAGCTCCACAAACTGAACAATTTCTCTGGAAGAACAGGGACTCTATAGATACTAAACTACTCAACAGCAACTTGGATTACTGTGTAGACCCCAATTATATTCCATATCTTCTGAATGGAAAACAGGTCACTTGCATAAGCTCTCAATATGAAATTAGGCTGTGCATGTACTTTCCTTTGTTATCCCCTTAGTTTATATTGAGGCCGCTGCTGATAATTACAAGATTGTTCTTAAATTATTGATTTGGTTCTCAGCTATATACACATAAGAATCCCATTTCCTATTCCTTCAACCCATCATGCAGAAATTCAGCTGCAAAAGTGGGTCCCTCAAATAAAATCAAAAGTGTAGACACTCCACTAAAAACTAAGGTGCTGGGGAAAGGGGAATCCGTTTAATATTACACTTTATAATGCAAAAGGTAGGACTCTGAAATCCTTCAACATCAAGTCAATTAAGTAACATTCTGCAAGGGAAACAACCACAAAAGGGAAAGTGCCATCTCCAAAATATCCCTTATATTTATCTTTTGCAATTTTAGCACCATACTAGTGGAGAAGCTGGGACCACTTCCTCTAAAATCCCCACTATTCTTTTCTAGGAATGTGACAGGCAGGACAATGAAGATAATATTGAGTGCTGAGATGTTGGCAGCACTCTAGAACCCACACATGGTCAGTGTGCAACGTTTCAGAAACAATGTGTGGCAGAGGTGAAGAGGATACTCTTAATTTGAATGTTGCCAGATGAGTAGGATTAACAAATACATGGACAGAGATAAAATAGGACAGATCAAGAGTTACTAGCTTCAACCAGTTATGTAACTTGATGATTTAATTGCAAGTTACATTTCTAAAGAATGAAACAACTCAACCATACAAGGTAAGAGTGAGGTTTTGGGGGAGATAAAACAATGAAAGAACATGTTCTATTGAACCAAGACTAATATTTTCACTGGCTTTATCTTATTATCTATACTGTCATTTTACAGAGTGTGGCAAAGGGGGAGGGAATAAGGTGAAGAGAGAGCCAGGGACAAGGACATTGAATTAACAACCTATACCCTAGCCTGCAAAGCTGCTTATTCATCTCTAGGGTGAGGCTTAAGTCCATGGAGGAAAACTAACTTGGCAGATCAATAATTTGGAAGATTCTGATTCTGCTCTAGCAGTGGAAACTCATCTTCTGTTAAGCAAACTTCAGGTATATACAAGTGGATTAGTCAGCAATGAGAATTTAAGTCGTAAGAGTACAGGAAATTAAATTAATACATACCAATGTTAAAGATGTCAATTTTTAGGTTTAGGTGCCTAAATACTTATTTTGGCCTTGATCTTTCAGGCATCTTCTATGAAAGCAACTCCTTTCCACCACATTGAGCCTCACCAATCTCTGGTATTTCACATTTCAGAGGAGAAAGATCCACCTGTGTGGGTTTTGAATAACAAAGTAAGTGGCCTACTGAAAGAGGTGGGCTACCCCACCTCTGTCTAAATACCACCTATGCTTATGGGAAAGGAAACCAGATTGCTCCAAAGACAATTGTTCTTTCTAGGTGCTGTAGTTCATCCCCTTCCTTTATTTCCAGACTAGGCCTTTATTCTTAAATGCACCCCTGTGTGAATAGAGCAATTACACTCACCACCTTATCAATAAACATATCTCTCCTTTCATTCTGGAATAAAAGGTTCCTTACAAGGAATATTGCAAGCTAGACAACAGACCCATTTTCTCCTAGTGAAACAGAGCAGTAGCCACTGTGTGGAAAGACTGCCTGTGGTTTCTGAAAGTACTGTTCATCAGATGCTGGGGTTTTTTGGCTTTCATGAAATAAAGCAAGAATGCTACTATCATGAGAACACTCTCTGCATAGTAACTCCCCCCCCCCCCCAAAAACAAAACAAAACAAAAAAACCCTGGAGAAATAACCAGCTGTATTTGCCTTTGGAATCATATATTTGCCAAATGCGTATTTTCTCTGGTAGATCTACTTTCTTCCTTTTGGTCCATTTCTGGCAGCTTTCCTGTTTACATGTTCAGTGTGTAGCAGCACACAGAGAGCAGTAAATTGGAATGAGGAGTCTCTTTGTTTACTGGTAGAAGTGGAACCCTATTTTGTAGCTCTGTTAATGGGAGTGAGGGGTGGGAAAGAAGAATAAAAGAGGTGATTAGAGGTAAAAATAAGAGAACCTGTAATTCCCACATCATCTAAATTCACTGTTGACCTCATTAAGGAACATACCCTTATTAACTAGATCTTCACACTGTGCTGGTTCATAATACTAGCTTTTCACAGAACGTTGCATTCCCTGCCCCCCTTAAATAGCATACAGTTTCTTGATACTACATGATTGTTTTCCATTAACCTGTAGATTACATTCTTTACCTCTGTTCTGGTTTTGCTTACTTTGTTCCGTTACTATCCTGCATCTTCAAAAGAAACCTTCAAAGTTTCAAATCAAATCATGGTTCTGTGTGTTGTCTACCAGGGTTAAATGCTTACCCAGATCCAGGATATTGCTGGCAATGGCAATGGCAATAGAAGGTGGTTAAAATATTTCAAAAAAAATGCTTACACACTATGTGAGAGGCAAAGATTTTTGTGTAAGATATCTTTTATTGGACCAACTGTATAGTTGTGAGGCATATAGATAAGATTTCAGGGATGAAATACCTTTCCCCAGGCCTCCCTATACAAATTCTTGGAGTCCTCATCTTTCAAAAACAGGGGTTCGATTTTTAATGTTAGGTCTTTTAAACTGACTTGATTTCAGATGGTCAGCATTCTGAACCTCAGGCCACTTAGTTTGCTCTGTAAGGGCCAGATCCACAGAGGGAATTATCTCAGTGTCAAATTTTTTAGGTGTCCAGCCTCTGGAGTGCAGCCTACAGCACCAAAATAAGCTCCTAACCCAATTTATCCTAAATGATGGAAGCATCAACTTCTGTGCATGACTTATTCCAGATATGTGTAGTTGTATAATGCCCTGTGCATTACGGAGACCTCAACTTTTTGGACAATGCTTCTGGAGCATGGGAGACATTTCTGAGTCTGGCTTTGGGAATGCAATGAGCTCAGAACAAATCTGTAACCTTCCTCACTGTAATGACAAAGACCACCCTCCAGCCCAGCAATAAATGTTTTAATTCATTGCATAAGGATCAAGTCCAATGCCTTACCTAAAAAAATATGAGAATGACATTCCTCTGAACTCTTAGGAGGTACTGCTGAATTTTCTTTCTCCTATGAAACTCTTCAGACAACCTCAAAAACAACCTGATTTGCTTTGCAATGAGAATGGAGATTTCTACTGGGTGGCAGCAACAGTCAATCATGTTTAACTCTTCCTTTGAATGGTATTAATAGCAGCTGTGCAGGAAAAAAGTCTCTCTCTTCTTTAGGGGGTGTGGGTTCTTGGTTTAGCAGTATTAGAGCAGACCTTGCTGGAATTATAACTTTGTTTTGCTACTATCAGCTAGCTAATACAGGTGCAGAGATGGAGTCTCAGGTGCACCAGAACTTTCATGCTGACTCTGAGACAGCTGTGAACCGCTTTGTAAACTTAGAGTTGTATGCTAGCTATGTCTACTTATCCATGGTGAGTGTTTGGATTATGCAAGTCTTTATCATGTCAGATGATCTCAATTCTTCTCTTTAAAAATCAGACTTTTGGAGTCTTATGTTTGAGCTTCTAACTTCCACTGCATTGTGACTGAAGAGCTGCCCTCTTCAGATTTGTAAAGTGCAGTTCTTTCAAGTTGCTTCTCTGAAGACTTCGCATTACCACTTGTATGCAAGGAGGGAGGTTATCCTTACATCCTCAGATGCAAGGATAAGTGAATCAGCTAACCCCAACAAAGCACTCCAGTAAGGAATTAATCAGATTTGCCTTCAAACTGTTGCCTTTCCTAGTAGGCCCTTTAGGTAAATTTATTTAACCTCACTCTGTTTCCATTTCTATCTATGAATGGGTTGCTCGGCTTGGTTCTGATTTCAGGTATGTGAGCTAGGGACAGTTCTTGCAACCCAGGGTAATGGATATAATGGACTGAAAAGCTAATTGAGGAATTTGATATTACCTTTTAATCCAAACTATAACATCCTTAGATGAAGGCAACTAAATTGATCATCAGATTAAGGCAACTAGTGTCTCTTTAAAAAGAGGCTCTAAAAGCAGCAGCATCTCCAGTTAGCAGCTGGGGAAAGAAAGATGGAGAAATTAAATGACTTGTATGCTGTCACCCAAGCATCTTGTCAGACTCCTGTCCTCTAATCATTACACCTGTAGCCTCCCTATGGTGTGCTTTTGGTAGCTTCAGACAGTAAATATTGCTGTCCCTTTTCTCTAGTCATACTACTTTGATCGTGATGATGTGGCCCTGCAGAATGTGGCCAAACTCCTGAAGAAGCAGTCAGATGAGCACAGGGAGCAGGCTGAAAAGCTCCTGCAATACCAAAACAAGCGAGGTGGATGCATTGTTTTTCACGAGATCAAGGTGAGCTCATAATCCAAAAAATACTGACTTTGAGGTGAGGTGTAGGTAGGCAGAGATGGATCTATACTGTAAATCTCATGGAGAAGGCAAGCTTCTAGGCTACAGCTTTTGGGAGCTATAACCTATAATGTGAAGAAATTGGCTAGGTTTCTTGTAGAATACCAAAAAAACTTGCGCTCTCTTCTTGTCTTGAGTCCTTTTGGCAAACTAATTTTGTGAGTGAGAGAGAGAACTTTAGTAGTTAAGTACAAAAGCCTTCAACAGTACCTCAGAAAATAAACTGTGTACTTGTCATGGTATAGTTTTATGCCTCATAGGAAGGGAGGCCTGTGACATGTAGTAAAATTAACATTGACTTCAATGTGAGAAGACCTGAAGTGACATTTTAAGACCTATATCCTTCTCTCCCTGTCCCATCTTATTGCTGTAAGATTCTTTCTAGGTTGGTCTTCAGCCCATGGAGAAGGAAATGGAGGTACTTGAAGAGAGTCACTTGTCAGGGACAAATTTTCAAACTGTCTTCCTTTTAAATGCCTATTTCTTCAGTGTCCTGTTTATAGAGATAAATTGATTGCTCTTTGGTAAGAGTCTTTGAACACACTGTACCATACCTGCAACCCCAGAGGGTATGGAGGGAGCAATAAAGAGTTACTACATCACACTGGGAGGAACCTGTATTTCTCTGCTTATGTACAGAAACCAGAGCAGGATGAATGGGGGAACAGCTTGGAAGCCATGCAATCTGCCCTGCAGCTGGAGAGGGCTGTGAACCAGGCCCTGCTGGACCTCCATAAGCTGGCCACAGGGAAAAATGATCCTCACGTGAGTGAAGTAGGAGTGGGGGAGAAAACAATACCTTGTCCAGGGTATTGTGTGTTCCTTTGGAGGAGCTGCTAAAGAGATGTGTGCTTCTGACACTGGGAGAGAGCTGTGCTGTATCTTTTTGTAATTAGAGCCCTCTCAAATGTGGAAGGGATTCAAGTGTCCAGCTACCTATTCTCTCTCTAAAAAATGGTCTTTTAAAGGGATGATTCCAAGGCCTTTTTACTTCTACTAAATTACTTCTAGCATCTGATCTTGTGACCTGGACCTAAATGATAAGTAAAACTGAGCTGAACCATAGCACTGCTACTCTATTGCCCATTGTCAGAGCTAGAATCTGAATCTTGTACTATACAACTGCATTTATTTGCAGTCTTTGTGCAGAACTAGATGTTCCATGCAGTAATAGTCCTATTGACATGGCACATCCTAAAAGATTGTTCCATGAGGATCCCTTCAGCTAGGTGCAGACATAAATTTTAAAGTGCAAGGTGGAATCCAAACTATGCAGTTTTTTGTAAGCAGTGCACTTTAGATCAGAAGTGAACAGAACCCATGTTTGTCCTTTGGAGGGAATAAATCTTACTCTGGGTCCTGCCATTGTTAAACTAGTCTGTGTGCTAAACTCTCTTGTTTTGTCACAAGAATAAACCAGTTTACACTCTCACTAGTCTAAGTGATTGGAATGTCTATACCAGTATAGTGCCTATGAGAAATAGATGCCCATTTCTCTTCCTAATCACCTACTGTCTGTTTCTGCAGCTCTGTGACTTTCTGGAGTCTGAGTACCTGGATGAGCAGGTGGAGGCCATTAAGCAATTTGGAGACCACCTAACCAATCTGAAGCGCCTCAAGGTGCCCCAAGATGGTGTAGGGGAGTACCTGTTTGACAGACTCTCCCTGGGGGAGAGTAACCAAGAAGTGCACTGACAGCTGAGACTATTCTGGATGACATCTTTGAATGGCAAAGATGCACTCATGGATGTTCAACTGTTGACCATATAAAATTTACTAATTACCGGGTGACTTGAGTGGTGTGGCTTCAATATGTGTACTAGGTTTTGAACCAGTTGAGGCTGTTCTGAAACAAGTGGGCAAGATGATAAGATTCTACTTCTACCTGTAGATGAGCTAGCTGTCTCCAAATGGAAATCAGGGGGGTGGGGAATTAGTTTAGTCCAGCAGCTCTCAACTTTCTTTTTGAACCAGGCCCCGCTTTATAAATGTCAATGACCAGTCCCAACCTGGTGTCCTTCACTCCCAACCTACTGCTCCCTGCCCCAAGGACCCAGCCCTACAGTGTGTGGAGGGGGATGGAGCCCCTGGCAGGCTGGCCAGCCTAAAAGGTAAAGGCCACAGCTTCCCATGGTTTTTCCTCCTTCGAAGGAGCATCTATTTTTAAATTCTGTTCTATGACCCTTTCATGTATTCTTGCAACCCACTTCTAGGTTGTGACCCATGGGTTGAGAAATGTGCTGCTCTAAGAGGGCCCTCATGTCAAATAGCACAACTCGGTTGTATGGGACTGGGTTTGAGTCCGTCTTGACCATATGCTTCTATACTGAGCACCTCTGTACTTGTTGCCTGGTTTGAGTGAAAACAGATCTGGCAGAGCTCCGAACACTGCATTTTGTAGCACAGATGCACTCTTTTTGAACCAGACCAAGGACTCCTATTTTCCCTGAAAGGCATATTTATGTTGCAGCTGTATTGTATGAGGCACTGGTACTCTCCTAATTAATCACTCTGCAGGAATTACTGAAGTCGAAGCAGCAGGGCCATGTTCTGTAGCTCTGGAGAGGAGGCTAATCCCTGCTCCAGGATGCTAACTGGCTCACCTGCAGTGCTATGCAAATCCGCTTTGGTTTAGGAGGTAGCTTTCAGAACAGCATAGCATGGGAGCACTGCTGAGCCCTGCTCCCTTCAATAAGGTTAATTGTGGAGACTTCCTGCCTTGGAGCACTAATTCTGTCCTTAACCTGAAATAACCTGATGGGCTCAAACTTACTAAAATATACAGAAGGAATTTTAGCTTCTAGGAACCGACCTTTTTGAGGAAACTGCATCTAATGCTCTTGCTACTTCAATAGAGCTCAAACTTGAAAGGAGGGGGATAGAAGTGGCTACTAGCTACCTCCATTGCCTTAATTGGCACAGCTAATTCTTTTGCTGTAACTAATCATTCTCTGCTTTCCTGCCCTAAAGACCTTGGCGAGCTTTCATGGAGGCAGAAGAGACGACCTACTACCAGTGCTTTTGCTGGTGAGAAATCCCAGTACTGTACCTTCCTCTCCTGTCTATCTTATCAGTCTTTGAATAGCTTTTTCCCTGAAACAAGGGCTAAAAAAAGTGGATGTGGAATCACATGCCTGTTAGGGAGAAGTGATATTTTGGTATCTGTATTATGGCACTGAAATGCATGGCTGACCTTTCATGATACAAGGGCTTTCACAAAGGCCTGAAGAAAAGCAAGTTCTGCAGAAGACTGGGAAAGACCACCCCCAGCAACCCTTACTGCCCCAAGGAAGGCAAGGACATTCTTTCAACATCCATAAAGCCGAGTAGAAAAAATGCCATGGCTAGCAGATGTACGTAGGCAGAAGAAATGTTATGTAGAGTTTGTGAAGAGTTCTTCCCATGCTGGCTGGCTTCTGACAGCAAAAACCTAAGCAAAACAAACATTTTTAGGAAAATAGTGCCCCTGAGAGCATATGACCAAAATATAAGTATTAATTCTTTGACTTACCTATTTGTTTTCTGAAGTATCTTAATTTTGCAAGACAAGGGTTTCTGGTAGGTGCAGTCATTAGAGCATGCTGGAATAGGCTTGGAACAGCACAAGAAAGAAGATGTCTTTAGGAGCAACTCTGAGATTGAGCTTTACAGGCCCCAGGTGGCACACTTTCCATTCAAGCAAAGGTGTTTGTGGGGATGGAGATATGAATAGGGAAGAGAGCAGCTATGCATCTAGTATAATTTAGAATAGCTCCCTTGTAGCCAATTTATAGCAAGTGAAGTTTTGGCCCAGATTGCTTACTGGGAGTAATCCAAATGAAGGAGATGCCTCACTTCCTGGAATAGGACTAAGTGGGGATTACTTGCTTTGAAACAATTATAGTGGGAAGAGTTTTTCTCTGCCCCAGTAATGTTATTTACTGACCATTATAAAAATAGTTATATAACTCTTCTTAATAAAAGAGCATTCAGGAACTTCCCAAAGGTAAGGAGTGCTAAATCTTTATAGAAATACTGGTATCCTTGGAAGCTAATAATTCCTGCTGCATAATTGCAAACTATCATGTTTAAAGATAGGAGTAAGGCAAAATTACTTGTCAAGTAAATTAGGACCTCTTTTTCTAGGAATAAGTGGTAACTTTGGTTTTGTTTTTGTTTTTATTTGTATAAAATATTCTTTTATATATATTTTATAAATGTGAAACAATTGGCAGAATGAGACTACCACTAAACAACAATGTTCAGGACTTGATTCAAGGCATAACTTCTGTGAGCAGCAGGCTATGAAGGAATTTCAAAAACAAATGTATTACTGACAGGGCTGACCTCATTGCATGGCAGCAATGCCGTGTGGTTATTGTTGAGTTGCATGCTCAGCTGTAGAAATGTAATTAGAGCTGCACCTGCAAGGCTAATTCTTTCTTGATAAGGAAATAAATTCCCATCAGTCAGCCCTCATTGTTAATCATGACCTTAGCCTTCTAAATGTTATTAGAACTTTGGCTTGAGATTATGGTTTCACGTTGAGAGAGAGCCTCCATATAGCTGCAAGTAATGACAGGCCTTTCTTTCTGCAAGATAGTTTCCAGTGGGGTAATGTTTATATGCTACCTGGTTGTCTTGAACTGCATGGCAGGGTGAACCTAGAACTGTATGCTAGCTGCCTCTAGGTATTGGGCAGGGAGGAGGGATGCCTGCATTTCAGTTTATTTTTGACCTGGGTTTCTTGTTAAGTCCTACTAAGTATGTAACTGTTTTAAGCTACTTGAACTGTTTTACCAGTTCAGCTGTTTTACACTTTGGCAATTTCTAAGGGTACAAATATTTAATAGACCTAATAGAAGCTTTCAATGCGGAGGCATTTAATAAGACAAGATTTTACATAGTGCCACTTAGAGGTAGAAAGATTCTTGGGTTTTTTTTTTTTTTTTGGAAGAAACTTCTACTCTGATCCATGTGTATACGAACTTAACAAGTGAGTGTGGGAGTTTTAGTACTGATGTGAGATGCACAGTATAGCATAGTTATCTATACGTTTGTAACAAATCAGATTTGACTATAATCTCTGCACTCCTCTCTTCTGTTTCTCTAGTCTACTACTTTGATTGAGATGGTGTGGCCTTAGGCATGTGGTTAAGTTGCTGAGGGAGCAGTCCCATGAGTAGAGACAAGGTGCGGAAAGATCCTCAGATATCAGAACAAGCAAGAGGTGTGTGTGTGGTCCTGCAGAGTGTCAAGGCAAGGCATAAAACCAAACTGGCATCTACCAAAAGGATTATGGACACACTGTAAGAAATGAGTAAACTATAGGATGAAGTTCTTTGCTGTATCAATGCTTCTTACAGGAAATAACAGAGAGCAGTTACAATAACTCACTTTGCAATTTTATCTTTCTTGCTCATGAAAGGAAGTTGTTTATTAGGAAGGTATTTATACATGTAGCCTTTTAACACCTGCAGCAGTAACACTAGAGGGTGCATTTGAGCTGTGCTAAGAGTTGTGGGGGGTTCTAAGATTCCCACACCAGCTACTAATAAGCTTAGCTATAGTTGGTGATAACCTTCCTTCCCCCTATAATAGCACTAGTGTAGCAGAGCTACTCACTCATTCACTGTATAGTTCCTATAATTATACAAAGTTGGCCGGGACAAAGAGTGACACCTCTGCTATGAAGAGAAGGGGTGTTTTCAGAACTGTAATGGAGGTTGGATGTACTAAGGAATTTAGGAATGATTTGTTAAGAATGGCATTGCTCTATTTCCCTGTGACTTGGTGAAGATGTTGTTGGTTACAACTGACTCCCAGCAACTAGCTTGGTGTAAATTGTCTTTTGAAGTCTGTGATGGATGTTCTTTGTTGTTTCTGTCAAGTCTGGCATTACCGTATGTGCTTTTGCTGGAGCCTAACCCAGAGTAGTATTGGGTAGATCAGTGGTCTGCATGAGTGAAATGCAGTTGGTTCATGAGCCAGATCCAGTGTGTGGGGTCAGCATGAGGAGCCAGTCCCATATGCCAGATCAGGCCTGTGGATGGGCTGTATTTGTCCCTGTGCACTGGGTATAGAGCCGTGCTCTGGGTTGGACCACATGCACTGCAGACTGGCCAAGTAATGTGGTAAATGCACTTCTTTTTAGGGCTCATGAAATGGAAGCTGTCATAAAAGCCAATAAAGCTTTCAGAACCAGTGGTTAGGGTCAGTGGTCTAACTCTAAAAAGTTAACTATGCCAGGGATAATTTAGGGCCAATGTATAAATTGAACAATAAGTATTGCCCTACCTACTGGAGGCATACGGGATACATCTGTCTGCATGTAAGTAGATAGGTGGGAGGGGGTTTCCAAGGAAATTACTGAATTCAACTGCAAACAACAAGCTGACAAATCACAAATAGCTTCTGCAGTCTGCTTTTAAATTTCTTATAAATGCAAGTGGATTGCAGAGCTCCAATTCATTGTAGATTATACTAATTTAGTTGGCATGGCTTCCTTGTTTGCCTCACGGTGAATGACTCAACTTCTCTGTCAGAACAATTGAAATAGTGCCTTCCCCCAGTTTACCTTTGGGAGAGGGTTTAACTTACCTAAGCTTCAGTACTGCAAGTAGAAATAGACCTAAGTCCATCCCTTACCTTTTGTGATTTCTTGGAGTCTGAATACTTGGATAAACACGTAAAGGCCTTCAACAAACTGAGAAACCACCTGGGAAACTGGAATGCCCCAGGATGGTGCAGGGGAGTGCTTGTTTGATTTATCTTCCAGGGCAAGTCACAATTCATTTGTACTGTTGTCAATCTCCTTCTAGAAGGACAAAAATTATCCAGAGGGCAACAAAAGATACAGCAAACAGAACTTGGTTTCAAGCTATAACTTGGTTTCTCTTCATTACAGGGCTAACAGACTACCAGGAAAAATCTAAGCAACAGGCAATTTAAAATACTTTAAGAAGAGATCTTGCTTTCTCTCATCCATCACATCAAATATCTCCTGTGGATTGTAATGCAGCCTCCATCCCAACATCCATGAAAATGGCACCACTCACATAATAAGTAGATGCATTATTTGATCTACTGTGCTACATTTATATCTGTTCACTTTTTGCTGCAGCATGAATTTTATATGGACCATTATTAACATAGATGAGTTAGAGTAGGCCTTGCATGATAGGGAGAAAAGGCATCATTAGATGATTATCACTTTAGGATTGGTTTGTGACACGCTCAGTCTAAAAGTGGTCAGGTGTCTAGTATAAGTTCTTTCCATAGTTAGTGCTGTAATTTGAGATCTATTTTGAATGGACTCGATACTAATGGGTAAACACCAAGGCCTGTAAGTTTTTAACAGATGACAAGATTCTATAGTTGATAACCTATGGTATGTAGAGACCTTAAGAGAAATACAAAATGTGGTTAACCTTTCCAAATCCATGGCTTGTTGGTGGTTTTGTGTTTTTTGTTTCTTTTGAAGAAGAAGAATGAGTAGTGCTTGGAGGCCATTGATTATAAATGCTGAGGAACTGCCTAAAGTACTATTCAGTCTAAGACTTCTCAGTTAACTTGCTGTTAGCTGTAAACATTTTTTTTTTTTTTTTTTTTTATAGTGAATTCTTCCTTGTAGTGCTTGTTGAAAAGCTTAACTCAAGCCCTCAAACTTAAGAGTTTTAGGGCATTTATACAAGTGCTCTGAGGGGAGGGCACTTTTAATTGGAGTGGCTCTCCGGGAACCACTCCAATTAAACTGCCTGGAATATCTCATGCATCAGTGCCCCCATGTTTTAAAAATGGGGTGGAAATGCTGATGAGCTTTAGTGCTCCTGCAGCCACTTTTAAGCACAAGGATGCTGATATACAAGATGCTGGAGTCTGCTGGAGCACGGCAACTGCCACGCTCCACAGTTCGTGTATTGGTGCCCTTTTAAAGTCTTGTGTTTATCTATATGCTAGATAAATATTGACAAAGCAGTTGAACTTTTGACTAGATCTATTTGTACTGAAGAAGTGGGTCTTTAAAGTAGCCTTCTCCTAAACCCTGCAACTAGGGTTTTTTTCACTGGCAAGAGTATCTTATTTCTTAGATACAGAGATGCAGGTGTAGCAATGCCACATCTTTGTATTTTGGATACTTGTGTGATCCTAACGGACTCCTTTCCTATAGGGTACATGTAGACATCTGTATGGGGAGGCTAAATCATGTTAAAAGTGACCACCAGATCCAACTCATTTTGCTTAAGTGTGGACCTTTACACTTGGATCCAGCAACCTAGGGATTGAAGTGCAAACTGTACAGGAGTTCAGGACAGTTGGATCAGCTTAAAAATGGCTGATCAGATCCATGTTAACTGTACTGGTGAGGAATTTTAACTTGGATTGGGTCAAGTGAGACCAGTCCCAGCTGCTGACCCCAGCACCTGTGCTGTGCTTTTTCCAGCCCCCACAGACCAGCCAGCAGACTCCCTTCCCTCCTTCCCCAAGACCACCAAGTCTTTCTATCCCACAAGCTACTCCCAGTGCCAGGAGCCAAGGAAGTAAATTATGGGGGGGAGGGGGCGGAGGGTGGCAAAAATAACCCTTGTTCCTAGGGAGCAGGGGAGAGGAGCCCCCCACAGGCCTCCTGATTCTGCCAAACCCTCCCAGATCTCACTACTCCCCCTTTCCACCCCCCCCCTTCTGGTGATAGATCAATGTCTAATATCAAATGTCCCTGAATGTCTGTGTGTACCCATAAACTTGAATTTTGAGTCCTGAGCAGACGGACCAATTCTGGCTGCAGTATCATTACAACGTTTTCTTAGTTTTTTGCTTGCTTTTGCCACATGCTAGCACAAGCTTCTATATGTAGTTGTCATAACCTAAATGCTTTCTTTATTATATGGGATGTCCATTTTTCAGAACACTACATCTTCATTGTTCTCCTGTACTACTTTCTAGTCCTGCTGCTTTGACTGTGATATGTCCATGAGGCAGACTGTCAAGCTTTTGGAGTAGTATTCTCATGGGCTTGGGAGCACCAGTGAACTGCTGAAATGTGGAACTCACTGCTCTGTAGGACCTTGAGGAGAACAAAAAACCCCAAACCAATACAAATACCCAACACTGAGGTATCTTAAGGGCATCTGTTTTATTATTCTAATATTGGAATGTAGGAAGTTGTCACAGTCTTGTTTCCTATAGAAATGTGCTTCATTTATTGTAACTTAAACAGCTGTTCTTAAGACAATCTTCACTTGGGTTGGAAGTGTCTTTACATCTATTCATTTTTCATTGACTTTGGAAAAATAGAGAATGAGCTTTAATGGCATTGCCTGAAAAAGTGTTCTTGAATTTGCTGTTGGAACTGTAATGGGGGGGGAGCAGCAGGTGGGTGGGGGCACATTTTAGATCCAATAGTTCTGATTTTCTCTCTCTCATCTTCTATCAATTAAAAATAGAAGCAATCCAAAAGCTATGACTTTCTAAGAGTCTGTATTGGACAGCAGAAAACCATTTAATCTGTTTTCTTGATGGTTTGAACTATTTTGCAAACATAGTTTTCAAAAGCAATGATGATATTGACCCAGTGCCAGTCCCATGGTTTCTAGAAGGGCCTCAGTAATGAAGTTGCTTAGCTATAAAATCTTTTAAAGGGGAGAGAAATCCAAGGTAGAATAAAACAACGTACACTTTTTTTCTTTTAGAAAACATAAATATTTATCAAAATTTAAGAAAAGAGAACATTACATCTGTGCCAAACACAACAGAATTGTTTTCTATTCAGATGTAGGCCCTTCTCTTTAGGTAGTACAGCAGTTACTCCTATCTTATAATGAATGCATAGCTACACCCAACAGTATTGTAGACAAAATATCAGTGGCTCTTGGCTTCCTGTTTGTTAGATGTATTTTCAGTTCTGTGTTGTAGTTGTATGGTATCTTTTTAATGTAGGGTTTGAAAGAAGTTATTACGTTGACTCATGGCCCCAGCCATCTACCCCATGCATGGGTGCCTGGTGCCTTGGGGGAGGGGTCTCTCAGTGGCCAATCACCAACCCCGTAAGTGCTGGTGGCAAACCAGAAGTACCACCAGCAAAATGAAGTGCTGCTGGTGCTGCTTGCTGGGGAGATGCAGCTGGCACTCCCCACTCCCTGGCCAGTGAGAGCCAATTTTGGGGGGTGGGGGGAACACATGCTCCCCTGTACCACTCTTACATGTTGCCTATGACCTCACACTTCTGTGGAGCAAGGCAAACCCTGAACATCTTGTGCTCTGGCACGAGCTAGTTTTGTCTGTGCAGTTAGTGAACATCTTGGAATACAAACTTCCCTATATACTGCTGATGGGATGATTCAGTTTTGATTTCATACAGCTATCTAGATGGACAAGAAGATTATTTGGTCTTTGACTATACCTTCTTGGCCTTTCCATTTAACAATGGCAACAACATTTGCCAATCATGGCACTCACTGTGATGCAAACTCCTATCTACCATTAAGTGCATCAGCACTTCTGTCTCAATTAATCAGATCAAACTACTGGTTTCTTTTGACCTGGATTAGAATTTGTCGCTCTTTTATGCAGTTTTCTCCTTAAGCAGCCCAGGCTCCTATCAGTCTTCTTAATTTTGAAATTATTTTTGGGATGACTATAGCAGAAGGGTCTCTGTTCCTTTTGAGATGAAAGCAGCCCAGTGAGGGAGCACTGCAGGATAAGCAGGGTGCAGCAGCTGTAGGTTGCTGGGGCAACAGGCCAATGAGGCAATTAGTAGGCACCTGTAGGCAGCCAGCTGATGGGAATTTGGCAGGGCTCTGGGAGCACATAAGCCTGAGGCTTGGGCTGGCAAAGTAGTCTCTTCCTGGCAACTGCAGGGGAAGGATCTCTTGCCTAGGGATGCTAGGCTTGGGAGTATGCAAGGAGCTTGAGCTGGGAGGTACATTCTAAGATGGAAAATTTTGCCCCGCTAATAAAGTGGCAGGGCTATTTCCACTTCATTATGTTTATAGCCTTGGGGGCTTATACTTCTGTTGTGTCTACATTGGTTGGTGGGATTGTAAGGGGCTGTTTACGGAGGCCCTATTGGTGCCTGAAGGGCATATGCTTGTCTTTGAGCCCTGCCAGGGAAGGCTCAAGGCTTGAGTGACTCTTGAGCCCAGAGTGGGCAGAGTGCAGGGCCACAGTGCCAGACTAGGACCAGGGGCCCAGCACCTGGATGGGCAAATGCGAGCTGGTGCCTCAAAGCCAGGTCCAATATAGTGGGCCCAGGCTAGCAGGCCTACCTTGAGTAAAAGGGTGGAGGCTGGAGAGACTGAAGCCCCAACAGTGGTGGTAACACCTGCAAAGCTTGGGGTGTAGTGTAGGGGAGATTTGGAACCCTACAATTAGCTCTCTAAGCTTGAGGTGCCCTGCATCAGCACAATCTTATAGAGTGAGGCCTAGCAAGGGGTGTGAGGACCCTAATGCAGTTCAATTGCACTGGGACTCATGCAAAGGACCTTGGACAGCCTCCCTATTTTCCTTATTTCATCAAGGAAGGTGCACTAGGGCCAGAGTGGGGCATGGTTGCAGAGGCACCAGGAGGCATCATGGCCACCACTAGGACACTGATGTGCTACAATGAGTTCTGATCAATATCCCTTTGCATCAGTCGGAGAACAGTGTTTTCCCTTAAGTAAGGAAAAGTAAAAGCAAGAAAAATGTTTCCTATTCTTATGGTTAACCAACTAAAACAGAATGTGATATGTGAGAAGAACGGATTAAAGTGATTTAAGAGGAACACTTAACAGATCGTGTGGCTTGAAATTTGCTCTGCTTTGTCAGAGCTGGTTGGGAGATGCAGAACATGGGAATTGTCACATGAATCATGCTGATGTACCGCCACTGTGCTGGGAGAACCTCATGCTGGACATAAATTAAATAGCTAGGCCACTGGGGGATTCTCTTCTAATCCCTTTTATTAGCAGTTGGCCTAAGTTCTGAAGCATGAAAACTATTATTCCCTGATCTAATGTAACTCATTATCCATGTAGTGTCCAATCCTCTCTTCCACCCCCATTCTAGCTTCTGCTGTATTGTCTGTGCCTTGATGTTTGTTACCATAAGAAACAAACAAATGGAACCAGGCTACTGAGTGGTATGAATATGAGCAAGAAGGGTGACAGTGTCATGAAATAAGCTTTCTAGCTGTAGCTACGTGCTATTTAATACCACGTTTTACTGACCACTGGCAGCTGTGCACAAAGCTTCTTAGATTTGGTATGTCAGCAGCTGAGGAGTTTGGCTATCAGTCACTACAGGAGGGTTAACTAAAATAAGCCTTCACCTTGAGGTCTTGTCTTAAGCAAAACAGCAAGCTCCTTTACCAGCTCCCCTCCTCCCTGCATGCCCCCCCCTCCCCCCAAACAAACAAATGAAACCCCTACCTATAACTTACTGGCACTTTAGGAAGTTTTCAGATTAAAAGTTCAGATAAAGTATACTGAAAGCTAGGCAGCTGCTGCTTCTATCCCTAAAGGACAACCAAGTTTGAGTGAAATGTGGCAGCTGAAGAGTACAGAGCCAGACTGCACTTTTAGCTAGGCAGGATAAGAATGCCCCATACAGCTGTAAACCAGGGTAGAATTTAAAGTAAGTGGAATGTAATAGTATCACCTAATAGTTTAAAAGAACTAGAAGTCTGTTACAGGCATGAAAAAGCTGGTTCTGAATGTAGGGGGAGACATTTTTAATAAACTTTAAATGATTTGCCAGCCTCCTTTTGATGGGATGTTTTTGAACTACAATTTCTGGCTTGTCAAAACTTGATACTACTTGTAGAAATCCTTTGGTTTTATTGAAAAAACCCTGCTTACAAAAAGAAACAAAGTCAGAATGGATATTTAGGACATAAGATGGTCCAGCATAACCACGGTCGCCATAATTTAGTCTATTCAAGATGTGTGGATGCCCAGAATTTAAGAGATTTATTTGATTGCCTGCCTGAATTTTTGAAGCAAAATCTGGAGCATTAGTTTATGCTTTTTTGGTTCTTTTGTTTTGTGGCAAACTTTGAAAGCTCTGTTCATTCCGATGGGGAATTAAACATTTTGAAACCTCACTTTGCCAAAAAAAAAAAAAAAGTGGAATTCTTATTTTCTAGCCAGCCCTTTTTTGTTTTTAAAGTCCTCAATTCTTCCTCCTATTATAATTCTTAATTTTAACAATCAACTGTTTTTGTTTTGGTTTTGGGGGGTGTTTCTCTTTCCCCCCCTTATTCTGTGCTGTGTTTTATGCACTATTTCTTTCCCCTAATGTGTCATTTGAATCTACTTCCCCTTCTCCAAGTTTTATATGTAATAAACATGTGAATAATTAATTATTTTATAGAATTTCTCCTCTTCTCCTCACCTAACTTGATATCATCTGATTTGATGGGAGTAACAATAGATTAATAGTCTTGGGGAATTTTATGGGACACTCGGAAGTGGGGGGGAAAAGGGAGCAGTCCTGGAAAGACTCCTGTGAAATCTGAAAATGGTTGTAGAAGCATATAACTGATTAAAACTATTAGTTGCTTTATATTCCAGACTTTCCTTTTAAAAACAATATTAAAAAAACAAAAACCTTTGGCTTTGAGTCAGTTTGAAACCAACTTTTTACACAAAAAAGACTTTGGTTTGTTTTTTGGGGCTTCTAATTTTATTTTCTGGATGATTGGTTCAGCAAATCAGTATATCTTGATTTCGTTATTTGAAAAAGAAAACCTAGTTGCCATTGTACCTGTTGCATTCTTTTACCTTTTTAAAGAGATGACTATTTTGCTGAGGGAAATCTCATCTGCACAAGGACATGATGTGGTGATAGAGCTTGGGGAAAACTTTAGCTTTTTAGCCTTCTCAGGCAAGCAGGATGGGTGTGGAGTAAATATAGAGTTCCAGGGGGAAAAGAGAACTATTATTTATACTAAACAGTCTGGAAATGGGAATACTGTGAGACAAACTCCAGATATATGAAAAATAGAACTACTAATTTGTGTATGTGTATTGGCAACAATCCAAAATAATACCAAAATACCCTTGCTATTGATGTAAAGAGCATAACTTCTGTAATATTTTAATCAAATTGTTTGAAGGTTTGTTCTTGATTTATAGTAATTCTGCCCTCATCAAAAATCTGCATTTTAGTCTACAGGTGCACAAACTTTTTAGACTTAAGCCATAATATTTATAAGGAAACTAATTTAAATGTAATTGTGGTTTGCACATTAATATGCTACTGATTAATTGGGTGACTTGTAATCCAAATACAATAAAGGGCTTAGTCCATCTCTATCTGTCCATAATGCTGAACAGTTGTTACTGAAACCAACCAGAGTACTTCAAGTGTGTTTTACGGACAGGAAGCAGTAGTACAATGGAACGCCACCATGATGGAGGGGGCAAAGTGGGGCTGGCCTCGTGTCATCTCCTGCCCACCCCATCCCCCACTTCCTTAGAGGTGGCAGAACCCATGCTCCCATGTGCCACCCACGCTCCCCCTGTCTCAGCTGCCTTCAGTGGGTTGGTTTGGGATGGAGAGAGTGGTCAGGGTGAGAAGGTAAGAGGCTTATTGATCTAACAAACATGTAATTACACAAAACTTAAAAGCATAACAAGGACAGTAAATCTCCAAGTCAGCAGCTTTATTGGCAGTCCCCTCTTGTGCCTTGTATACAACAAGCCTCTTGAAATCCAGCAAGGTGGGCATCCCCAATCTATGCTGTCTAATGGGGTACCGGGAAGGACCCTGATATTTAGTCTTTGGGCTTTCTCAGGACCTACCACCCTGCTGAATTCAGGTCTGTGGTTTCTTTCACAATGATAGCTTCTCTTATTACACTGCTTTTCTTCAGCCAATTTTGGGACACCAGCAAATTTAGGTGTTAGTTTTTTCTTGTCTCTTTTGGGTTTTTGTTTTTGAGCTAGCTGTTGGCTTGCAGCCAATTATAGTTCTATACTACGGACTTCCCTTATGCCTGACCAATAGCAGTACAAGCCGCTGGGTTTTCCTTATGATTAATTTTTAGCTGCACCATTGCTAATGAAGCTGGCTTTAGGCTATAGCAAAATGCATTTAACCACATACAGGAAATACTTAACCACAATGGCTTCCTTTTTACATTCTTTCTTCTAGCTATAAGCATTCTGCAATACATGGATAAGCAGCAGAAAACCAAGTTTAACCCTCAGAAAGCTGGTTTTGCTGTTGCAGATGCCTCAGCAAGCAATCTTTTAAACAGATACTATTTTGCTGTCAAGAGACATGGCCAAGTCTCTACCACATTTTACTCCTTAGTTGTTGAAGCATCCTGGGACCTGTTTTTAGCTTTAGCATCTAAGCTATATTTCATTAGGGAATGGGAAGGGATTTTTGAGTTTAACTTGCATAGCACAGGCAGATTTACTACAACTGTTAAAACGCTATTTAGATAACACTTAAGGTGGTCAGCCATGTGATTGATGTGATATACGGTGACATTTGAACAGCACAAATTGCATCATATTATTTATATGGCTCAGGCACATTGACTCTTTTTCTCATTCTCCTGAGCAAGGAGGGTTAATAGAGTGCCTTGTCGAGCTTTTGCTTCAAGGCTTTGCAGCTTTTCACTTTTATTTCAGGGTTTGTTTTTTTTTTTTTTGTTTTTTTTTAAATCGGTTTCATAGTTGGTGGGGCCAGAAGGGACCTGAGCAGATCATCAAGTCCAACCCCCTGCCTTAGCATGGAAAAGTACTGGGGTCAAATGACCCCAGCAAGGTGTTTGTCTAGCCTCCTCTTAAAGGCCAGCACAACTTCACTTGGAAGTTTGTTTCAGATCCCAGCTGCCCTGACTGTGAAGTAGCACCTCCTGCTGTCTAGTCTGAATCTACCCACTACCAGCTTGTGACTTGTTTCTAGTCACTCCTGGTAGCGCTGGGGGGGTGGGGACAGTGCCTGCTGGCTAGTTTTGTAACGGGTCACTAGATTTCCCACCCCCCTCGCCTTCTCTTATGGAGGTTGAGCAAGTTCAGATCCCATAGCCTCTCCTTGTAGGGCCTGCAACTGTCTTGCCCTTCAAGGACTAGAAAAGCTCCCACTGTCGCTCATGAGGATGATATAATACTGTGCTGGTAAAAACAACATTGTCTTGGCAAAATCATAGCACTAATTTTGCTTTAGAAATTTTATTTGTATAAAATGATAGGGATAATTGGGGGAAACTTGAAGATACAGCTTTGTTTTAGTTGTATTAATGTAGGTATTTCACTACACCTGTATATGTATGATTTACAAACCATGTAATAACTTGTAGCATGCCCTCTCACCTGGTGGGTCTCACTATCACTTGCAATTGGTGTTGGCCATAGGAATGGGAGGGGGTAGACTTTTTTTTCTGTAAATGCAGTGGCTTGAGAGACTGAACAGATGTGGAATGCTGTGGTGGAGGTGAAGACTCGGGGATGTTAAGCTCAATGGGGTTTCCCTCAGGAAGAGCGTAACAACAAATTCATAGACGAGCAGAACTACAACAATTACTTCCCCTCCCACAGTTAGCTATTTCAGCTTTCAGGTAGGGAATGAACTTAAGATAGTAACTGGTGCCACAGGAGCACTGACCATTACTACTATGCCAATTAACTATTCTGTTCCTCTTGCTCAGTGGCCAGGATTTTATTTGTTCTGGAGTGGGAGGTTTCTTTTAATATGGACACTGCAGCTGGGCCACATGAAGGTCATCGGAGTGTGTTTCTGGGGAATGCTCTTCAGGGTCAGGCCACTCTTAAATCTTCAGGATTAAGTTTATTAATATCTGGGTAATAGGAAGGATAGTAGACATGCCCTACTCAAGAAATCCAATAAGGCGTGTAAGAAGAACACAATTATAACAGTCTACCCCTTCGTGGTGCCAACTGATTTAGATGAGTGATAGGATCTGAGCGACTGCAGTATGGTCATCCCTGGTGATGTCCCTGTCTTTCCGTTGGGTGTATGCCACCCTTTTAGCAAGGGGACGTTCCTGGATGCTTTTGGTGAGCCATGGAGGCTTGTGTGCCTTCCTGCTCCCTTTGATCCTCATTGGGATTACCTTCCTTTGGGCTTGAGTGATAGGATTCTTCTTCAGTAGCAGGTTTAATTAGGAATGGCTACGGCCATACTTGCAGACAGATCTAATCTGTAGGAACAAGACAATAAGAAGCTTGGCTTCTGTTAGATTCATCTAACTTACATACCCACCAAATATTACGCATACCTTTTGCCAGTAATGTTCCCTCCCACTTATCTCCCTGAGGATGTTTCATTACTACTTGATCCCCTGTCTGGAGCTTTCCTGGGTCACCAGCCCTAGGTCGCTCTACTCCCGGCTCCTGGGGACCACCCAAATCCAAAGGCCTGTTACATAGGAATACCTCCTGGACAAGGTCAGTTATTGGCCTAATTGATAGCTCAATCCAAGTGCAAGACCTAGTCTTTGAGAGCCGAGCCAGCGGCCAACTGCAAATTGCATTTGAGGATGCCATTGGCTCACTACCAATCTGTTAGACTGCAGAGGGTAAGGGACTTGATAAGTCTATAACTTGCTATATTTCACAGTCCAGTCATGTATAAGATGATTGCAGAAATAAGGGCCATTATCACTGTAATTAAATGGGCAGTGGAAATATGGCTAGCAAAGCTTCCAGTGCTGCATGCATGTCTTGGGCAGTAGCTCTTGCAGAGACACAAGTGGACATTATTCCCATGACAACTTCTACAGCTACAAACATGTTCTGTCGCTACATGTTTTTTGATATTAATGGATCTGATCCACGCAGGCCCATAATGCTAGATGTCTTCTGTTAAGGCAGGTAAAGATGGGACAGCAGCTGTCATAGCTGTTGGTTTGGGTTTTTTTTTTTTTTTTGGTGAGAGACTGCACACCCAAACTGCTAACTTTTTTGCTCAAGGGCAAACTGCTGTCATCTAATACATTTAGTTCCAGTAAGTTTGGCCCCCACTTTAAGTACTATTGCTGCTGCCATTACATTAGAGCCATTAGGTAACACTAAGGTTGCTCAAACTAGATGTCTTGGTCATCTAGTGCCTCCAACTTCAATTACTTGATAAGGGGTTCCTTTTTTAATTCATGGAATCTAAAATGCAAATCTGGGCACCTGTGTTTAATAGCATGTTGATTTGACTTCTTGCTTTTATTGAATCTGTACGGGGATCTGAATTAAGGAGGTAACTACTGCTTCCCCCCCCCCCGTGGGTCCTTCTTTTGGGGGTTGGGCTGGCCGGACTTCCTAGGACTGGAAATTAGAGGAGGTAAGTGGTGACAGCCTTGCATGCACCTGGGAAGGTGTTAACAGTTTTGCCTTTAGGGCAGAAAATTCTTCCAGTGACACTAGTGCTCGCCAGCAGAACCTCCTCCATTGGTACAGTTACGACTTCTTCATCTAGTGTGTGAGTCCCATTTCCTGCACGAATGATGTCAGTCAGCACTAACTGATACAAATAGTGGACGGCCTTCTCTAAATTAGCCGATGCCTGAAGGGTAGGGTTAAGCTTTTCTTCTAATATTATCATAGCTGTTGTCAGTTGACTGTAGTACAGCAGAAAACTCACCCTCCTGCTAGTTGACACCAGCCCAGACATAGTGGGGATCACTGAAATGTGGTGGGACAACGCATGATTGGGCGGTGAATGTCAAGGGCTATAGGCTGTACAGGAGGGACAGGATAGGAAGGAGAGGTGGGGGCGTGGCACTCTATATTAAGGAGGAATACACATCCTCGTCGATTAGCAAGGAGTCAGAGGAAGGGCACTCTGAAGTGCTTTGGGTTAGAGTACAGGCAGTTGAGGGGAAAGAGACTTAACAGTGGGCATCTACTACAGAACTCCCAACCAGGGGGAAGAGCTTGACCAGGAATTCTTGGGTCAGCTCACTGAGGTAGTGAAGTCTAAGGATGTCTGGGAAGTTCAGGTCCCCCATGACTACCACATCTGCTTGGAAGAGCAGTCAGCCAGGTCTGACTGCTCACATAGGTTCTTAGAGTGCAGGACCTCCATCTAACCCAGGAGGTACACAGCTCCACCAGGGGAGATGCTTTGGACCTAGTGCTGGACATGGGTGACGACCTGGTGAGGGGGCTGTGGGTGCTTGACCACCTGGGTGACAGTGATCATCGCCTGCTGGAATTCACCATCCAGCACAAGGTGGCAAAGGCTTGCAGCAAGGCAACAGCCCTAGATTTCAGGAGGGCAGACTTCAATGAGTTAGGGAAGTGCTGAGGTCCAAGAGGGGAGGGGAGCCAGGTGTCCAAGGAGAGTGGTCGCTTCTTAAGGAGATAGTCCTCCAAGCCAAAAGGAAGGTAATCCCAACGAGGATCAAAGGGAGCAGGAGGGCACACAAGCCTCCATGGCTCACCAAAAGCATCCGGGAATGTCTCCTTGCTAAAAAGGAGGCTCACACCCAATGGAAGGAAGGGGTCATCACCAGGGAGGACTATACTGCTGTTGCTTGGGGATGTAGGGAGGCAGTCAGGCAGGCCAAGGCAGAGATGGAATTGGGGCTAGCTTCCCAGATTAAGAACAATAAAAAATCCTTCTTTAAATATAGGGGGTAAAAAGAAGGTTCTGGGTAATGTGGGGCCC
>NW_017728915.1:9901890-9913008 GCF_001723895.1 Crocodylus porosus
AGGCACTGGGGGAGTCCCTGTTTCCCCCGAGCACTGCCAGGAGTGACCAGGAATAACGGTCACAAGCTGGCAGAGGGTAGGTTTAGGTTGGATAGCAGGAGGCACTACTTCACGGTCAGGGCGGCTAGGGTCTGGAACCAACTTCCAAGAGAAGTGGTGCATGCTCCTACCTGGAGGTGTTTAAGAGGAGGCTAGATGAACACCTTGCTGGGGTCATTTGACCCCAGTACTCTTTCCTGTCATGGCAGGGGGTTGGACTAGATGATCTACTCGGGTCCCTTCCGACTCTAGAAACTATGAAACAAAGGCACATTTTCACTGGCTCCTGAAAATTGATTCAACTGGAGCTTGGGGCGCAGAATTATTTAGGCCACCTCAGCATGATTCTCAGAGATTGCTGAATCCCCTTCAGTATGCATTTGAACTACCCAGTCTATTATTGGTTCCCCCAGCTTGGATTTATGCTGTTCCTAAATATCTTGTGTTTCTGCACGGGTAAAAGAATGTAGTTCTGTTTGGGGGTTTTCCTCTTGAGGCTCTGAGTGAGTTACTATTATAGGAAATGTCTGGCTGACTTCTTCCCTCTGGGCAGGGACATATGGGGGCGGTTCAGCATAAGTCTCATCATCAATCTCTTCTCCCTCATCTTCCCAGAGCTCTACTTCCTGTTTCTTATACAAGCACTGTTGTACCTTTTTGAAAGGAGGCTCCACAGCCTGTGTTAACTGTGCCTTCCTCTGAAGGGAAGCAGCTGCCCAACCCATGCAATTATAACCTTCCCTTCTTTTTGTTCTAAAGCCTCCAAGCAACTCTGAGCTTCTCTTGCAGCTTCACACACCACACTGCTGGAATTCTTTACATCTTTTAGTTGTTTACTTAATTGGGTGTTCTCTTCCCGGAGCTGGGAAATCTTTTCAGCCCCCAACTGCAGACACACAGCCAGCAGCCATGACAAACACCTCTTCTTGGGTTTACCCTGGGTGGCAGAGGTGAACTTAGCCCACTGATCAGGTATGGTTCCTGGGTCATTCGGGGCAGACCTCAACTTATCCTCATCCCACTCAGGATTCTCCATCCCTGTTACTTCCTTAAGCAAAACCAGCAACTGAGCCCACCCACCCAACTTCCTCTTCTGATGTTTTTCTCCAGATCAGAGTCTCTCAGTCCTATTCATGACACCAAATTTTGTCCCAGCTACCTGCAATGGGTTGGTTCAGGATGGAGAGTGTGGTTGGGGTGAAAAGGTAGGAAAGGTTTATTGATCTAACAAACGTGTAATTAGACAAAGCTTAACAGCACAACAAAGACCGACAGTAAATCTCTGAGTCGGCAACTTTGTCGGCATTCCCCTTTTATGCTTTCTTTGTATACAACAAGTCTCTTGAAATCCAGCAAAGTCGAGCATCTCCAATCTATGCTGTCCAAAGGGGTACCAGGAAGGACCATGATATTTAGTCTTCAGGCTTTTCAGGACCCACCACCCTACTGAATTCAGATCTCTAGTTTCTCTTTCACAATGATAGCTTCGTTTATTATGCTGCTTTCCTTCAGCTGTTTTTGTTGTTGTTGTTGGGTTTTTTTTGGATGGGGATGTGCCAGCAAATTTATAGATTTTGTTTGTTTGTTTTCTGGTTTTTTTTGAGCTAGCTGTTGGCTTACATCCAATTATAGTTCTATGCTACAAACTTTCCTTATGACTGACCAATAGCAGTACAAGCCTTTGCGCTTTCCTTATGATTAATTATAGCTGTGCCATCGCTAATGAAGCTGTCTTTAAGCTATGGCAAACTGTATTAACCACATACAGGAAATGCTTAACCACAATGGCTTCCTTTTACATTCTTTCTTCTAGTTTATAAACATTCCACAATACATAGATAAGCAGCAGAAAACCAGGTTTTACCCTCAGAAAGCTAGTTTAGCCATTGCAGGATGCCTCAGCAAGCACTCTTAAGCAGACACTATTTTGCTGTCAAGAGACATGACCAAGTCACTGCTGCATCCCCCCCGGACATTCTCCTCGGGCAATTCACTAGTTATATTATATTCTTCCTGCTGCCACAGCCAAGTAGAACTGCACTGCACACCTGCAGAACCAGATCGGGAAGCATCTGTGGCCAGAGCATGTAGTCTTTTGGTAGCCTTTTTTAGTCTGACCATGCATAGTGTTTCTGGGGAACAGAGGCATGCAGGGTGTGTGATGTCCTGCACACCTTTGTTTTCCGGAGGCACGCTAGAGCCAAACTGACAAGCAGCTGTAGCAGAAAGGTCATTCCTGTGTACATTACGTTATTCAGGCAGGTATGCCCTTCCTGCTGCAGCACTCCTGGCTCTGCAGAGAGGCATGTGGCACAGTATCTGTTGTCAGTAGCATTTATATCCTGGCTGCTGCTGCCATGGGGTGAAACTGCCCCCGGTGCCTCTTTCATGTCAGAGTCAAGCTAGGAAGAGCCACCATATACATGGCACATATGCCTGCATAGTATTATGTAGGTAAGTGCACCGTTTCTGCTGCAGCTACTTGGCAGTTTGGCTCTGTGTCTCCTGAAGAGAGGCATAAAGGGCAGTTTCACCCTGTGACAGCACCTCTGGCAGGTTCTTGTGGCACCCCAGTTGAGAACCACTGATTTAATTCAATACTACATGCTAGTTTTAGGGTTTAGAAAGATCACTGAGTAGTACACATAAGCAGGGAAATTGCGAGGAGGTGGGGGAAGCTCATTTACCTTCCAATGTATATATTGGAGAATAGTGTTCTCTATAGCTTTGTGGGGTGTAGGGAATGGAATAAGAGAAATTTCTTTAACTCTGTGCTGGGCATTGCAATCCCAAACTCCACCTCCAATACTATTGTGAAGTATGGTAACTTTGTTATAAAGACGATGATAAAGAGGTTACTATCATAATTAAAACACAAAAGCTGTTCACTTGATGCAGTACTTTGTGGCCTGTGGAAACATGCAGGTTCTGTGTGTGAAATACACAAGCCCTTCCATGTCTCTTGGTGGCAGTCCAAAACTGTGCAGTCTCTCTAACTATTTTCAAAGTGTTCAGCTCATAGTTTTGTCAAAGTATTATACTGAAATGCATGAGCACAACACTGACTTAACCCTTTTTTTCTCTGGGCCTCTTTAAGATGACTGTGCCTCTGCAAAAGGGTAAACAGCTAAATGTGGTTTGGGATTTCAAACAGGGGAGAGCTTGGCCTGTAGACATATTTGAAAATTTATGCCAGACTTTGAAACTTATTTAGGATACAGAAAAAAAGAAGAAAATCAGAACCAAAACATTTTGAAACTGAAAGTCCATGTTTTAATGGAAAATCTTCAGTAATATCTGTCAAATTCCCTTTACTAAAAAGTATTATGTTTTTGTTTTTGTTTTCTTTTGTGAGTTGTTTTTGTTGTTTAACTATTTAGGGTGAATGCTGTTTGTCTATTGACTACTGTGAAGATTGTGGTGACTTTCTTGCTTTTGACAAACTAGATGGATGCCAGGTAAGAGGAGATACAGGCTTGGAAAAAGTGGAGGAAATGTGACTTTTTGTTCTTGGGATACTGGGAGGGCTGGTCAGTCATGGATGGATGCTATGCATTGGTATGTTAGATGGAAGCTGTAGCTTTGGACACAAGTTCATTTTCCCAATCTATGGTATCATAACTTGTCTAGTCCGATCCTTTGACCTCACTGAGCAGAGGAGGAGTCATCAAAAGGACCATCTCATTGTATTATGCTGACGTGATATAGTGCAGTTGACCTCAGGATTGAGTGAAAAGCTAACAAGGACAGAGTTAGCATGTGTTTGAAGGGGAACAAAGCATTGCAAAAAGTAGGAGAAGACTTCCCCTATGTGTATCAGTTTGGGATCCCTGCTGATCTGGTGTCTTGGTGGTAGAGACTTGGCAACAAATGACAGAATGAAAGGAAACCACAAAGAGTCTGTTCCACCATTTTAGCCCTCGAGGTCTCTCTGGTTAACCTCCAAAAGGAGTAGGAAGACACATAGGCAATGCATAAGTGGTGGCAGTGGGGGAGCACAACCCCATGCCGCTGCTGCTGGGCATAGGGTCTGGCCAGGTTGTAGCCCTATGCCCCACTGTAGGCACAGAAATTGCACCACTGACATCACCCCCACTGCTGCCCGGCCCTGGTCCTGGCAGCACCCCTCCCTGCCCCCT
This sequence comes from Crocodylus porosus, assembly GCF_001723895.1. Lineage (NCBI taxonomy): Eukaryota > Metazoa > Chordata > Crocodylia > Crocodylidae > Crocodylus > Crocodylus porosus. The sequence continues at coordinate 9,906,069 of NW_017728915.1, forward strand.
CCCCCCCTCCCCTGTATGTTTCCAGTGAAAACAGACCATCTCTTTACTATTTTATTTTTTATTAGCCTCAAATTCTAACACAGCAATTCTTGGCTGATTGATTGGTTTTTTTGTTGTTTTTTTTCCCCCTCTCCTTCCCCCCACAACAAGTTCATGGTCCTCTTTGTTTGTCAAGCAGAAATGTATTATAGCCCTCAGATTGTATCAATGAAGTTTTTTGTTTTGTCAACTTTCAGTTTTTCTGTGTGGTGGTGTTTTTTGTATTCCTTCTGTCAACATTTATTACAGTCTGTTGTAACTTCTTATGAAACCTACCCTAGTTCCCACAATTAGGAAGTGGGTCCCAATTATTACAACAGCTGCACTGCTAATCTGATGGGGGGAAAATGTCAAGGTGTACACTTTAAATGCGCAAGAGACTTTCACTGCAGCTTACCTCAGAATTTTCTACACTAAGCAAATTTTGGTGTGGGTTACTTAGTTTGGCATGATTGGGGGGGTTGTTTGTGTTTGTGTTGGTTTTTACTTTTGCTTGTACTGTATCTGGTATCTTATAAGGTGTCTAGATGCACCCTAAATCCCACCAAAGCATTTCAAATCCATTCAGGTACATGATAAAAACTGTAAGTGATATAAAATGCTTATTACATAAGCTGAATTACATAAACTGAAAGAGGCACCTGGCAGTTGATTGAGACCATGAGTTTGTCTTCACTGGAGTTTTAACCTGGGGTTTCTCAATACGTTCTGCATTTTCTACTTGAAGTGCTGTAATGTTGCCTTGGGGTAAGTCAGTTGCCTTGCCCTGAAATACTGGCCAGACAGTAAAGAGTTAACTTACTTTACATAGAAATGTGTAGGAATAATTTCATTGAACATGGACCTCCACTCCTGTGTCTAAAGAGAACCTATAAAGCAGCAGCTTGCCATGGCTGAAGATGGTAGCATTTCATCAAAATCTCTTTTTTACTTTTGCTACTGACCATTATGTGGCCATGGGCTAGTTACTTTGCCTAACTGCTCCTGCTTCCCCTGCCCTGACTCTTGCCTGTTTTGCTTAGGGCCTTGTGTCCACAAGAAAACTCTGTGTACAGTAAGCTAAGGCATGAATTTACTTAGCAGCTACTCTGAACAAAGTCCTGGGTAGAAAAACTTCTTTGTCAATGTTTCTTACCATGTGTATGAGTTTGGATGTAGCTTCTACACGTTACTGAAGTAACAGCAAACTACATATAAATGTGATCTCCAGGATTCTGCAGCAACAAGGATCATATCTTGACAACTTTAATGATTTTCCATAATCAGGGAAACCATGAATTGGTGGAGAAAGCTTGAGCCAACCATCTACAGTCTACTCTCCAGAAGCACAGAATTTTGTGAATGTGGATTAACCCAAAATCCCAAAATATACTGGAAGAGATGCTTACAGGAAGAATCAAATCTGCTTTTATGTTAGCTTTAGAGGAATGGACTCTGATTCTAAAGAGAAAAATATTTTTGTAAGTTAAATGACTTCAATTGTTCCTCCTACATTTCAAACGAAAGAAGATGCAGGTGATTTTGAAAAGAATATAATTAACCAATGGGACTTGCTACAAAATGACATTGGAGCCAAATGCTTAGTAAGCTTAGGGTTAGAGAATTATTTGGCTAATGAGAAGATTACAGTTAGTTAGTTAAGATTGGGGGAAAAAGGGAAAGGGTTCATATCTTTTGATCTATGTTCCAGCTGTTATGTTATGGTGGTTAGTGAGAGAAACTTATTCTACCCATTATGAGGTTTCCTGTGATTCTTGTAATGAACAAGCTGCTGCTGCAGTAGATGGAATGCTCGTCTGATCTGGCTCGTCTGATTATGGCTCTTTCTTTGTGACATGAACATCTTTACATTAAAGTCTTCTCTGCCCAATCTATTGACTCTTCATTGTCCTATTTTGCCATTTACTTTTTGGGGTTCTCCTCCAGTGTTTCATTCAAGGTGTGCTAGGCTTTCTGTTGGGGTTAGTGATTCAATGATAGTCCCTTTCTCCTGCTTCAGTGTCCCCTTTCCTTTGGCAGTATCTATATGTTCCGCTGGTAATTTTAGTGGATTATCTAATGCTGATCATGCATCAGATGACTGAATAATGTTTCTTTTATGAAGTACATGCCCTTTCCTTGGATAACTTAACCATATAATTTCAAATACTGCTCTTGATGCTTAATTCACAGTAGGGTATTTAACACTCATTTAATTTTTATTTCACAAGAACGTTACCTTTCTTCCCCTTTGCCCTTCTCCCTGCCCCTCACCCATTGTGTTGTTCTTCTTTACCCTGCTGGTTTCTTCTTTCTTGGCTTTTGTTTTAATTAGTTCAGCATATATGGCCTTTGACCCAGTCAGGATTATGAAAGCATTGAGACATTAGTTACTGCTTAGAGTTAGACTAACGAATTTTTGCATTTGCACTCTTTTGTGTTAATGTTTTGCCTTGGATTATGTTCAGTATTCTTACTCATTTGTTACAGGAATGGCTAGAAGCTCTAATCAATCTGTAGTCATAAGAACATAAGAGGTTATAGTGGGTCAGATCACCTGTCCACTTAGCTCATCAGCATTTTGTATCTCATTGAAATAGAGCAGGTAAGCTGAAGAGTATTTATATAGGGACTATCAATACTGATGTGTCCCCTGTTTCTCTTCCTTCATACTGGGCATGTCTACATGAGCAATTAAGGTTCATAAATAAACTCCAGAGCTGCTTGCTCTTTGGGCATGCTGTTTGAACATGCACTCAAGAGTAACTAGCTCCAGAGTAACAAGCTCCACAGTTTATTCATGTGCAGCATGGTGAGCAGTGTCAAAGCAGACCCAGCTGGCAGGGGGGCCCAGGAGCATCAGCCTGCCAACTTAGGGCTCCTTGGACTCAGCTCAGTGTGCTGCATAGGGGCTGGCTGGGGCATGAGGGTGCTTCAGCACTGGGCTAATTAGCAGTAAGCCCTGCACTGAAACACACTTGTGCCCCAGCCAGCCCCATCAACACTGGGGCTGGCTGGGGCATGTTTATACACATGTTCCAGGGGGGTGGGGGTGTGTGTGTGTGTGTGGGGGGGGGGGGGGGGGGTTTAAGAGTGGCTCTGAGAGCTGCCCTAATTAAAGTACCCAGAGTGTCTCATTTATCACCATCCCTGTGCTGAAAAATGGTGGTGGAGGCGCTTTTTTTTTTTTTTTTTAAAAGCTCATCGAACGAGCTTTAGTTAAACCACCCCCGCTGCCATTTTTCAGTGCTGGAATGCTAATACACATGACTGGAGTCTGCTGGAGTGCAGCAGTTATCATGCTCCAGCTGACTTGATTAGTTGACTGTGCTCCAATATACTGTAATTACAATGTGTTGGAGCAGCCTTGCTGTACCTGTATAGGTGTCTTGCGTGTACTGGTGTGGTGTCTTTTACTTTGCAGCAGGACAGTACTTGTAAACTATCCTGCTGTGGAGTAAATTAGTTTACTCCAGCCTAATAGGGGTGCATGTGTAGATGCCAAGATGTTTTCTGCACAGCTAATTAGTCAATTGCGCAGTAAATGTCTTGCATAGATATGACCACCGTCTATCAATTAAAGGGCTGAACATAACCCTGTTCTCATGTCTCATACTTATAGGTCTGTCTTGCATAACTTTTCTAGTCCTGTCAGAAGTGTAGCAAGCTCCTTTGGCACCAAGAACTGGGTGGGGAGGATGCTAACCACTGTAGGTAGGAAACGAGGTGAAGGAAAGAAAGTCTTCCATGCTGCTGTCCTCTATGGCCAGGCAGTGGAGAGCAGTCTGCCATGGGCAGATTCTTGTGGGGCTTAGGGGAAGAAGAGGGTGGCATTCTGGCACCCCTTAGTTGGTGCCTGGGAATTGCACTCTGCTTGCCCCCAGCCCACCCTACTTGCACTGAATTCTGTGTTCCCTGTGTTTTTTAGCTCAGAGAATTTTTACAATTGGCCTAAACTCCATGGAAAACCAGATTTGCAAACCAATGTATAGTCCAAACTGTAAACCAATTCAAACAGTTTTGCTATAACAGTAATAAAGCTTCTGAAAGAGTTTTGGATGCTTAGGCTAAGAGTCTACAGGCATTCAAGAAGACTGAGGCTGAAGTGCTCTAATTTTCTAGCCTGGCTCTAAGCACCCAAGATTAGACCGGGAGCAAACAAAACAGAAGTTAGCTCTTCAGTAGGGTGGGACTTGGAGCCTGTCTGCATGGGCCAAGTCCAGCCAGAAGGGAGGGATTGTTGCAAGCCTCCCAGTGTACCCTGCAGGGTCCCCAGGCTGCTAAAAACTCCTGAATAAAGCTAAACAGCCTACCCACCCCTGACTGGCTGCTGGGCATGGGCCACCACACCCCCAATCCTCTGCATTGTAACTTGCATGTGCCTTCATTTTCTGGCCTGCACACTCAAGCAAGTGGAGAGACCCAAGAGCTGCAGCAGGTCCTGCTCATTTCCCTATGTGAGTCTCACTGGAGATTGTGGGACACTGTGGCCACCCACCTGGACCTGATACAGCAGTGGCTCATCATGGCATGCACCCTCATGGTCATGAGTCACCAGTTGGCCATCCTGCACATGGCCCCCCAGTGCATCCTGTGCTCACCATGCATGTGTGCACCCCGGATGCCTAGATGGAGTGTGTGCGTGTGCACCCACGCACGCAACTCAGGTGTCCAGGGTGTGAATGGGCCACTGACTTTCATGAGGCTGATGAGGATGTGTGGCAGGGCACTGTTTGTGTCTGCCACTTTAAGGGCCTGGAGCTGGCAGCTGCCAGGTGCCTCATGAGGGCAGGCATTTTGAATCTGGAGCTGCCTATATAAACAGGACAGTTTTTTTGCTGCTGGAGGCAGCATCTGGAGGTAAGGGAGGAGCTGTAGGGGATGGTCAGGAGGCTCCTGGTCCTGGGTACAACCTAAAACTGCACCCTGCTGGGAGTGAGTGGCTTGGTTGGGCTCCCAGTGGCACGGGTGCCCCCAGGCAATGCCAGGCCAGTTACCACCCCAGTGAAAGGTGGATCAGGGCACCTTAATTCCTAGTCCCCACAACCGAGTGGGTTACCCCTTTGTAGGTTCTGGAGGGTGGACCCCCGGAGAGAGAGAAAAGGCCATAGAGGCCTGGAGGTGGGCCAGGGCTAGTGAGCCAAAGGTCCCAGGGGGACCACACCTGAAGGGGAGGCAGTTCAGGGAGCTATGCTGCCTAGTATGAAGGTGGATGAGACTGCCTGACAAGAGGAATCCAGGTGGGGTTCAATTAGGCAGATTCTGGGGCCCAGTGTGGGGGCTGGTGATGAGGATAACATCAAGATGCCAGCTGCGAGGCTTGGGCTGCAGTGTAGGGGAGGAGCAGAGATGCAGATAGTGCCCCTTGGCATTGGGGCAAAAATGGGCAGCCTCCTGCTTAATTACATCATTAATTAATTACCAGCAAGGCATGGTGGGTGAGAAGGTGGGCAGTTAGCCCAGAAACAGGGAGGCAGGCCCAGTGAGATCAGCTTGGAGAAGGCTGCCTGTTACAAGATGATACCTACATCTTGCACAAATCCCTCTTCCCTGGATTGATGGAGAGTGGCTCCTGGGGTCCCTAATTTTATTCTCAGCAATGTCATTGAGCCCCTGCTCCCCCAGTCCTAGTCATGGGGGGGGGAAGGGGGTTAATGACACTGAGGGGGGCAGGTCTGGGGCTGGGCTGGTGCTGCAATTGCAGGAAGGGGGTTGAGGGTTGCCCTGAGGGGCCAATACAGTGAGTGCACTGTGGGAATCGGAATCAGTTGGCACCCACTGGACTTACCCCTGCCCTCTGATCTGATCTGTGGGTGAAAAGTGCTGTTGGGCTGCTTGCTGGCCTATCCAGGTGAACATCCCAAGAGTCACTCAGTCACTTGGCTCTCATGGCCAAAGTAATGGTTCCCATGTGGGAATCCTTCTATCACATGTGTCCCTTTCCTGGACTGAGAGGGAGGGAGGGAGGTCTGGGGGTTTTTGACAAAGGGGATTTTTTCTTGTTCCTGAAGTGTTTGCCAGACATAACTAAAAGGTACCTCTGTGCTGAAATTAGTGTTTACCCTATGCTTACTGAGCTAAATAAACACTATCAATGCCTTTCTGAGAGTACTTTGGGTGAAAGGGAGCTGTTCATATACAATGCTCAGGGTATCTGTACTTAGGCTTGAATCGCCTATAGACTGTGGCATGGCCCTGAGAGAGGCGGCAAGGATGTGTCAATTGCACAGATTTATACTCCCATTGAATAGGACATGCTCTCAAGTGCCCAGGAGTGGAGTGAGGGGAGAACTTGGCACCTCAGCAAGGGAGGGTTGGGGTGTGGAGAAAGCAGGTGATTCACCTTCCCCCTTTCCCTACACCCCAGCATTCCTGCCTGGGCTGTATAATTCAAGGGTCCTTGACCTCCAATTGGGGAGGCAGCTGGCTCTGCCCCACAGACAGACACCCTGAAGGCTCCAAGGATGCTCTCCCCAGCTTAAAGGTTCAGTGCCCTGTTGACCACTCCCTGCTTCCCCCCCCCTCCCCCAGTGTACTGTCTTCAGTATGGGAACCTGGGAACTTATAACTGCAACCAAAAAGCCTTCCAGTACAATATGTACCTGTGGCCCAGATGCCTGATGCCATTGCCCAAGCCAGTGAGCCCACAGGGTTGGCTCCATGCAGGCCCAGTGCCAGTCTCCTGCACCTTTCCACCCAGCTGCTGCTCGAAGCTAGAGAAGCCATGAGAGGGTCTGCGTGGTAGGGTGCCTGACCCTGGGGATTTCTGGAATGGTTTTCCAGGTGCCAGGGCTGGGGTTGTGCAGGCTCTGTGTCAGGTGTGTGAGGTGATTTTCATAGATTTCATAGACATCAGGGCTGGAAAGGACCTCGGGAGATCATCGAGTCCAGCCCCCTGCCCAAAGGGCAGGAAGTCAGCTGG
>NW_017728915.1:9913019-9915628 GCF_001723895.1 Crocodylus porosus
AGAGCCAGGGGCTCCGTCTGCATGGAGCCCGGGACCATGGGCTCCGTCTGGGCGGCCGTCTCTGAGGTGCCCAATGGGGGTGGGGTGGGGGGCACGGACTAGATGTGAGGGTGACCGTTCCTGGGTTTGATGCATGGATGGAGACCCCTTAACCCTCCTCCCTTTCTTCCCCCAAGCTGCAAGTCATGGGTGGCCATGATCTGAATATAACAGATAAATGAATGCAGGAGTCTGTAACATGTGCCCTGTGTGTAACCAAAGTAACTTTAATTTTAGGTTCAGCTAAGGATGTTTTACAAGCAGGTGTACAAAGCATCCAAGGTTTCTGGGACTTCGTGTCTATGAGCTGAACGCAATGAGTTTCCACTTCTCCATCCTGTACAGAGTGCAGGCAGTGTAAGTGCTTCTCACAGTCTACATTTTACACATGCATTTGGTTTCCCCAGGCAAGATGGGAAATAGTAGTGCTACATATTAGTATGTATAGGTATTCTGGTGTGTGTGTGTGTGTGTATTTTTACAGTAATAGGAGTTGGGGCTCCTGTCTACACCAGGGGCTCTGTAACAGCATTTGAAAAGTACAATCCATTTTAACAGTGTAACAAAACTATTTAATACTTTTGGTAGAGGCTGGGGTTAGAGGGTATTTTCATCACCAAACTGATCTTGATGCCATTCTGAGCCATGTTTAAATAGTCAGGAATTAAATATGATTTTATGTCAAAAGCTTCATGTTCATAAGGGAACTTGCCCGTTGCCAGAAATCAGTGCAATGAATTGGTTCTTAAGACAGGTTAACTGTGAGCAAAAGCAGTCCTAGTTTCTTTGAGCCAAAAATACTAGCTGAAGCACATTCAACCCTTGCTCAACAGCACCCATAATGCTATGCAATACAAGAAATTCAGAAAAAGCAGTTTTCTTTATGTATGGATGCATCTATGCTAACTGGAGGGAGAACATGGGCAGGCCAGAGGACAGATGCTTGACTGACTCTTGTCAGCAACTGCCCAGAGGTGGGGCTCGCTGGGCACTTGGGCAGACCAGATGGGCTCTGGCTGAGGAGCACTGCCCTGAGAGAAGGGTGATTAGGGTGCTGCAAAGCCCCATGGGTTGCTGGTGGAATGTGACCCAATGTGAGTTACGATGGGATCTGGTACAGGTGTTTGTTACAGTGCTGGAACCTAAAGTGCTCAAGTCTGATACCACATCCATTCAGGGTTACCTTAGAGTGGGATCTGCTGTTTTTACAATGTTCTGCGTGTCCTGACAGCACGTTTGGTTATGACTAGAATGCTTTTTGAGTGCTTACCAAGCAATGGTATAACTTCTTAAATTGTCTTAAATTGCACACTTTGAGGATTAACCATCGCATCCAATAAATCTGTGAAAAAAGAACACCTGGTTAACATGAAATGATACACATCTACTTCTTAACAGTGACCAAATGTATTGTCTGCCACATTTCTCTTCAAGCTATGCCAAGTTATTTCTGAGTGAAAGCACAGAGGACTATGAACATTGTGAAACTGAAAGAAATGCAATGTTTTTGGAATTATAAGTCTCAAAGTTCACATTGTTCCTTAGAGTAAAGGGAGTTGTTTTCCTTGATGGATGCTGTCAAGTCTTTTGCAGTGGGTTTTTAAAGGCTTGTTCCTACAAAAAGGATGGGCATGCTGATTTCGGTCGCAATAGGCTTCCCTTTCTACTCCAGATCCCTCAGCTAGTTTACAAACCTGGATGCCAAGACACTCTGGGTTCTTAAATGCTGATGTGGATATGTACTTGCTTCTAGCTGGTAATAGGAACAGTGTCAAATGATTTTGAGAGGTGGGAAAGGTTAGGCTGGGTTAGAAGGGTATAGTAGAGCCATTGCTCTTTTATACTTTAGATACCAGAGTTAAGTATTATCTTGTTTGGGTGACCTTTGTTATTAGATGCATCTTATGTGAGAATTTACTATTGCTCTGAGAATTATGCTGCACTTATGTCTTAAATGCACATTCAGGGCCTCAAATCAGTGTCTCTTGGTGTTGGTGTTGTATTAGAAAAAGTTGGGGGGGAGGATCAGTCTTGCAGTGCAACTGTGTACACACATGACAAATATGCAAAAGAGGGCATAAATAAAAGCAGCAGAAGAGCCAAAGGCAGTAACAATGAAGGCAGACTATTCTTATTGTTTATAATGTTTCTTATGAACTCAATTAAATATGTTCCTTGTAGGGCTGCATTGAAATAAATTAGATTATCACTTAAGCCATCAATGGAGGAGGTATATCTGGATCCAAATGAGTGTAGATGACAGTAAGATAGTAAGCAGATATTACAGTATTCCAGAGCAGTAGTGGTACTGAATCTATAGTGCATTCACATAATAACCAGGTGATTCTGTGCCATAAGCATCTGGGGGGGAGGGGCACTGTGTTTAGCCTATGGTTGTTTTGAGCCTACCACATTTCTTGCATATCAAGGGAAGAAACAAGATGTGGGTTCAGACTTGCTTTCTCTTTATCTGATGCACGGTACCCAACCATGCTTCTCTTGGGATTAAATTATACAAGTGGACAGGTGTGTGTGTGTGTGTGTGTGTGTGTGTGTGTGTGTGTGTGTGT
>NW_017728915.1:9915728-9929286 GCF_001723895.1 Crocodylus porosus
GTGTGTGTGTGTGTGTGTGTGTGTGTGTGTGTGTGTGTGTGTGTATGTCTAAACTATCCATCCTGATATTATTTGGTATTGTCCTTTCTGTTGCTTTTAGGAAGCCAAGGGTATTGGTATAATTACATTTTGGGCAACCCTGTCAAAGTCTTTAAAACAGCAGATTTCCCCAGTGTTATTTGTAGCACATTTTATTACATAATTTGTTGTTTAGCTTGTTTGCTTTTAATTGGTGTTCACCTTGATGCAACAGAGTTCCACCAGATTGGCTTTAGTTTATTTGTAAATATTTTTCAACTTTCTTGTTTAAATCTATTCTGGACCCCAGCTAAAATAATGGGCTACTGTGTATCTAATAAAAATAGCTAAATGGTATTGGCTATGTTCACTGCAGAACATTCCTATAAAGAATTGACTTTCTTTTGTAAATCAAGTTGTCATAGAAATGTTCTTCACTGAATCAAGCACATCAGCACAGCTGACCTCAATGGCAACTGCCTTCACAAAAACAAATAAAGCTTAGAGTTGATCAAATATGTTAATAGTTTAGGGGTGGGGGGGAGAGTTCTGGTTCAATAATAACCAGAAAAAAAAATCGGCAAATAAAGCAAGCTGTTCCCAACAAAAGCTCATGCCTCTATGAACCAGTTAGTCTCTCTGATGCCGCTCTGCTCTACCTTCTTCTTGAAGAAAATTAATAACCTTATGAAGTAATCTTTTTTTTTTTTTCTTTTTTTGGTAATGCAAATTGTTTGGAAATTTTGAAAAGTTTCTGCCAACTGCCTCTGGGAACTTTTCCCCTCCAATTTCACAGTCCTGCAGACTAGCCCTTGCTCTGCCTGCTTTATCTTCAGACCTGAAGAAGAATACACTGCATTTGAAAGCTTTAAGTCTAAAGTAAACAAGTCAAGTTGCGAAGGAGAACCCATAGTGTGTGTGAACACAAACCTGCTGTCCCTGGCTACTCGCACCCCTATTCCCAAACACAGGGGTCTAGCACATAATCAAAAAGCAAAGAAATTTATATGTACGGTTTTGTCAGTACCTATATTCCCCATGCTTAATTAATGCTTTGAAACACTTGATAAAAAAAATTTGCACTTTTGTGAAGAATTTCTTATATTAATCAGTGAGGAAAGGTATAGTAAATTAATGGGAAGAGAAAATATCATAAGACTTACCACTTAACATTTTCTTGACACCTCAAAGCCAAGATATTACTTTTAAGAACAAGCCTAAACTATTAGGCACTCAGCATAATCTAACAGTGTTAGTCATTCTTGAAAATATCACACGCAAAGAGGTTAACTGGGGTGTAAAAACAGGAAAAACTAAGAAATGATGCTTTCCAATTCAGAGGATTACTATTAAATGGACAATATCCTCAAATCTTTGGTTCAGTGCTATATGCTCTGATGTTTTCTTCCCCAGTAAGCTTTTATTTTCAGACATGTTACAGAGTGTACTACACCTTTAGGGCACATTTTCTTGAAATGTATCTCTAAGGAGATGCCCTGTCCTACCCCAGAACTGGGTGATATAAAGAGGAAGAGGAAGCTGAGCAAGACAATCCTGAAGGTGTGAGTGGGCTGCTATAGTAAGCAACAGTCATTCTCCTGAGTGAGTTTCGTAGATGTTAGACCTGTGTGTTCATACTGATAATGTTTGTGGCATGAACACAGTGTACCCCCAGAGGCTGAAGGGGCATGGCGAGCTCGTGCAGGTGGTGGCAGTGCTGTAGGCAGTGGGAGCATGGTGGTGGCAAGTGGGGAGCCCCTGCAGGCAGCTGTAGTGCTGTCAGTGGTGGGTTTGCGGGGCAGTGGTGAGCACTGACCAGTGGTCAGCAACTACTCACAGATGCTGCTGGTGGTATTGGTGGCGAGTGGGGACTGCCCACAGGTGCCGCCAGTAGTGGCGGTGGCACCTTTTCACAGGGGGTACACTGCCATGCTCAGGGGATGCACGTGCACCCATGCACCCCCCCCCCATGCATTGCCATTGTTTTGTGGGACTGAACCTTAGAGGTAAGGGGTTCATGAATTGCTATGAGATTTGTCTTAGAGAGAAAGCAATCTTAAAGGAGACATGCTTTTTGTCTATTCATTTAACTTTCACCCCTGGTTTGGTTCCTTTATAGCCGTGGTCCTAAACCTCCTTAGATTTGACAACCCGCAGAAAATGCCAGCTCGTACATTTCACTCATTTCTTGAATATAGAAAAATAATAGAACAATTCTTGTGTTGCAAGGAATAGGAAAAGACTACAACAGGTTTGACACAATGGTTACCTGTTTGAAACCCATGGGTTTATCTTGTGAATCGTGTAAGTGTTTGCACATGTAACTGTGCTAATGTAAGGCTGTAGCATGAACTGAACTAAAGTAGCTGATGTTAACATACAGTGTAATAATAGTGAAATGTAACTGTTAGTTTTGTCCTGTAAGCAACTTGAAAACTCCATTTTGTATACTTCTGCTTGATGTAAGTGAATGAACTTTGCATAGCCTTTATGTATCAGTGTGTGTAAAAGGGTGAATGGTGAGAGAATGGCATAGAGATGGGAGAAGAAGATTCAACTGTTTATGTAAGCAACAAGGTGCCAGATGGAAGTTACCAACCAGTAACTAACAAATGGCTGAAGAATCCCTTTGAAGCTCGAAGGCACGAAGGAGATAACAAAAGAAGAAATTCTGCCTCATGGGCAACAAAAACAATCCAAGGCTAAGATAAGCTGAAGACAAACGAAGAACAACTGCAAAAACAAGCTGGGTATGGAAAAACCCCCAAAGCACTGAAACAAAGGATGCCAATCCCTAGAAAAGAACACTTTTTGAAAATGCCAAGTTGGGTGAGTTTCTTTCTCTACTGCTGTTTCATCGGAGCACAGATGAATCTGTTCACCACGCTCCAGCTGTTATCTTTAAATCTGCTAGCTTCAAATCATCATTGTCTACTCAGTAAGCCCGGGTTGGCCACCCTGGGCTGATATTGGGCAACTATTGCTGGTAACTTTATCTGGTGTATATGTGGATGAAATGGTGGTTTTGTGTATGTGTATGCCTGTGTGTAATGAAGTGTATGATGATTTGTGTGTGTTTGTATGAATGGTGTGCCTGAACCTCTAAGTCTAACTCATGTAATCAATAAAAGTGGCATCTTGCCTTGTCTCCCTTTATAAAGTCTTGCTCGTGATTTGAGCAATTGGCAATCCATGTAACATTTTTGGTGGAGAAAGCGTGTGGGGGTGAATAAGGTTCTATGTTGCAGTTATTGAGCAGTTGTGTGTTTATCTGTATAGCAAGTCTTGTCTGTATATGCGTGTGTCTGTCTATCTAAAGGTGTGCACACCACCCAGTGGTAGAAGTGCCGGGTATAGTAGTCTCGGGTTAGACCGACCACTTAGAAAAATAGAGGGATACTTGGACAAGTTGTTTATCTTGAAAAGCTTACTTTGTGATTGTGAACAATTAAGAAGCTTGCTTTGTGGGTTATGGACTGCCAGGGTAGTCCGGACTGCCTATAGAGAGGGGTCCATTGTTTTGGTTTGAGTTTTGTTTTCAGGCTTGGTTATCTTGGAAATTGGACTTTTTGGCATGTTTTTATGGATTTGTATACTGGATTTGAGTTGTAACTAACTTTAAGCGGTAAGAAAAATACAGGAGATGCAAGTTAAGATGTTCAGAAGAAAAACAGTAAAGAGTGAGGCAGATGTCAAAGATCCCCTGCCTACATATCTGCAAGATATGAGTCTTTTTAAAAGTGCTGCAGTGGTTTGGACATAGTCCTTAGACCAAGCAGGAAATATCTGATGCATATACCATTGCAGACTTAGTAGACAAATTTAAGAAAGAAGGCTGCAGCAATATGGCTTTTATGGGAGCCTACTAAAAATCTGTTCCTCTGCCTAACTAACTGTTAGGAGGCATTTTAAAGGGGTTAGCTAAAATTTGCAGTACCCCATGGCACTCTTAAAAGGATTTCACTGCACTCTGGCAGTAGCATCCTGATTTAAGAATCACTGTTTTATACAATGGTGCATGTTCATGAAGTGTAAGGATTTTCAGAAGTGGACAGTCTTAACCTAACACTGCTTCCAGTGAAGTTAATGGAAATAAAATGGGAGCAGAGTTTAGAATGAGTACTTCTTTACTCCTTACTCTACTCTTTACTTTTTACTCCTTTAGAATGTGGTGCTTGTATCAGGAACTATTGCACACTTGACAGTGACCCTCCAGAAACTGCAGTCTTGTACATTATTGCATTTGCTGCTTGGAGAAGAATGGTAAGTAGAGGCACTAGAGTCACTCTCTTCATTTTGCAATAGCTGGCAAAGGGTCTTTATTTTGTTTCCATATAGCTGCTAAAGCAGAACAGGAGAAATATAGTAACCATGGTTTCAGATGTGCTGGGAGTTCATACTGCTGCTTTTTCTAGGTAATGAAAATACTGGTAAAATGAAAAAACAAAAAACCCTTGTAAACCCACATATCTGATGATTTTAAAGCAATGGGCAGTGCCTTTTTAAATGGCAAAGGGTTTCTACTGTAATATTGCCAGTATAAAGTAGTCGACATTTAAAACATCAATAGTTTCTACATTTGCTGCAGAGTTCTGACATTTTAATAGTGACCACTGGAGCTTTTATTTACTTTAAATGCTCCATTTATTAATTCTTTTACTAAATGTATTGGCAATTCGGTTGTCTCTAGAAGACGGCATCTCTTTTCAGGACTTCTGCACTTGGGGAGATGGGGGAGGGGTTTTAATTTCATGCTTACCGCCACTGAAATAAGGTCAACTGTATAAAGGTGGGCATTTATTTCCTATTGCTGGCATTTGCATTTGGCTGATGGAAGGAAGAAAAACGCAGCAAAAAGACAAGCATTTTGTTTTCTGAAAATATACTGTGTAACAAAACCTCTGCTTTGGAAGGCAATGTGGGTTACTGGAAGGAGCAATAAACGGGAACTTCGGAGCACCAGCTCTATTCCTGGCTCTGACATTTTCCTGTTGCTTGACCTTTGCAAGTCTCTGTTCCTGTCTGGATTTCAGTTTTCCCTCTTATAAAATGTGAATGATGGTATTGACCCCCTTTGGGAAAATAAAATGAAAAATGCACTGTTTAAAAACAAGTAGACATTTTATTATTATTATTAGAATTGTGGAGGATTTATCTGGCATTATCTTAACAGACTCCAATGCTGGTGTAGGCTTTCCTTTCACAGAGCTCATCGGCAGCTCTGGGGCTCAGTGTGTCTTAATGGAAAAAGAAGACTTAAAATGCCCTCAATTTGGGGGGGAAAAACAAAAAACCCCCCATCCATCATAAACTAGTCCTTCTGCCAGGGAAGTTTGAGAAGAATTGGCTTAGCCTAACATATGGAGTGCATTCTAGGAAATCTGCATTCTTGGCCAACCTAATTGGCTCTGCCATTGTTTCAGATGCGTCTCTTGAGGCCCATGTTAGGTAGGCATAGTATAAATGCAAAGCAAGCAAGACTCAAAAAAGACTTTGAATCTAGTTTGACTAAGTGTGTGGAGAAAGGAAGTACTCCCTTTTCTAGATGGGGCACAGAAGCAAAGATTGAGTGATTTGTTTTTTTGGGGTTTGTTTTTTGTTTTTTTGACCCAAGAAAATCATAACAGAACAACTTCACCAGTGTCATTAATTTGTAGATTGTAGCTCTGAAATACAGGTATACTGTAACATAATTTATTACTTAGAAAGGCAGTCCCCACCTTGAGAAGAATCTAGGAAGGGACTTTAATGAGCATGCCATACTTTAAATTTTGGTTGTCTGCTCTTGGATTTCTCCATAAATGAAGTAATTCAGCTATAATTATGATTTGCAGTCATACTTTGTGGTTCAGCACCATGTTATTACTCAAAATTAAAAACAGACTACCTATTTTTTTAAAATACAAAAACATTAAAGTGGTAGCTAAATTAAAGCTAAGATTGTGCCAACTAAAGGAGTCCTTTAACGGAAGTATATAACAATATTAGTTTCCTGCTAAATGCTGTTATTTGGTTTCTTATGCTAAACCTCAGCTAATCAGTTCAATCAGTGTAACTGTGAATTAAAAAAAATCTTTAGAAGTGTTTCCTGACATTCTTTGCTTATCCCCACCTTCTTTTGTTTCTTAAATTGTATGAATTCTGAAAAAGCACAAAGAGATTTTTATCTATTTTGTTTAAATTCACTGAAGCCAAGGGGGTAGTTCTTCCATTCGTTATATTGCCAGCTGACTGGATTTATTTTACATCAAAAATGTGTTTGAGGGGGGCTTTTAAGCTACCCCCTGAAGAAGTAGGAGCCAGAAGCTTGGCCGCTTGTCCTAAGGAATCCATTTCCATTCATTCTCATAATTTTTCAGCTTTCACAAAGGGAATGCCTTGGAATAGTCTCATATAATTAAAGCTGTGATTATTTTTTTTCCTTCATGTACCTCTAAGACCATCTCTGTTAATAAAAAGCCCACATAAGTTATCTCCAGTCCAGTGAGTTCCAGAGGTTTAAAAACTGCACTCCTGGAGGTGATTTTTGCTTAACCGCTATACTGGAATAGAAATGTGAATATACAGATGATTATGTGATGAAGTGTGTTGCACCCTAGCAAGAATGACTCTTCCATTTAAATAGGGATATTAATAAATTGAAATAAACCATTAAAATAGCAATGGGATGTATGTTTCTGGTTTCAAAGGCTGGAATTTTAAACAGGTTTCTAATCGCTACTGCAAAGCAAAAGTTTTCCAGTGTTCTGCTTAACTCTGTCTGTTGCAACATTGCTGTATAGCAGTTTCCTGTTCCTTCAGTGATGTTGGAAATATGACCTGGAAATGATAATGAAAGACAGTGGCTTCTTTGGGTTGGATTAGTCACAAGGTTACTATTTTTTTTTTAGTTTCCATTTTTGGGACCAAAGGCAACTGCACAGGTTGCAGGAAGTCTTCTGAGGCTGTTAAGTGGTGGTGAAGCTATTCCAGACCTACAATTGCAGTGACAGAAACAAGATACAACTGCAGCTACAGGGACACAGAAGCTTACATGCTTGAGATCCCTGTCCGTTATTTTTGAATTTGTATGCTTTCCTCTTCCTAGTCGGATCTGGTTGGGATCTTATGAACGTGTGGTATCTGTAAGAATGGAAAGGTGATCAAGGCTGTACAATAAGGAACAGCACTGTCTGCAGGAACTCCAATTTTTCAGCTCTTAAAAACAAATAAATAAAGTCTGTAATAAGACATCTAGCTAGCCATGGCCTCTGTCCTGGGTAACCCAGGCTCATGTGACAGGAAGCAGAGCTTCTTAAATGTAGGCAGCACAGTAACCACAAGAGATTTGTGCTTATAAGAAGCAGTTAGGAGGGATTTGCTGAACCTTCTAGCCATATGATTTAGTGAAATGATAGAGGTTTTAGGAAAGATCCTGGGGTTCAGGAAGGAACTCTAGCATGTGTTCTTAGTGCATTGACGTTCTCTGCGGACTTGGCCCAGCAGCTCTCATGGTGCCTCAAAAAAAGTTGTAAAAATGCCTGACCAAATCCTGACCTTGTTTTCTACCTATGTCATCTGATTTGATTGAGATGCTATATGAAGAAAGCTTTATGACAGAGTGAGCTATGTCTATATCAAATTATGAATCCTGTGTGAATGTAAATGAAGGAAATGCTAGCACTGGGACTTTGCAAGTCTGAACTTTTCCCAGGGCAGCCTATTGTATAGCATTCTGGTTAACTGACCTGGCCAAGAGAAGAGTCTGATGCCCCATGGAAGGATCATTGAGGCTACAGTCTGGGGCCATTGACAGATTGTCTCTCAACTATAGACCTACCACTAGGAAACTTTTTTTTTTTTTTTTCCTGCTGGGTCTGCAAAGAACCTTGTAGGGAAAGAGAATCCATAGAGCATTTTAGTTTAGTTTAAGTACCTGTCCCTGTAATGGAAGTCCTGCTTTGCCTGTGCCTTGTCATCACCAAGCGTAAGAGATTTGTATTGGTGAATAGGCAGGAGGGACTCTGCTTAGCATAAAGCATTGGCAGTTTGCCCTTTAAGGATTTTGGGGGAAAGCTAAGCAGGAAAGCCCAGACCATGAGGCTAAGGACAGAAGTTACACACAAACCAGTATAAGTGATTGGAAATCAGTTCAAATCTGTAACAGGACACAAGTTCAGTGCACATAAATCATTTTCAAAATGGGCAAAACTGGTTTAAGATAAACCTGGATTGATGTGGTATCAGACTTAACTGATTCAGAAGTTTGATAAACTGATTTAACCTGTCTCAGATCCCCTCCAGATTCAAGTTAAGTCACAGTCCCCCAGCATCCCAAAATGTTTTCCCCAGCATTCCAAAATGCTTTGCACCTTCCCTAAAAACCTCACCTCTCTCAGGGTGTGCAGGATAGCCTTGGCCCAAGCTGTCTGCTCCAAATGAGCAGGGAGTCATGCTCTATATTTCCAGAATCAAAAGTGAATGTCTGTTCATTTGCTTATCAGTTCACTCTGCGCAGCTTAGACTGATCTGTTAAGATTAAATCGACTTAGCCTCAGGCCTTTTGGTTGTCTGTACTTGGCCTTAGTGAGAAGTATATGCTGAGTAGTGGAGGAAGATTTCAGCTAGGTTTGAGAGCTCTGGAAAGGGTGATATGACAGGGGGAAGTCCCAAGGCTGATCACTATGTTGGCCTGCCCACCACACCTTTGATATAATTAATAAGTTTTTTCTAGGTGGGAGGCTGCCCCTCTTATGTCCTAATACCAAGGGCACAATGCACAGCTCCAACCTTCCCTTTACTGTGTCCCAAGCCTCACAACTGTTATACTACTATCTGTCACTTCTGCACCCCTCTAGTGCTGGGCTCTGTGACCCTGTAGCTGTGCCCCTCTGGCACGGGGTTCTCTGTGACCCTATGTCTCTGCACAGCTCTGGAACTAGGACCCTATTGAGGCTTCTGTAGCCACGATCCTTACTGGCACTGGGTTCTCTGTGCCCCTATAGCTGTGCCTCTCTCTCTGGTGACTCTCTCTGTGCCTGTGACTAGGCTCTACTTGAATCATGTGCCCCTTTCTCCAGGCACTAATGAGGCCTCTGAACCTCCCTTTATAGCCTCATCCCAGTCTTCCGGTTCAAACAGTAACACAAGCATAAACCCCTGGGCTATAACTTAAACAATGCAATGACAACAGCACTATACCCTTTTAAGGGGACAAACATCCACCCTTAGGGCAACATGCTCCTAGCCCTAGGAGGTTCCTGGAGTCTTGCTGTAATTGGGTAGTAAAGCAGGCGGCACCAGGTCTTGGGTAGCTCCCTCCCTTGGCTCCAGCCCTTGGTTTATATGCCCTGAAACCCTGCTTCCTTCCGGTCATCTGACATCCACTGGTGCTGCCCAATTACTTCATTAGGTTGTCACCCAGGCAACCCACAGCTGTGGAGCTCTGCTTAGCCTGCAGAGCTCCCTGGACACTCTGCTTCAGTCTTAAAGGATCAGGCACATCTTAATGCCCTGCTACAGGTGCACTGCCCATCTTAGTGCCCTGAAGGTGTCTGAGGGAATAGTTCTGCTCCAGGGAAGTGAATGGGGGTACAATTACACCAGTATGGGATTATATATAGTTAATATATTGGTGTAATTGTGTGCATGTGTGTATATGTAAATAGGGATAAAATATACAATTTCACCACTATTATTTCTTATAGATATAGAAATAGTGGGAAAACACAAGGGAATAGTAACTATATTTCCATTCCATATCTCTCTCTCTCACTTACACACTGGGATAATTGTGTGTGCGACTTACTTTTGCAATTTTAGTTCAAGGTTTAGGAGACATTCAGAACTCTGTTCTACATCCAGATATAATTGCCATTGGCATTAATGGGAGATATGTACACATCCAGGGGACCCTTGGTGCCTGGAATCTTATAGAGGATTAAAGAGAAACAATCTACAAAAGGTGATTCCTTTATTTCTTTTTATGTTCCAGTCTGTAGTGTTTTGGAACAATAGTTTCCAAACTCTTCTTAGCCATTTTTGTTGATCCTATACTTCTAATTGCCAAATACAGTAGCTTGAAATGGTTCACTTGATGTTACTTTTCCAGGCAGGCTATTGTTACAATCACAGATGCAAAAGTAGGTCATCTGGGTGAATGGCCCCCTGACACATTATGAAAATAAGATGGTGTATTGCAGGAGGTTTCCACTCTAGGTCAGTCTACTTGTTTGCTATCTTTATGCCCACTGTTGCTGATGTTAGTGCTCTTGTGATCAGGTTTCATACAAAAAAGGGACCTGCTTTACTGAAAAATTGCACTTATTGGGGAGGTCCTTTCTGTGAAGAAGAAAGACATGCTTATGCAGATGACAGCCAAGGTGCTTTGTCAACTCTTGGAGTGTGCTTTGATACCACTATGATAAGAATAAAAGCGGAACCCGGGTACGACAGAATATAGATGGAAGGGAAAGGCGTCAAAGGAATCTGGAGATGGGAAGAACAGTGGGGAAAAATTGCTATTTTTAGCCATAAAATATTGGGTAGTTTGTGGGATGAGACAACAAAGGAGGCCAAAACTTCTAGGATGGCTTAGGAATAATCTTTGGCTATTTTTGGAATATGTCTATGTAAAGGGGAGAGGCTGAAGGGTGGGTTACTTGGGGATACCCTATATAATTAGTGTGTGTGTCTTAGATGTATTTATACCTACCTATCTGAGGTGACAAGGGGAAGAGGTGAGGTTGCCAATAACAAATATTGAAGGCATAATTATCTCTGCAGCCAGTGGAATGGGACTCTGAGAGAAATTTCTATTAATATTTCCCATCGTTTCACCTGGTTGGGGAAAAAAGGTTGGCAAAGAATAAAGAACCTAGCATCTTTCTAAATTTGGTAGATTTTAAGCAATTGCAACAGCCTCACATCAGGGGGTTAAACAGTTTCCTTGGAGTTGCACTACCAGGAACTTCTTCCTGCCCATGACTATCAGAATACCAGGAGAGAAGTGTTTACCTTCTTGCAAGGCTGTTAATCTAACCCTCCACCAGTGCTGGGTCTGGGTTTGCAGGATACTTTCTGCAAAACCTGGAGGATGTGGTGGCAGTACCAGCTAATAGCGTTGTGTGAAATTTTGCCGGATGTTTCATTTTGATGCTGTTTCAACTTGTTTCAAGCTTGAAACAGTGAAATTGAAATAAAACGAAAGGCTTCAAAACAGCTTTGAAATGAAACAAGGGAAGCTGAAATGTTTCAAAATGTTTCAAGTTTTGAAGCTGGAATTGTTCACAGGGAAACGGGAAGGACTGCTCTGATATTGACTGTGTAGCTGGCTAGTGACTGTGATCCTTCCCTGAGGTCCCTTCCAATCCCAGTGCTCTGGGGGAGGAATAGAAAAACAGCATAAAAAGCAGCTATCATTGTTTAAACTGAGCTGCTTTCTGCATTGGGGTCTGGCACTCACTGCATCACCAGCCAGCAGGGGAAGAACATGTCCCTGCTGAGCTCCCATGCCAGGGATAACTTGGAGGTATGGGCTGGGGCTACGGGGAAGGAGGAGACCCCAAGTCCTCGGCATGACCACAAAAACTGCACTCTGCCAGGGCTGGGAGGTCTGTTGGAACTGCCAGCAGTGCAGCAGCCCTAGGAAATGCCAGGACTGAGAATTTCCTTGGTGAAAGGTGGGTAGGAGGCACCATAACCTCCTGCTACCACATGCACACACACAGTCTTGGCTGGGGAAAGCCCAGATCTGTCACGTCTTTGACAGAGCTGAGGCCTGCTGGGTGCAGTGGAGTTGTGAGGCTCTAGATGAGCTCGGATTAGCTGCTTGGGATGCCAGCTTTTGGGTTGAGAAACCTTTTGCAGGCTGCAGAAGCATCTGTACTTGGTGTGTGCACCATTCCTGGATGGAAAGAATAGTAAAGAAGCCAGAGGCTGGCATGCAATGCAGGCCAGAAAGCCAGGCAGTGAAAATGGAAATAGAGGCATCAGGGGGATGAGGGACAGGCTGGGGAGGTGGGAGGAAGGGGATGTAGCAGCACAGGTAAAAGTGGAGAGGTACCTGGGAAGTCAGATATCTGGCATATTGTAGCGTGTCAGAATTCCAGTGGCTATACTGAGTCTGCGAGGAAGAGCACACGCAACAACTGCAGGTGCTTCTTCAGCCTGACAAAGCATTTTTCAACCCGAAAGCTTGCTAAAACGTATTTCTTTAACTATTCAGTTGGTCTACTGAAAGATACCAGATTGACCAAAAGACCCTTGTCTGCTAGTGCCATGTCCTTAGACTAACAGCTGTACCACTAACAACTGTCCCCAGTCAGTTGAATGGAAGGATGCAGGGCCCTGGGCACATCTAAGCCCCAGGACTGGGGCTGGCAGGAAGAGTTCTCTGGCAGCTGCTGGAGAAGATCCTGCAGGAAAGGAAAGAAAGTCTCTGTGACAGTTGAGTTGTATCTGTGAATCTTGATTTATTCTATTTTCCCCTCACCAAATATAGCAGTCTCTTGGCTACAAAGAGAATAAAAATATTCTGGCTATAAACGGAGGAGGAAGATATCAGAAAAAACACTTGCATACAGTTTAATTATAATGATATCACATTGATAGCTCTTAAAGAACTACTACAGAAACTGATACGACAGGCTTCTCCAGCAGCTTCACTCTTGCACTGTTATGAAAAAGTTAATGCCATGAGACACTTGGCATAAGGGTATGATCTAACCTTGTGCGTCTCAAAATGAGTGGAACTGGTAGATAAGATTGTTGTCCAGCATTCTTCTTTCCCCATCAGCTCTTATCATCGTGGAAGATCATGTAAAGAGTTAGCACAATGATTTCTCAGCAATGTGTATGGGCTACAGAAATGCCCCTTTTGTATGAACACTTTGTATGTGGTAACCTCAGCCATATTTCAGTGCTAAGAATTCTATTTCTGGAGTGGATAATATATTTTTATTCATTTTATTTATTCAATGTATATGCTGTCTTTCAGGAAGTACAGAAAAGTGGAGCATTTGAAACAGAGTAGTAGTAAAGTTATATTGTCACAGGTCATCTCTTCCACTTGCAGTGATGGAGAAAAGAAGTTAGCAGCATATTCCACAGACAGAAAGGAAAGGGAAAGGGAGAACCAGGGGGCCGCCGGAAGATGAAGAGATGCCATCCAAGCAAGATGGGTGACGAAGGCAAGGAGTGCTAAGGTAAGGAACGGGGGTCCAGACAGTCTCCCTAAGTGGGGGGTGGCACACACAGTCTTGCAAGGCTTTAAATGCCTATATACCAATGCTCGCAGTATGGGGAATAAACAGGAGGAACTCACCCTCAGAATAGCTAGTTCAAACCCAGATGTCTTAAGACTAACAAACGTGGTGGGATTCGTCCCACAACTGGGTGGTTAGCATTAGGGGCTATAGGCTTTACAGGCGGGATAGAGAAGGAAGGAAAGGTGGGGGTGTGGCGCTCTGTCAAGGAGCACTACACATCCTCTGCCAGCAGAATGGGGTCAGAGGAAGGGCAGGCTGAAGTGCTCTGGGTCAAGATTCAAGGGGGCCGTGGG
>NW_017728915.1:9929297-9932729 GCF_001723895.1 Crocodylus porosus
GGCTGGACTCATTTGAGTCCAGTTTTTCTCCCGCCCAGGCAGGGGATCGGACTTGAAGATCTACAAGGTCCCTTCTGACCCTACTTCTATGATTTATTTCATTAGATTGTCCTGGTCTTAAGAGGCCAAATCTCTTCAATTTTCCAGGGTTGCAGATCTGGAGTTACGGAGACTAGAGCTACATTTGGGGGGGGCAGGGTGGAAGGGAGCAGCTGTTCTAGGTCATGTTCCTTAGGCCAGTTAGCAGACTTCCTTACAGAAGCAAACTCACAAGTTTTCACTTCTAGGAGCAGGAGTAACACCCTGTCCTGTTTTGTCCCTTTCACAGAAGTCCTTTGCGGGGTGCAGTTTTCTTAGGTTCCATGCTGAGAGGTGGATGAAGATGGACTGGCTAGAGTAGAGGAGCTCTAGGGAAGTGGGCAGGGTTGGCCACAAGATGGTTTCTGGATTCCCTAATATTTTCTCTAATATTACTTGCACCCTAAAGCTCATGTGATTTGATGCCCACCCAGCAGCCTATGTTTTCTGAGAAGAGTACTGGGTAGAACTGTGATATGGTTAAACTTGTGGAGCTATGCTGTGCTTGTTTTCATTTCCTGCAAGGTTTTTCCTCGAGAGGGCCAGATGTATCCATATTTCACCCAATGTACTTGCACATCTTTGTTTCCAAAAGGTGAAACTGCAGAGATCATGGAATGCAGCAGTTCAACTCAGGTTGGTTCAAAATACAGAGATGGGTTTGAGGTTGATTAGAACTAAACGCTGAGAAACGTATCTGATTTCACAGCAAACTTTAGTCTTTCTTGTGACCCTTATCTCTCTGCTTCCCTTCTTGTCCTCTGAGTTTGGGATCCAAACAAAGTCAAAAGTATCAAATTTGGTTTTTGCCTTGAAGTATGTAAAACAAATATGGGTGTTGTATCTAATATTTTGCAATGCTTTGAGGATAAACTTGCAACCACCCATAAATTAAAAGCAGGGGTTAAAAGCAAATAGGGATTTCTTTGTTTAAAGATTAAAACAAAAGGTCTAGAACATAGTGTGAATCTTTTCTGCCAGTTATATGACATCATAAAATTTTACTGGCTCTTGTGAACCTTGTAACATCACTTTATTACATTTTGTGACACTGTGCTATGGACATAGGTCCCGCAGTCTTTTATGCCTTTTGAATTAAGGCATTTAGTTTTAAATCTCTATTTTTATCTTATACTAAGATAATTTATGTCAGAGAGACTGTGGGACTCCTCATTGTGTGGCAGGGAGGTGAGAGAACTTGAAAAGTAGGTGAATCTTCTTTTTCTCTTCTCTATTTTCCAGGCCTTTTGGTAGAAGAAGAACTTCAAGCCAATAAAAAAATCTTTAGGGGAAAAATCTTGTGGCAGTGTTTTGGAATCTGAGGACATCTGTCTTCATGCTGCCTTAGATCTTTTCATTTGATAAACTTTCCATTTTTTGTTATTTCATGTAGGACTCTGAATGTTCTCCCATTATCACAGAAGATCACTATAGGGCTAGACAGTATTCTTATATATTACCCTGAGTAAAGTTCAGTAAATAGTTGTATTATGCCTGGAGCAGAACAAGGACTGCATTGCCACAGTCACTGCAGTTCCTTACTCTCCCTTGCTAACAACCCTTTTTGGCATGGTGCTGGCAGCAGCTTTGTCTCATGCATTCAGGGAAGGAAAGCTTTGACTCTCACTAATATATATATATTTTTTTTAAAGAAAGTGTGGAGAGAGTGGTGCAGATGGCCACACAGTTCAGTGTCTTGGATCTCTCCACTCCCTGGCCTTGATTATCTTGGAGCAGAGAGAGCTAGTTAGCTGCATTACTCTGTAAAGCCATGCAGAAGGCAGGGTTGAGTTGTACCTTATAGACTAACTGCATCAGAGATGTATAACATAAGCTTTTTGTGAGTTAGAGCCTCACTTTTATCAGATGCTGTGAAAGAACATGGATGGAGCATATTTGGTATTAAATGGAGAAAGTGATATGAATACAAAAGATGGGAAAGGGAGGGAGGTGGATCAGTGCTGGGAGAGGTAGCTAACCAGTATGTCCATAAAGCAAAGGGGTCACAAAAGCTAATCCACGTAATGGGGTAAGTCCCTGTTTAGAACATACTTAATACTATTTAGTTAACAAAAGACTGTAGTGCTGGTGTCATTGGGAAGGCTTTGGCTTCCATGACCACAGCCCACTCTTTGGTGAGAGAGGAAGCGAGCTGCTGGGAAGAGATGGCCTCCACCTCTGTCCCCTGGGGAGGAGGCTCTTCTCAGCCAGACTGGCTGACCTGCTCCACTGGGCTTTAAACTGAGCCTGCTGGGGGATGGGGGGACTACTGCTACTGCTGGCCCACTGGGCAACCATTCCAAAGCCAGCAGGCCAAGGCACTTAAGGGAGCCTACCCCTGCCACAGCCCTGGTAAAATCTGTGGGCAAGGCCAGAACCCCCAAGGGGACACTATTCTGCCTGTACACAAATGCCAGGAGCTTGGGGAATAAGCAAAAGAATTATGATGTCATAGGGATAACAGAGATGTGGGAATCCACCCATTACTGGAGCATGGGTATAGATGGCTAAACCTTGTACAGGAGGGATTGAGTAGATAAAAGGGTGGGGGTGTAGCTCTCTATGTTTAAAAAAAAAAAAACAAAAAAAAAAAACCTATGCGTCCCTGCAAAGTGATGTTGGTGACCAGGGTGGACGACTGGAGACCCTCTGGGTTAAAGTCCATGGGGAACACGGCACAGGGGACACAACGGTGGGAGTCTACTACAGACCTCCTACCCAAAGTCAAGAGCTTGACAAGGAGTTCACACAGGAACTGGCTGAGGCTGCGTGCCTCAGGACAATGGTTGTCATGGGTGACTTCAATTACCCAGACATCTCATGGGAGGATCATGCAGCAGAATCCGAGGGTCACAAAGCTTCATATCATGTGTGGATGACCTCTACCTGACTCAAGAAGTCTAGGGGCCAAAAAGAGGTAAAGCGCTGCTCGACCTGGTACTGACTACTGGGGATGACCTAATCAGTGACCTTGTGATCAATGGGAAGCTGGGTGACAGCGACCATGAGCTAATCACCTTCACCAACTGCTGTAAAACTGGCAAGTTATTCAGCAACACTGAAGTCCTTGATTTCAGGAAAACCAACTTTGACAAGCTCGGGAGGCTTATCAGTGAGGCCCTAAGGGACCAAGACCCCAGGGAGAGGGGAGTTCAGGAAGAGTGGTCGCTCCTCAAGGGAGCGATCCTCAATGCACAAGTTAATTCTATTCCATCTTGGAGGAAAGGCAGCAAGAGGGCACAGCAGCTGCCCTGGCTCTCCAGGGGGCTAGCAAACCTCCTGAGGCTAAAAAGAAAGGCCTACAAAGGATGGAGGATGGGATTCACTTCCAAGGAGGAATATTTTGCACTGGTC
>NW_017728915.1:9932829-9960342 GCF_001723895.1 Crocodylus porosus
TCCAGTTTTGGGCTCCACAATTCAAAAAGGATGTGGAGAAGCTTGAGAGAGTCCAGAGAAGAGCCATGTGCATGATCAGAGGTCAGGAAAACAGCCCTTACGATGACAGGCTGAGAGCCATGGGGCTCCTTAGCCTGGAAAAGTGCAGGCTCAGGGGTGATCTGATGGCCACCTGTAAGTTTATCAGGGGTGACCACCAGTACCTGGGGGAATGTTTGTTCACCAGAGTGCCCCAGGGGATGATGAGGTGGAACAGTTATAAAGTACTGCAAGACCATTTCAGGAAGAATCTCTTTACTGTCCGGGCCCCCAAGGTCTGGAATAGCCTGCCGTGAGAGGTGGTTCAAGCGCCTACATTGAACACCTTCAAAAGCAAATTGAATGCTTATTTTGCTGGGATCCTATGACCCCAGCTGACTTCCTGCCCTTTGGACAGGGGGCTGGACTCGATGATCTTCTGTAGTCCCTTCCAGCCCTAATGTCTATGAAATCTAGTCTGTGGATGATTTTGTTCCCCAATTTTCCTTTCAAATCAGTCTTGAAAGTTTTGTTGTCTAAGAACAGCTGCTATGAGGTCAACAGTGAAATATCCAGGGAGGTTAAAGTGTTCTGCCACAGGCTTTTGTGTTCTGGAAATAATGTCAGATTGGTATTTGTTTTTCTTACACATAGGGATTGCTCTGTCTGTCCAATGTAGACAGTAGGGACATTACAATAAGGTGATGGCACACATCATGTTGCTAGAGTTGCAGGTGAATGATCACTGGATGTTTGTAAGTACTGTTATTTGGTCCAGTGATGATGTAGTCTGTATTGATGTGAGGGCCAGCTTCAATCTGCATCAATTAGAAAGCTTTAAAAATGAACTTGAACAGGAAATTGTGGAACAAGCAATCTTCAACAGACTGGAGAGTGTGAACTATGGTCTAAACAAGGACTATGGATTTTTATCCCATTACTTGGATTAGCTTTTGTGATCCCCTTGTCCCTATGGGTTTATTGCCTGTTTACTTCTCCTAATACTGCTCCTCTTTCCCCTCTGTCCCTTCCCTGTCTAGTAAATTCAAATCACTTTCTGATTTATCTATCCATATTCATCACCCAGTATAATGATCTGTCACTGTGATACAGATAGCAGTGCAACGAAAGGAGCATGGAACTCTATGCTCCTTTTACTTAGCTAAATAAGCATGTTGTAATAGTTGTAGTCTGTCCACTGTTGGATATATATTAATACTGCATGTTTAGCAAGCATCTCCTTTAAAGTATTTTAATACAGCACTGCAAAAAATATCACTTGTGTAGCAGCTGAGGAGATTACAGCGGCCTTACAGATTTGAGCTGTGGCAAAGACACGGGAAGCCAAATACTCTGACCCTCCCCCCTCACAAACCTAAAATGCATGCTCTTATGTTACCTCCAGAGCAGATGGACCAGACTCTGGTTTCTAAGGTACAAGGAAAATCCCAGTCTGTGTAAACTGACTGGAACTCTGGCTAAATAGAGCTACAGTGACTTACACTGAGAACCAGATTTTCATCTGGTGTATGCACTGTGAAAGAAAGAATGATGCATGCATGCTGGCTACCTTTCAAACTTGGGGCTCCAGTAGTTACTAAATTTCTGATGCTTATGCCACAGACCCAACTCTAACAGCCTGAGTAGAAGAACAGTACGGATTCTATTTCTCAGGCAAAAAATATTAGCTAGTTTGAGTCAAATCTTTTACTTTAACCTTTCAAATAGCTTGGTAACATGCTATTCAGGGTGTCATGCTCTGTGGTTTGCACTACTGAGAATGGGTATTTCTAAACGTAAGCTCATGGGCCAGTCAGACTTGATAGAGATGCCATGCTTCCATAGCATTGGGACAGGTACAATTTCTCTGAATTAATTCAGCAGGAGGAAGGAACAGATAAGATACGAGAACATTTTTTTTGTGTACACAGATATGTTGGTAATCAGCAGAGCTGGCAAAGGAAAGATCCAACAAGAGCCTGGCAGTTGGGTGAAATGGGGGCTAGTAATGCAGATATTAAAATGTATCTGGTGGATTACATGAGGCTTTTAAAAACAATTCTATATTATGTTCACTTGAGTTCTGATAACTGTATTTTATTTCCAGCAGCTCTGATAATAAGGCTCATGAGGGTATGTTTTAATGTAGAGTCACATTTAGGCTATGGGAGTTACTACTACAGCATAAGTTAGAAGGTATTTTGTTATTGACCCAGTCCTCCTGTTCAGCTCAGCATTGGCAGATAAGCTTTATCAGGAATTCAAAGCATCAGTAAAACTCCAAGGGTAAATTCATCCCTGATACAACTCAATTGAAATCAAAGGGATGAAATAACCCCTTGGAACAGTCAGTTGCAAATTCATCCCAATGTGCAACTAAAAAGGGTTATTGAAGAGGTAGATTGATGGGACTTAGTTTTTACATCTCAGGGTCTATTATCATCTTGTCTTCCCAGCCCTGTTTACTTCACTAGGAGCTGCCATTCTGGTCAATAGTGCATGTCTCTGGTGTCTTTCAATCTAAATATGATTTATTTGTACACATACACATCTTGTACCTCATTTATAACTTGGTGGATATGCCCAAATGTCTGCAAACATAAAGATTTATGGCAATCTTATAAATGGATCAAATTCTATCCAGTTGTCTGGTCCATCTGCAGCAAAAGCCCCAGTTTTTCTGTCTTTTTTTTTTTTAATTTAACAATACATTTCCTCCACTTCCTCAACCATTTTTGACTCTCTGCCCTCTCTATTCCTTATAAGTAGTCATAGATAAGCTAAGCTAAGTTCTTATAGTCCATTATTGTGACAAGCACATTTTTTATATTGTAAATAGTGTTCTGTTGTTTTTTTTTATTGGTGGGTTTTTTGTTTTTTGTTTTTTTTTACTTTTTTTCTATTGTATTTCTTTTATGTTTTGTATTTTTTTTTAATTGTTTTACATTGATATTGTATGATTTAGGCTTGTTCCTATAAGTTAACCACAGTAATGTCAAGTCTCCATCTTGCAATGTCAAGTCTCCATTTTGTGTCCCATGCCCGGGGAATACCCTATTGTAATTGTATTGCAACTGTGACTCATACCTACACCTCCTATGTAAATTGCTTCCTGGATGAATGAGAGTTAACGGGCATGTTTGAGACCTAATGGTAGCAGGCCTAAAAATAGCTCCTGCTCAATAACTGGACCATCAACTTAATGACTGGACCACCACCTTGCATTAACTCTCCCTGAAACCACAGACCTGCTCCTAAGACCAGAGACAAAACCCAATATTTGAAAGATAAAAACCCATCAAACCAAACCAGCACCATGGAAACAAAGAACAGAATAGAAACCAACAACTCCACCATTGTATCCCACCAGACAGTGAGGACACCTAAAGGAACCTGGACATGTCCTTCCTGTTGGAGTCGCAGCTAGGCCACACCTAAAAAAGGGGTGGTAGAATATGACCTCTTTGGGATGTCCTCTCCATTTGCACCAGCACTGTGCCATTCCAGAGGCCCTGCCATGATCCCTTCTCGGCAACACCTTGCTGAAGAAGACCCCAACTGGCCATCCAGGATCAACCCGCAGCCTGGATAGGTAGGTATCACTCACCTTCGTCCCCAAGCAAGGGTTCTGAGTTTTGTCTCTGCACACCTTGACCTAGATCACTCCATTAAGCCTTTTCTCCCCTGCTACCATTGTGTGAGTGCGTAGGGGAGTTTGTGTATGTGTGTGTGAACCCATAATGTTATATGTAGAGGGTGTGTGGGTGTGTGTGTGTGTGTGTGTAGAATTTGGTGTCATGCCCTCCTGTCTAACAGCACAATATTGATATCCCAAGCACTGATCTGACTCATGTCAAGTCAACATGTATTTGGTGGAGAACGTGGGCATATTGCAATTGTTAGTGTGAGTGAGCAGGACTGCATAATGTGAGTTGAGTGACCTCTAGTGTGCTTGTGTGCATCCCCTGTGTGTGTTTGTGTTAAAAAATTGCATGTATTGTCAATTTGCCTATTGGCTCTGTCATTGGTATTGTTATTATTGAATTGTTATTGTTGTTATTGTGACTCAGTCAGGGGTGTGAGGGCCTAAGGAAACCAACAGGCTTGCAGTGTTGTTGTTGTTGTTGTTGTTGTGAGTTGCTTGTGCAATTTGTTATGATTGCTTGTTCCACAATTTCCTGTTCAAGTTCATTTTTAAAGCTTTCTAATGGATGCAGATTGACTCTGGCCCTCACATCAATACAGCAGCAGGGACAGTTGTTTGCATTTGGTAGGGTTGCCTACAGATTCTTGTTGTTTGCATTTGAGAGTGTTAGTGTGAGTCAGTTGGGGGTGCAAGGGCCTAAGGAAACCGACAGGCTTGTAGTGTTATTGCTGTTGTTAGTAGTTGCCTGCATGTAGCAGGGACTTGAATTGGGCATTGTCCAAATTTTGTGCTTTGTGGAATTGGATACTGTGGGTGTAGAATTCCTGCAGGACAGGGCATTGCAGTTGTGCTGAATGGGTGGTGGTGTGTGATCTGTAATTGTGTAGTTGTTGTTTGTATTTAGGAACGATGTTCAAGCTATTCAAGAGGTGGACCCCTAAGATTGGGGTGGGAAAACAGGAGGTTGCATGGGTTAAAAGTAAGGATGTCCCCTCCCTTCATAAGGAAATCTTGAAAAGCAGGGTTAGCCCATGGAAGGAGAATGTCTGTGTCCCAGACTTCTCTATTAGTGATTTGGAGGATCAATTTTAAAATTACCACCTCTGTGAAAATCTCTCAGCCCCAGAGGTGTCACAACACCCTAGCATGGCTGCTGTGGCATGCAGGAGAAACTGGAACCCAAGAAAAATCTGAAAGGACCTCTGAGATTTGAAGACCTAAAAGCCCATTTGCATGATCTGCAAGACAGATGCGTTCAATTAGAAACCAGTAATTGAACTCTAAAAGGGCTATATCAAAATTTGGAAATAGAAAATGAAGACCTGTGTAATATTTACAAAAGCCAGACCCAACAATTGGACACACTGGGTCAGAAGAAAGCCAGCTGAGAGGCCTTGCAGAGTCTGGTTAATACAATGGCAAAGGATTCAGCTAAGAAGGGTGCAAAAGTGAACCATGGCCCCTGTATTGCTACCATTAACCAGTTGAAAAAGGAACTCCAGGAGCGCAGCCTCCAAATTGTGGCTGTGATCCAGGAGGACCAAGGCTGGATCCAGATATTCTCTTCTACCCAGAAGAGTTTTGGGGGAGGGATAGCTGGGAGGCTCTCAAGGATCCCACAAACCCTTCACCATTCCCAGAAACCCCCAAGACCAAGAAAGGCAGTGATCCAGTGGCTGGTGTAGATGTGGTCACAAGGACCAGGATGCCCATGGAAACCCCAAACAGACCACCCAAATCATGGTCCCTCTCAGTGAATTTGATCTGGCTGCCTTGGGGAAAACACTGGGTCAGGCAAATGTAAGGAACTTGTCTCAGTGGCTGCAAAGTTCATTGAACGTAGTGGAGAACTAGTCCCTGAGCCTGACAGTGGCATTGCCTCTTGAGATCATGTACCACTCCTGAGGTTCAGGTGGCTGTTCGCTAAGATAGTGGCTTTGGGAAGGAAGCAATCTCCCAAAGCATTGTGGATATAGGGATTAAAATGGGGAGGAAGATCTTTAAGGGACAATTTGAGGCTAGCCACCAGAACCCAGGGGAACCTGTGAGGGATTATGTGATATGGTGCATGATGCTGGGGTTGCGGTTGCAATTGGTACTGCCCCTAAACAGGGGAGATAACAGAACCCCCAACATTAGAGGAATTGATTTACCCCCATGTTTTTTGGAAAGAGGTGCAGGAGGGGATGCACTCATCCATAATTGACTTAATGGGGCTGTTCCATGAGCATAATTACACCCTGGATGAGGTCCTTCTCTGAGTCCAGGACACGGAACATTTGTCTGGGAGATGAGGGGGAGGGGTGCTGACCAAGGGAACCCCAGAGCATGTACCAGATCAAGTAATCACATACTCTAATGAAACCGCATATCCGGGGCGGATAGGTGCATGGAGGGTGGTACAGATCAGTATCCATGACCACGAGAGGTAAATTCTTACCCAGGGAACTACTATCCTTACACAACACCCCGGCCAAGGCCAGCAACAGGTAAGGCGGGCATTTGTGTGTCAATCTGGAGGTTTTTTATGGAACATGGGAAACCCAAAAAGAGGTGGGATAAGTGGCCACTGTCTGAACTAATTGAGCAGATGGCAGAGCTCAATAGGAAGTGACTAGAGCACTCCCCTTCAAATAGGGTTGCAGCCACAACTCCACCTTTAGGGAAGTGCTGAGGGTGCCCCCATGATGGGACCCATGAGCTAAGCTCAGGCTCATGGGGGGAAAAATTGGGGACCCTCAATAGGGATACAGGAGGGAGACCGAGAATTCCTGTCATGGTGCAAAATCAAGGGCACACCAGTGCTTTCCTAGACATCGGAGCTGCACTGAACATATTTGGGAAGAGATGGAATTTGGAGCAGTTTGGGACTGAACTTGTAACGCTCTGGTCCTTTACCAGACAGGAAACCTCTGCAAGGGTGCAAGGGTGTGAACATCTATGTCCACTTCCTAGAGGGTTCCCAAGATATAGAAGAGGTTCAGCAGGGAGGTTCCACAGAACAGCTGATTCTTGGAGCACTCCTGTTCAACCGGGAAGGCTGGATTCTGGACTTGGCCAATGGGATTGTGTGGTGGTCACAGGTGATTGAGCCATGTGGAACCAACGGATATTTAAGGTGGGAGTGATGTGGGGGTATTGAAGTGATTGTATTGGTCTCAGGGATCAAATGGGTGCAACAATTCCCAGATGTCTGGGCTAAAAGTAAGAGTGATTGCAGCTGGATCAATGCCTGTGTTATAATCATAGGTGATCCAGTGCCCTGCCAGAAGTAGTATAGCTTCCCCAAACAGGCTGAGGGAGCTATACAAGCAATCATTGAGGACTTGTTAAAACAAAGGGTTCTTGTTAAATTCTGATTGTCTTTTAGCTCCCCCATTTGGCCAGTGTTAAAAGTGGATCAGGTGCCATGGAAGCTAACTGGATTACAGAGCCATCAACAGAGTCGCATGCCTCATGGCACCAACTGTAGCAGAGATGCCTGTCATTTTGAACAGAGTCCAGGAGAGTCCTTGATGGTTTTCAATAACTGATTTGGCTAATTGCTTCTTCACAATCCCTTTGCACCCTGAGTCATGGAATCAGTTTGCCTTCACGTTTCAAGGCACTCGATACACCTTCACCAGTGTCCTACAAGGGTTCCACAGTGCCCTAGCCATAGCCCATCATCACATTGTGCCCATGCTCCAGAACCTGGGGGAACCAGCCATCCTGGTCTGGGGAGATGAACTGGAGGTAGAGGAAAGGTCTAAGAGGGTGCTGGCTCTGATCCAGAAGACTGGTTTCAGGGTCACCCTCCCCAAAGCCCAGCTGGTCACCCAAGAGGTGACTTAATTGGGGCTGAAGGGAAGAAGATCAACTCCTAAAAGTTGTATGCCCTATTGAATATGCCAGCCCTCACAGATCTGCACTTGCTGTGAATACTGGTGGGAGGATTCAACTTCCTCTGTTCCCACATTTATAAATTTGCAGAGATCACACAGCTGTTATGGAAATTGTTAAAGAAAAAGGCACAGTGGGAATGGGGTGAAGTTGAAGAGGGAACCTTTAAAATGTTAAAGGAGGCATTGGCCCCAGCTTTGGCCTACCCAGACCCCACCAAACCTTTTTATATCATATTAGCTACAACTGCCAAGGCTCTGTCAGCTGTGTTTTTACAGAAGGATTCCTACCACAAACTGCTGCCTGTGGCATATGAATTCATAAAGCTGACAGGCTCTGAACAGAATTTCAATCAGTGTGAGAGGGAATGTTTGGCAGCAGTTTGGGCAGTGCAAAAGTTTGAAGGGCCCACATAGATGGTACCACTGGTGATTCAAACTTACCACTCCCCTCTAAAGGTACATCCTGTCCAGAAAGATGACAGGTTCAAAGGTGTCCAATACCAGGATCACTCAGTGGGCATTGTTCTTAACAGGGCGAGAGGTTGGGCATGAGACCCACTCCAAAATTAACTTGCCTCTATGCCCTCCTGATTGAAGGCACTAACCATGAGTGCCTGGGCATAGACCCATACCAGGAAGGCACTGGGGTGACTGAGGCTCCACCTCTGGAGGAAAATACTGATGGGAGCTCAAATTGTGAAAATGGAAAATGGTTTACTGGGTATGGGGTGGTAAACCTAGACAAAGAAGAATTAGGAGGTGCTCTGATTGTTGGGTACTCTGCTCAGGCAGTGGAGGTTAGAGCCATTAGGGTGTTGCTTGAACAGTATGATTCCTGTGAGGGTAAATTGTGGGTGTACACAAACTCAGACTTCTGAGCTAAAGCTCTACTATGTTCTCTACTCAAAAAGGATGTGGAGTACTGCATTGGTTACATGGCTGGAGCAAAAATAACTGGCATGCTGCTGATAGTAAGGAAATTATACACAAAGAAGATTGGCAAGTGATTTGGAAATGGATTTTAAAGAAGCTCCTTGCACTGTGTGTTTGGCACGTTAAGGGACATCAAGAGGCTGACACTTTGGAAGCCAAAATGAATCAGTTAGCTAATGCCACAGCAAAAAGAAAAATGTGAGAAAGTGTTGCCGTGGTCCAAACCCAGTACTCAAATGACCAAAATTGGAAGGTTCAGGGAGATTATGCTGTTCAACAGTCTACAGAAGAGGTTAGGTGGGTACTGCATCTGGAGTGCAGGGAAGAAATCATAAGTGCCTCCTACAATCTGTGGCATGAAGCTCAGGATGTTACCATGGCCAGGATGCAAGAGATCACATAGTGACTGGGGATAAAAAAAGAGGTAAAGGAGTGGGTGCAAAACTGTTTGCATTGTGCAGGAGGGTGCCAAGACTAAGGATTCTGGACCTCCCACCAGCAGCAGATTCCTGGGCCCATGGCAGAGAATCCAAATGGACTTTATTCATTAACTTCCCTGCACTCCCAGAGGAGACCAATACCTACTGGTAATTATAGATTTCTTCAGTAGATGGGTAGAAGTCTTTCCAATGCATACCCACACTGCTGAAACCACACCAAAGAAATTATGGGCAGAGATAATTTGCAGATTTGGAACCCCCAAAATTATTGATTTGGACCGAGGCCCGCACTTAACTGGGGGGGCCATTGTAAAAACAGCTACTGCAAGCATTGGGCATAAAGCAGCAGCTACACATTCCCCATCATCCTCAGTCTTCTGGACAGGTGGAAAGGATGAATATGGCTATCAAGAAGTCTGAAATGCAATGCATGTGTAGATGGTAACTGGGGCTGGCTGGGGCATGAAGGTGCTCCAGTGCAGGGGCTGCCTGCTGGTTATCCCCACACTGTAGTACCCTCATGCCCTAGCTAGCCTCTCCGTAGCATATTTTGCTGGTGGGGAACAGCACTAGGATGGAAGGCTGAGCCCCTGGACCCTGTGTCAGCTGGAGCTGCTCCACCCAGGCTCAATATGCTGTGGTCTTGGGCGCACATGTAAATGCTGAGCCGCGGAACAAACTCTGGCCTGAACCGCACCAGAGTTTATTGCTAAGTGCTAATTGCACATGTAGATGCACCTACAGAGCAGCACAGACAGGACCCCATAACAAAATGTGAGCTCAACGTTTTTTTTTTTTAAACAAAACAATTTATATAATCCCATTACCAAACCCACAAGCCATACAATTACCCGAGAATCCTGACATTCCGACACAAACAAACACCTGGGCCACTGATATCATCAATTGGGTAAAGATCTACTCTATCAGCTCAAACAACATGAGCTGCAAGGCAATGAGGCCATCTAACAGGTGTTGCTGCAGATGGGCAAGCAAGTCAAACATCTCCCCAAGCTACAACAGGTCATGTACCTCTGCCTCACCCCAAAGGTGCATGTCCCGCAGTCCCTTTTCTATTATCAACCAAATAAGCCCAACCATGGTCCAAACTGACAAAGGACACCCTGGAAAATGGGTACATGTATCATAGTTAAAATTATTCAAAGGAACATGGCAGGGATGACTGCAAAACCAGCCTTGTTCCTATAGGATCCCACAGTAAGAGACCACTGTCCAGAAAGAGCACTCCACCTCCAGCTGGTCATCCTAGGATAGGGTGAATTTCCTTCTCTGTGCCACCTACCCTCTTCAAATAGTGAGGAGGATGACTTAGTAAATATGTATCGAGCAGGCTGAACTGTGCCTGTATTCAAAGTTGAGGCAGATAAAGGCAGTAAGCCAAAACATCTGTAGGGAAAAGTAATTGTTTCACACGCATCCCCTTCCAATGTCTCCCTAAAAGAAATAACTGGTTGGATAGCCTCATTCCCATTTCTAACCATGAGGATCTGGAGCCTGTGGGGAATCATCTGCCTGTGGATCACCCCACTCGCAGGAAATCTCCACTGTCCAAATAGTGAACTAACCATCCACAGCAATGGATCACCTGTTGTTTAGGGATGGTTTCCTGTAGCAATAATATAAAGGGCATCCAGGATTCACCCCACCCAACCTTGCCAAAACCAGGGTGCAAACATTGGAATGCACCTATGTGGGAAATACTGCCAAACTCCATACCCGAAATGACACTCCCTGAACACTTCAACTATGCCATCTTTATCAGAACCAAATGCACCATCCCCATACTTTGTGGCAGAATAGGTCTTAATCCAGGGGGGAAGTCCAGGGTAGTCCCAAGGGGTACAATACATGGAGGGCAGCTGATATCACCATTCCAACAGGACAGAAATCTACGGTTGGATGATGAACAGATGCTCTGGTGTTTAAGTTAGTTGGCCCCCCAAAACCCAAACCTACCCCTTCTCCACCCATGTCCTGATCTTCCCTAACACCTCCTCTAAGGTGTTCAGTTTTGGTGATGTAATTCTGGAGTTAATCCCACTGGTACTGTTCATTACTTCCACTGTTTTAATTGAATAAAATGAGTAGTTTAATAACTAGAATGGAATTATGTCAAAGAAAATCAGTTCAATGAGTTGATCATTATTTATCATTTTAATTTTCTAGAATATGTTCATGTTCCTCTTGCTCTAGCTATAGCAATTAGTCTTTTTTATAGTCCTCTCTGCGCTCATTGCTGGCTACTGCAATTGCCTTCTCTCTCTCGACCCCAAATTCACTGCTTGTAGCAGTTGGTGGCAACAGTAATTTGCATCACAGGTAAGGGGCAACAACTGCAGTAGAGGTGCATGAGATTAATAGAGCAGCTCTTAGCACAGAGAAAAGAAGACTAACGTAGCAGGTGGAAGCTTGGGTACTGCAGAGATTAAATTTATGGGCAGAGCACCTGGTTGGGAAGTGTGATATTGGTCCAGGGTGCAGACTCGACTTAAATTTCTGATAATACTCATCTTGTAGAAAGGAAGACCTTAGGTACCACACAGCTACTTAAAAATGCACAAGGAAGTGATGGTAGCTATATACACCACTGTGTGATTCAGTGACATAGAAGTTCATTGAAATGTATGTACTTAATGCACTATAGCACTTATTTGATATTGGAAACCATGTTCAGAGAGGTTGTTCATAATTAAAAAGGCTAAGTACAAACAGTCAAGAAGCCCAACGCAATTGACTTGGCCCAAATTGATCCAATCCTCAAAGTTTAGTCTAAGCTGCATAGATTGAACTGATGAGCAAGTGAACAGGCATTCACTTTTGATTCTGGTAATGCAGCCACATGCCTGCAGTGGCTTAGATCAGAAGCCTGGGGTCCTAGAGCATACTCCCTGGTCAGCTGGAGCAGAGAGTTTGGGCCAAGGCTAGCCAACCTACCCTGCAAGGGATGCTGGGGTTTGCAGGAGAAATGCAAAGCATCCTGGGAGCTGGAGGACTGTGTGTTAACTTGAATCTGGAGGGGACCTGGGACAGAAATTCAATAACATGATTTAACATAAATCAGTTAAGTCTGATCCATCCCGGTTTATCTTAAATGAGCTTTGGCCATATTGAAAGCAGTTTATGTGCACTGAACTTCTGTTACGTTACAGATTTGAACCAGTTTCCAATCACTTTATACCAGTTTATGTATGATGTCTGTCCCTAACCTCAAAAGGCACCTGTACATGAGCACAATGGCTGCTTCAGTGTACTGGAATTCCAGTGCATTGGAGCAGACTCAGTTGAGTCTGCTGGAACATGACAATTGGTGTGCTTCAGCAGCCTCCTGTGTCTTATGTATCAGCATCCCTGCACTTAAAAATGGAGGCAGGGGCACTTGAACTAAAGCTCATTCAACAAACTTTAGTTCAAGTGCCTCTGCTGCTATTTTAAATCGGGGAATGCTGATGCATGAGATGTTGTGATGCTTTAATTAGAGTGGCTCTTGAAGCTATCTACTTAAAGTACTGCCCCCTGCCCTCGTTCCCACCCCTAGAGCATGTGTAAAAGTGCCCAAAGAGTGGGATTAGTGCAAAATGGCAACCAAAACTACAGGCCTCTTGGGGTTATAAACTAAACTTTTGAGGTTTGCATGGCTGTCTTCTGCCCTTAGATATTATAGTTGTGCTCATTTCTAGCTGAAAAATATCTCAGCATGTCACAAGAAGTGTTTATTATTTTTGCATTTAAACTTTCTTCACTCTTGATTTTATTAAAGCTAGTCAGTGTCATGAAAAAAGCACCGTGAGTGCCTTGTGCTATGCAATACCCTAAGAATGAATCAGGTTTAAATAATTAAAGTAGGGAGCAATAACTCTTGTTTTAGATATATATGTGGAAGCTATTAGTAGTTCCTAAGTAAATTAATTATTTTCCCTCATCTTAATATTGTAGTTCTTGTTAGTTAGCCATAAAATGGGGTTATGACAGTGTTGTTCTACATGCCAAGTGTCAATACTTTTTGTTGTATTACAGTTTACCTCCAGGATAAGATTGTATTTTTTTTCCTCTGGCAATGTTTATATTTTTGGGGGGGTGGTAACCTCTGATACTATTTTGGTTTCAAAGGAATAAGCATTTTCTTTTAATTTTGAAACAAACTATATACGACTCAGCCTACCAGTTTTTCTCCGACGGAAAAATACCTTGTGCGTCTAAGAACTGAAAATGTAAATTGAAAAATTACATAGCATAGAATTGTTTTGTAGCTTGTACTTTTTAGATATAGACGTATTGTGTTACGTGATCAGGCTTACTCTTTACTACTCTATGTAGGACAAAATTCCAGACCCTGAACTTAGGGAAATGTAAGTTATAGGCCTGTCCTAGTCACCTGTCCTGTCCTGGTCTTGGAGTAAAATACTACACTGCAGGAAAAAGTTAAAGTATACCTCACAGTATTCCCTTTTGGGGGACTACAGCTATTTCTGTCCCTTACTATGGACTCTGCCTAAATTATACAATCTAGCATTTGCCATCTTGGTTGTCTGTGTTCTCTCATGCAGGTTTTATTAATGCAAAGGGAGTGGCCATTCTGTTTTTCAGGTCAAAGTTTTTTGTGCTAACATATTGCCTTGTCATGCAATGAAGCTTTGAAATTCCTTGCCCATGTATAGTAAGGGTACTGTCTCTAGACCTTTTTGAACATCTGCATTTTAATCTGCTGACTCGGGGTCAATTAATTCTGTTTTGGTAATATAATTTGATAGGTATTTGACAAAAAAAGTGCTATATATAGGGTCTGTATTGCACAGTCCACAGTAATTGTAGTTTATAAATAGATGAGGCTTTTTTTTCCTAGCAAAGAAGTCACTCTAATCTTATCAAGATGTGGAAGGGAAACTTTATTTTTATAATGTTAATGGTGGTGTTACAGATGATTTTATTTTCCTGTCCTACTGGCAGATGACAATGATTGATTCTGTTCTCTTTTACTTAAGTCCCATACATTTTTCCTTGTGTATCATAATGGAACCCCAAAAAATATGTGCTCATGAATGCATCCTTTTCAGGGGTCCTGCATGAATTTCCTTCTCCTTTTTACCGACTTTCAGTTAAAGCAATATACCCTTTCTCTCAACTTAGATGAAGAGCAAAGTTGTATCTTCTTCAGAACAAGTTAAAAATAGTATGCATCTTTCAGATTTTTTTTCGCCGCATGCTAATTCTACAGAGGACCTATGCCTTACAACGTTGAGGTAAAAAGACTGTTCCAACTTTTCTCTGAGCCTAATCTGCACAAAATGAACTATTCCAAACAGGATATTTTACCACACCTTCATCTCTCCTGTGAAATATGAATTTTCATTTCTACCTATGAGAACTTTTACAATCTTTGCATTCTCCTGTGCCTGAAGAAGGGTGCCTATGCCCAAAAGCTTGCATAAAAAGAATTTTTTTACTGCAGATATCTAGTTGGTCTAATAAAAGATATCACCTCTGCCATGAATTCCAATTCCTCATGGAATGAACTGCAGTTATTGTCCTACTACCTTCATTTGCAATCTAGTTTATTAGTTTGAAACAACCACAGAGTTTGAAGCTACCAGGAAATCAAGTCTATGGTTATAGAAATAAGATACAGTTACAATGATGACAGTATCAAAATAAGCTTGGTGATGCAGTTGCATTGTGAAATTCTAGTTCAGTTGTTAGAAATGTATAATTTAAAACCCAGAAGACATACATTTCATAGAATCATAGAATCATAGAAGTAGGGTCGGAAGGGACCTTGTAGATCTTCAAGTCCGACCCCCTGCCTGGGTGGGAGGAAAAAAACTGGACTCAAATGAGTCCAGCCAGGTAGGCATCAAGCCTCTTCTTAAAGATCCCCAGGGTAGGAGCCAGCACCACTTCCCTTGGAAGTTGGTTCCAGCTCCTAGCCGCCCTAACTGTGAAGTAGTTCTTGCAGATGTCCGATCTAAACCTGCTCTCCAATAATTTGTGTCCATTATTCCTTGTTATGCCAGGGGGCGCTAGGGGAAACAGTGTCTGCCCCAAACCCTTCTGGTCCCCCCTAGTGAGTTTATAGACAGTCACCAGCTCCCCCCTCAGCCTTCTCTTGTGAAGGCTGAACAGGTTTAGGTCCCGCAGTCTTTCAGTGTAGGGTCTGCCCTGTTGTCCCTAGATCATGCGGGTGGCCCTCCTCTGGACCCTTTCAATGTTGTCCACATCCCTCCTGAAATGGGGCGCACATTTAAAACGTTTTAAAAAAATCTGATCGGAAAAAAGACTTTTTAAGATCAGTGTCTTAAAATATCTATTTTTGGCTAGAAAGATGCAGTATTGGAGGTTATATTAATTAGTTTTCTATTCCTTTTAATTTATGTAATGACTTAGCAACAAAATTGCTTGTTGAATTTTGTGCCTCTTTTTTTTTTTTTTTTGCTCAGAAATGGTTTTTGAACAGATTTTGAATATTTTTTTAAAGCACTTATTCTTTGATATTGTTCACATTTGTTTTAAATCTCTACTGTCAATGTAGATAATTCATTGGGAATGTTTGAAAGGTACCCTCAGTTAGCTAGTTACCTAAGAGTACATCTACAGTACACACTGCAGTGCAATGTGTGGATTATCAAGATAGCTAGAGGAGAGCTTACTTGGGTACCAGGTGCAAGTTGGCTGCAGTAGAACTCTGTAGGAAACATTAGACTGCATCGAGCTCCATGTTATAGTACCTGAGTTATTAATGTTCAGTGTAGAAATACCCTGAGCTGCATGGCTTAAGTAACTATCAGGATACAGGATACTCATCCTGCCCTTTTGATTCCTTCCCTTCCCCTCCCCCACCCCCAATAGCTGCACTGTCGTATTAGCAGTGTAGGAAGTTCAGCTGATGAATCAATAAGGGATGCTCTCCCATCTAAATCCCAAATTCATGCTGATGTTGGGGAGAGCATGGATTTTTCTATCAGCAAGTATCAAGCTAAATTT
Organism: Crocodylus porosus; assembly: GCF_001723895.1. Taxonomy (NCBI): domain Eukaryota; kingdom Metazoa; phylum Chordata; order Crocodylia; family Crocodylidae; genus Crocodylus; species Crocodylus porosus. Next base: position 9,948,747 of record NW_017728915.1, read on the forward strand.
ACTGCAGAGTAAAATCTGGGATAAGATCTTACATAGGACATGATTTCAATGTGTACGCTGAAATTCAGAATATGATGCAGAAACCAAGGGCAATTAACTACAAGCATCAGGAACAAAAGTACGTTGAACATTACAAAGGTATGTGAATTAGGACAACTTTGTGGCCCTGAATTATTGGAAGGGTTCCTCTCCACATATCCTTTTTGCTAAAGACCTATCGCTGATTCATCTTCACCTCCTCAACATAACAGCCAAGTTGTATGGTTTATTTGAGGCATAATAGTGGAGACCTGTCTGTTGCGGATTTTACGAATGTGGTAGAATTTCAAGTTCTCATGATGGTAGATAGGGCTGTGTGAAGCTTTGGACAGAGCTTTGGATCCGGAGAAGCTTTGGACGCTTCAGCATCTGAAGCAGCATGTCTGGATCAAAGCACTGACTTTGTTAGGCTTTCCAAAGCGTTTTGGAGCCACTTTGGAGATCCATCCATAGGGTATAATAGGGAAAAACTGAAATATCCATAACTTTGTTGTTTTTTGCCTGATATGGATGAAATTCACAGGAGGTGCTACACAGCTCCTTCTGCTGAGAGCATGAAGTCTGCCATGTTTCAAGAAGATTGGTCTAGGACTTCAGGGGGAACTGCACCTCAAATTCTTGAAAACAAAACTGATGTCATGTGTATGTGTTGCATCTTGGGAGGGTGAAAACAGCAGGGATGGTATCCCCTGGTGAGGCCACAAAGCATGCCAAGTTTCAGGTAGATTGGTGCAGGGGCTCGGGAGGAAATGCACCCCAAATTCTTGAAAGCAAAACTCATGTCACATCTATGTGTTAAACCACGGAGGGGGCGGTCAAAACTGCAGGGGTGGTGGCCTCTGGTGAGGCCACAAAGCCTGGCAAGTTTCAAGAAGATTTGGTGCAGGGGTTTGGGGGGGGGGGCTGCACCTCAAGCTGCATACAAGCAAAACTCATGACATGGGTGACACTGTGTGTTAAGGTGCAGCAGGGAGAAAGCTGCAGGGATGGTGGCCCCTGCTGAGGCCACGATGCCTGCCAGCTGTCAAGGAGATGGGTGCAGGCATTCTGGCTTCTGGGGCCCTGCACCTCTAGTTGCTGACAGACAAAACTTGTGACATGGGTGCTTGTCCAACTGTCTGGCTTGGGGCATGGGAGATACTACTACAGGCCTGGCTGCTAAGCTACTGTGTTACCAGTTACCAACCAATCATGATTCACTCAGGAACCAGCTCAATACACAGTAGCTAGCTAATATAACTAGTTATTTACCATTGATAACACCTACAAAACCAGAGACCAAGGAGAAGAAATAATCAATACAAGTTGCACAAGCACACATCACGAGTTTGTCAACAGCTAGGAGTGCAGGGCCCCAGAACTCCCCTGTACCTCCCTTCCCCAACAGCTGGTGAGCTTTGTGGCCACAGCAGGGGCTATCATTCCTGCAGCTTTCACCCTACTGCACCTTAACACGCACAGTGTCACTCATGTTACAAGTTTTGCTTGTTTGCAGGTTGAGGTGCAGTTCCCCCAAACCCCTACACCTATCTTCTTGAAACTTGGCAGGCTTTGTGGCCTGAGCAGGGGCCACCATCCCTGCAGTTTTCACCCTGCTGCACCTTAGCACACAGGGTCATCTATGTCACAAGTTTTGCCTGTCAGCAGCTTGGGGTGCAGTTCTCCCCCCCACCAAACCGCTGCACCGATCTTCTTGAAACTTGGCAGGCTTTGAGGCCTCACCAGGGGCTACCATCCCTGCAGTCTTGACTCCCCTGTGTTATAGATGTGACATGAGTTTTGCTTTCAAGTATTTGGGGTACAGTTTCCCCCAAACCCCTGTATCGATCTTCTTGAAACTTGGCAAGCTTTATGCTCTCAGCAGATGCTGCCATCTCTGTATGTTTCATGTAAATCAGACAAAAAACAACAAAGTTATAGCTATTTCGTTGATTCCCCATTATACCCTATGGCCGGATCTCCAAGGCGCCTCCGAAGCTTCAGAGCTGCTTCGGCTGGATCGAAGCAGAAACCCAATCCGGAGCTCCGGATAAGATCCCTAGCATCCGAACCAGCTGCTTCCGAAGCCGGATTGGATCACTGCCAACTCGCACAGGCCTAATAGTAGAAGACATACATAAAAAGAAGGCTGTCAAAATTTTACTTTGAATTTCAATGACTATTTAGGCAGTTGTTTTGCACTATTTACTCCACTGTTTTGTGTGTGTGGTTTTGTTTTTTATTTTTTGAGGGGGCCATCCATCTGGTGAATGATCAAGGTGAGAATTTTCTGCAGATTTTCTGGATGTCTTCCACTTGACACACACAAACATTCATGCAGCTGTGTCTGAGTACACTTCTGGATTGAAAAAGCGGTTTGTTTCTGCAAGTATTGCAGCTGTGGAAATTTTAGAAAATATGAAACATTCCTAGGGACTGCATCAAATATATTAAGTGAATTAGTATTTAGAGTATGCTCTACCCAGACCTATAAATTATTTCTCTTGCCATCAGCACATGTGAACCTAGTTGCTGTGGTGGCTATGCCCAAATTGCCTGATTTCTAAGAAATGAAAGAGAGCCCAAATAGTCACCAAAGTCAAGACATGATAAAGATAAAGCTGAAATTATACTGCTTTTTACTGGGTTTGGAGAATTCCAGGACTGTAGTAAAAATCTTCTCAACTTTGAGATCTCCTTGATTTGTGGAGATTTCTGGCAGGAAGATGAGAAGTCTTCTAGAACTTGGTCTTTTCTAATGCTGAGTATTAAATCGTTCTACTGTTTCACATTTTATCCATTTTTTTCTTTTAAATCTTTAGTTTGAAAAGATGTAATTCTTTCAGAAGTCCTCTAACTTGTCTAGATTCTTCCTGATATCCTGAAGTTTCTAATAATTATAATGCAGAAATGAAATAAACTGAAAACTACAAAGGACCAAGAGACAACATTATGCCTGAAGTGTGCTTGCATGTTACAGGCAATTGTAGTATTCTGGAGGTTGTGTTTGGACATTGTTTTTATGTAAGTCTTAAAACACTCAAATTGGATTGTTTGCAAGTTTTTGAGAATGACATCTTTTAAATCAGGAACCAGACAGATTAATGTTTCGCCAACTAGATTAGAACTGAAATTTGTCTGAATGTATTTTGATAACAGACACCTAGCCAAAACGTTCCTTTTCTTCTTTGAATTGGATTAAGTTATTGTAGTCACAGTAATTAAACTGCAGTTTGTGGTTAGGTTGTTGACTTTTATTAGTTAAACAATTTTAAAGGAATTTGTAAATGTTGACCTTTTTATCATCAGATAGCAACAGGAGGCTGGAAGAAAACCAGCAAGATAAAAAACAAAAACAAAACCCAAATCCCAAAATACCAGTTTCCCTTGTGCATAAAAAGAGATTATATTTAAACTGAAGATATTAAAAATATTTCATGTACCTGCCATTATTTTAGGAAGACTTCCCTAAGTATTAGTTAATGTAATCAGTATTTAGTTGATATAAGTATTTAGTTAATACTTATAGTACTACGTATTTAATTAATATAATTTTTCTACTCTCTTGAATTTGCAGATTAATTATGGGGATCATTGATATTCAAAGTGTTTGTATCGACTCTTTGTTCTGACACTTTTTCTAACAAGGTAATGTATAGTTATGTTGCTTGTATAGAAATAGTGCCAATCCTTATAGAATATTCTTCAAATATAGCTGCAGCAAAGGAATAAAAGAAAAGGTTTAAGGGTTTATGTCTGACAACATCTAGCACTTAAACAGAATTAGTCACTTCATGATTTATGATGGACTAGTACTAAGGCTGAATTCTCTGGTGCAGATGAACTAGGACTGGGGGTGAATATAGAGTCCTGTGCCTTCTATAATATATTGTATCACATTGAGCATAGTTGTTGGATCTGTGAATAGAATATGGCAATATATCTTTTTTTTTTCTTTTTTCAGAACTAGTCAAAGCCTATTTTTGATTTATTTGGTAAGGCAGAGGTAAATCGTGGCTTCTTGCTTTTATACACAGAAAACAAACCTTTAGTGCAATAATTGTCCTATTTTACTTTTTGTCTTCTGTAAAAAGCTACTTTATAGCATATTTATATTTATTTATTTATTAACAAAAAGCAATAACTTGCAACATTTTGTGAAATAAGTCTCTCCTTTCTATGGTCCAAAAATCATGAAATAATATAAATGGCCAATTGAAATGACAGATTTAAAAGGTAAGACTAGCTTTACATTTTTAAATCTTCAAACCAAAACAGCCTAAGCTTTTTAATTATACCCTTTTATATTTAAAGGGGTTAAAGGGAGAGGAAACCTTTTGTTTTTGATAAACAATGTCATTGCTGTTCAAAGAAAAACTGCATTTTTGGTTAGCTTTGTATTTTGGGCATTTTTTCATGAAAAGAAAGGCTTAGTAGGAAAAACAACATCTTTCATCAAGAAATTAGGATGGAAAAACCTTTGACAAGTTCTATGTTTAGTATCAGTGGATGCATCTATATATGCAATTAGCACATAACTATAAACTTTGGTGCAGTTGGTGCCAGAGTTTATTTCTCCAAGGTACAACATTTACACATGCACCCAGGACCACAGGATGTTGAGTCAGGGTGGAGCAGCGCCAGGCTGACGTGGCCCAGGGTGGGTTAGCCTGCCAGCCTGGGGCTGCTCTACTTCAGCTCAACGTGCTGTGGAAGGGTTGGTGCCCAGCCAGCCCTGCTCACTGTTCACCTGTGTGTTTCATTGCCCATAACTACTCTGCTGTAGGATAGTACTTGTCCCAGACGGTACTATCCTACAGTGTTGTTAATTAATTTACCATGCCCTAAGAAAGGTGCATGTATAGACAGTGACACTTTACTGAGGAGCTAATTAGTGGGCTCCACAGTAAAGTGCACATGTAGATGCACCCAGTGTGAACCAAAATTATGTTTCAAATAAGAAAAATAGCTTATGGCTTTACTAGTAGTGTAGTGATAGAATAAGTACTCTAGGTCTCACTTTCCTGGAACTCAGGCTGATTTTAATGATGGACAAGGGAGCAAACATAACAAATAAGGATGTTTCTGACTGACCTTTACTGAAAATTGTTTAACTTTGACCAATTTTGAGATTAATATCCCAAACTGACAAATGAATTGCAGCCTTGTCCAAAGAACTGTGAAGTAAATAGAAAGAATGCTGAAGATTTTGAGTCAAGGCCTAAATGACTTTCTAGAAAGAAGTACTTGTACAAATAACATACCTGCAAGTTTTTGTTGTTGGGCTTTATTTCTGATGTCTTTAGAAGAAGACAGAACACAGACTGAACTGAATCCTCCCTGACTCAACTTGGTCTGCTAGTCTAGATTTCATTCTTATGAATGTCAGGCTATTTTCTCCAGTAGGGCTTCATAAATGAGGTGAATAGGAGCAGAATGTGTTGCTAACCATTATATTCTTTAGTTACTTAATTGTATCTTAGCTAAGTGCACAGTGACTTTTCAGTGCTACCATTTTCTTAATGACAGTAGACTTGTGGACTTAAAGGGTAATGTCATTTGGGCTTTAGAAAGCACTGAAAATCCAGTGGAAAATGTGAACTACTGAACTGGCATATTGCAAGGACAAAAACATCAAATCAAATGAGTAGAGAACAGCTCATTCTGTTCTCCATTTTATATGGCTGGAAGGGACTTTCATATGTCATGTTTAATTTTAAAATAAATATAATGAAAAAACAATGAACAAAACAGATCAAGGAATCCAGGGTCAGTTCAGTAGGTACATGTGAGTATTTGTTCCATTATATGCTTAGCAGGGAGGAAAAGAGCAAAAATAGCCTGAAAGGGTTTCTTAGTGAGGTTAAGCATAAGATTAGAAATTCCTAGATTTCCATTAAACATAATTTTTAACAGTCTCAAGGCTGTTTTTTGAGGCTTCCATCCTTCCTGAGTAGGTGCAATGATTTTCAGTTGTTTTAGTTTTCTTACAGGTCTTTTGGAGGAAACATTAGAAACCAAAAATTTGCTTTCTTCAGTATCAGAGTCAGTGGTTGGGTTTGTTTGTTTTTGCTCTAAATTGGCACAGGAGACTAAAGTTCCCCACACGTGTTGGTATACTGGATGGGTCTACCCAATTTCATTCTGATGTGATTACTGCATTTCTTCCAACAGCTTTAGAATTCTTTGGGTTCCCTTCACTTTAATTTGAGAAACTAGCAATTCAAAATGAAGACAAATCAGAAGTTAAGGAAAGCCCTGGGTAATTAATTTTTTGTGATTTTGTGAAATCCTATTCCAGATGGCATGAGATCAACATCCACGATCTTGTAGGTTTCAAGTGAAGATTAATATCTGAACATCCATAGATTTGGCAATACTTTTAATGTGTAATCTATTCCTGTGGGAGTTGGCCATGACCCTGGCCAGGGCCTATACAGTATTAAGAATGATTATAGATCATCCCTATGATTATCAAACATGTATCCTTGTCATCTTTCCTTGATTGCTGTAATACAATAACTACATTGCTATAATGTCTTGGGTCTTATTACTAACTTTGTCTCTTCTAGTCCTTTGAAAATGCATCTTCCAGGTTCACTTTTTTTTGCCTGTTAATGTACCATACGTGCCACTTGTCATTTAATTTGTTCTCTTTAGCCCAAAACATCTCTGACTTGGTCTTCTTTTGTAGAATTGACATCAAAGTCTGGAGGCAATAGAATTTAAAATTCACCATTGCACTTAAGTCAGCAGGCTTGTAACTATCAAGCTTAATTAATATTTGAAAGCATAAGGCCTAAGGGGTTGTCAATGTTCCTTTTTAGGAAAATACAAAAGGCTTAACTTTGTGTAATTCATGACAAAAGTCCTAATGATAACAGCGTATGGTACAAAAAAATCGATCAGTTCTAGGAAGTAAACAAATGACATGATCTCATTATCTTGCTATAACTTTTACTCCCCAGGCTCAACATTAAAACCTTATGATTCTCCTGCTGTTTCTTCAGACAGAAGGTCAGGAAATAATTTACACATGTATATATGAATTTCCATCAAGTTAAGGTATCCTTCCCTGCTTTAGACTCTGATTTCAAGATAGGATCCCAATTCAGGACAGCGTGAATGTGGTTAACTTTAATTTACACATGTTTGAATTAGCCTTGGCTAATTAACTAACCAACAAGTTCTCCATTTGTTTCCCCATAGACTATTTGGTGAAGGTCCATATACCTTGTATGTAAAAAGTAAATTAAATAAAATAAAACCAGGGAGGGTATTTAATATACTCAGTCCAATAGGGTACTCATGGACATCCATGAAAATATCCAGCTGAGTTGATCCTTCTTGACTCATGAAGTGCTACAGAGATTAGGCATTTCAATAGAAAAAAATATTTTCAAATGCCTGTGTCATGTGCTAAGCATTTTCTTGTTCCCTATCCATAGAAATTTTGTAAGTGTGGGGAAATCTATGAATAATAGTCTATGTCCTCATGGCTAGTAGAGATAGCAATAGGGAGTAGGGTTTGATCTGTTCAAAGATTTGTCATCCTTAATTTTCCTTAAATCAGCAGTTGATTCATGCCAGTCCATAGGTAGAAAAACTACATACTTCCAATCTTCTAAATTGATTGAGAAGGTTGTGGGGAACAGCTTTGCTGGCAGAAGCTTCTGATTTTCTTGACTGTTGTTTGAATTTTAAGCCAAATGCTGTACAAACCTTCTGTTGCATTCCTCGATCAACAGTTGACACCAAGAAGGTTTAATGGTGCTATTGGTGCCCTTGGGGACACTAACAATTGTTTGGATTTTCTATTATTCTTGCACAAGTATTCACTATAAAGAAATACCTTCTCTGGCTAGATTGTTGTTGTTGTTGTGGGCCCTGAGATACCATCCCATTGGCTTGAAATACCTTTTGCAAAGTGTTTCTTTCATTGTGAGCCCTCAAAATGGGAGAAAAAAAAAGAACCCAATCACTACTGTGCAAGAAATGAATCGGCTAGATTTTGGAGGCAGAGAGAGTACAGTGTTTTCTCTTTAAAAACTCATTTTTATTGTGCTACACTATTATAATCGTGACTTTAGCATGCTAATTGTAGTCCAAATGCACAGTGAAAGAATTTGCAATTGAAGTGTGACAGGTGTTTGCTGGTTACTACAGATAATGGTCCAGAGTTCAGTAAGTGTAAGAAATATGCTAGAAAATGGCAGTACTTTTATCTATTAATCTGAAAATGTTAGAAATAGAAATGTTTTTATGATGGCTTCTCTTGCTTACAAGCAAGAGTTTCTCTGTTGCAAACACCAATGGGAAAAGAAAGATATTTGGCAAAGAAATGAAATGCTGTTGGCAGACAGATCAATCTCTGCAAATTAGAGGCTTCAGCTGTTCAAGCAGAGCCATTTCATAAGCAGATAAACGGTGAGTAATGGGTAATTTATCTTATGAGGATGGCCTGCAGTATACAGAGAGCCTTGCCTGTAGTGCTAAGCTGCTGCAGGCTTTTTTAAAGGTAATACCAACACGTGTTTTGTTTTTGTCCTTTTTATTATTAAAACTTGCCTGCCGTTCCCCTTTTTGAAGATGAATGTGACATAATAAAATCAACATTATATCCCTAACATTTGGTTTGAAAAACAAACAGGGGACAAAAATGGTTCATAGCAAGACTCACTGAGAGAGAGAGAGTGGGCTTTTCAGCAACAAGTGTTTGTACCTAGAACAAAAAGAGGTATTATTTATTAATTTATAAAACACTAACATGCTGGGTACTGTTAATATTTGTAGAAATGATCACCAGAGAAGGAGTGGAATTGAGTTTATAGGCTGCTTTAAACTTTTCAGGTAGATGCCTAAGGTGGGTGTTTAACATTTTCACAGCCTCTGGTGTTAAGCTGCTGCAGGCCTTTTTAAAGGTAATACCAACATGTGTTTTGTTTTTGTCCTTTTTATTAAGGGTGTTTTTACACAGCCACTTTTTAGTGAGAGTGTTAAGGGTCTCTCTTAACTGCTTATAAATATGAAGATGGAAAATGTTACTACTGTTAACTAAAACTCTGCATTTCTGGTAATACAATGCAAAATAAATTTCCTTTCATACTAGCAGCAGCCAGTGTGTTTGTCAGCAGGAAAAGTAGCCATATGTCAGAATGAGACAATATTCTCAATAGATGGCTATGGAGTTATAGTGATATGTTTAGTATAGCATTTAATACAATAGTAGCATGTGAAGTGATGTTTGTGCTTTTGGGGTAGTATTATTAAGAAAGTGATTTTTTTTTTTCTTTTTTTTTCATTGCAACTCCTGTTGATGGCTTTAATCTGATCAGGGGGTATCAGTAGTAGGTAGATAGGAGATAAGACATGCAAGGATTTTGTATTTAAGGGTGTATTTGTTTGAGCAGAGGAACTAAATAAATAGGTGCATGTCTAGTGTCTTGGTTAATTTCCAGATAACTTACCCTCTCAAGATGCTCAGAAAAAGATCTCCCACCGTGTCTTGTTAACACTGACCTAATTATGTAATGCTTAAGCATTTCTGATATAATCTATAACAAGGATGTCCACCAACCGTGGCATGGACAAGTTCTATGCCTGGCATGCAACAGATTGAGGGGTGGCATGCAGCCTAGTGGCACCTGGGGAGGATGCAGGGCTAATTTGTGGCATGCCTGCTGAAAAGGTTGGCCCCGCTGGTTTATAAGGTGCAAATTTACCCTTCATTCTGCCAAGTAGATCGTGGCAGATACTGAAGCAATTTATTTACCAGGGCTCACTAAGGAGAGAAATGGCTTGGGAGTATACAGGGAGCAATAATTATTCTTAGCTATTGCTGAAAGACATGAGGGCTGGATAGCACATTTTCTAATAAGAAGGGTTTGACTCTGAAAATGCTGTTTTATCTAAATCAAAATTTGTCTGTGATGAAAACTTTCAGTTTTCCAAATCCACTGTTTCACATAAATGTGTTGCATTTGATGCATGGGAAATTTTCTTATTTGTACTTCTCATTTAACCAAAATGTTTAATAATTTCATTTTTCAATCCCAGCATATGCTGAACTATTTGAATATCCCCAGGGAGGGAAATTCCATTTTCTGACCAGCTGCAATGGGAAGTTTTGGAATGAAGAGGCATGTCTTTGGAAAGAGGGAGCTGCTGTTTTATTCCACTTATAATAAACTCTGGTTTTGACTGTACATACTGGCAATTTATTTTCAAGCTACATGCACATTTGCATTTCTGTTAGAGCTGCAGGGGTCTGTTTGAATGAAACACTTATTGTTTAAAATGCAGTTTCATTGACAGAAGTGTCTTTAAAGAAACATGTTAATTTTATTAGAATTTCATTGGAATGGTTTCCCATCTCCTGGGTGTAATTTCTGATCAAAATGAGACAAACAGAAAGACCTATTTCAGCCAGTAACCCAGGGACTATAGTATTCTTTTTGGCTGAGATAAAATTCAATTGAAGCCCCTAAAGTACTGTCTGATTCAAAATGTGGCCTTGAACTCTGGGTGTAGAGTCTGATTCTGTGACTATCTGTGGCAGAGCACAGGTTGTGCCTTCCCCTTTACGGGCTTGAGCAGGCTGCAGATCAGCCTGCAGGTGGGAGCAGTCCCAATCAGGAAGGTGAGATGGCACCCAAGAGGTTGCCTGATTGGTGTAGGGCTAGGCAGTTGGGGTATAAGACGGACCCTGAAAGCAGAGCCACGGAATTGCAACTGGGCAGCCAAAGGATGAACATCTCCCAGTTAGGGTACTGTTGCTCCCAGAACATCTGGAAGTCAGGGTAGGAACTATGGGGATGGAGAAGGTTACCAGGGACCCAATGTGGGGTCCAGAGCCATGAGTGGGGGGCTGAGTGCCTGTGGCCTGCTGAGAGGAAGGCTCAGAACAAGCCCAGTGTGATGACTGCAGGTGTTGTAGAGCTTGCTGCCACTGCCCTGAGCTTGTTTTCCTACAGGTGGTGACAGGATGGACTCTGGCTTCAGATCACCTGGTCTGCCAGGAAGTTGGTCTTATGTTTACTTGCCTGCCATGAATTGATGCTATTATATTGCTAGGAGGCAATGCCTGAGGTGATCCTACCAGGGATTATTAGTAGCCTTGTGTGTGCAGGCCTCCACCTGCCTCCTCCTTAGGGTCACACCCACAGCATTCCTCCAGCAAGTTTCTCAACAGTTGCCTGCTGGGATGCTCAGCCACTCCTTTCTCTGCGGCTTGCAGGGACTTGACACCACTCTGACCCTCTCTGGGGCTGGAAATACCTCTCAGCAACCTCCCTCCTCCAATCCAGAGTGAGATACTGCTCTGGAAGTGTGGTGAGTGTTTCTCTTCCCTTCCCGTCTTCAGCTGCAGCCCTGCCAGCCCTCCGTGCTATGATTTCATAGATTTCATAGACATTAGGACTGGAAGGGACCTCAGAAGAGCATCGAGTCCAGCCCCCTGCCCAAAGGGCAGGAAGTCAGCTGAGGTCATAGGATCCCAGCAAGATAAGCATCCACTTTGCTCCTGAAGGTGTTCAATGTAGGTGCTTGAACCACCTCCGATGGCAGGCTATTTCAGATG
>NW_017728915.1:9960857-9970370 GCF_001723895.1 Crocodylus porosus
ATGCTAGCCAGCTCCTTGAGTAACCTGGGGTGTAGATTGTCAGGGCCGGCTGACTTGAAGGTATCCAGCCTCTCAAGATGTTCCTTCACGAGGTCAGCATTAATGGAGGGCAGGGTATCTCCCTCACCAGGACCTCCCTGTCCCATGGTGGGCATGGGCGTCCCATGGGACTGATGGAAGACCAATGCAAAGTGACCATTTAATACGTTGGCTTTTTCCTGGGCATCAGTTGTCCCATCTGGTTCAGCAGGGGTCCAACATTGCCTTTGCTTTTCCTCCGGCTCCCCACACATCTGAAAAAAGACTTTTTATTGTCCTTGATGCTCGAAGCTAGTTGGAGTTCAGTTGCAGCCTTGCCTTTCCTGGTTTGCTCCCTGCAGGACTGGACCAGTGCAGAATTAATCCTCCTTGGAGATGAATCCCATCCTCCATCCTTTGTAGGCCTTTCTTGTTAGCCTCAGGAGGTCGGATAGGTCCCTGGAGAGCCAGGGGGGCTGCTGTGCCTTCTTGCTGCCTTTCTTCCAAGATGGAATAGAATTAACTTGTCTGTTGAGGATTGCTCCCTTGATGAGCAACCACTCTTCCTGAACTCCCCTTCCCCTGGGATTGTGGTCCCTTAGGGCCTCACTGACAAGCTTCCTAAGCTTGTCAAAGTCGGTTTTCCGAAGTCAAAGACTTCTGTGTTGCTGACTGACTTGCCAGCTTTACAATGGTGAAGGTGATCAGCTTGTGGTCACTGTCACCCAGCTTCCCATCACTAGGTGGCTGATTAGGTCATCACCAGTAGCCAATACCAGGTCAAGCAGCGCTTTACCTCTCGTTGGCCCACAGACTTCTTGAGTCAGGTAGAGGTCATCCACACATGATAGGAAGCTTTGTGACCCTCAGATTCTGCTGCGTGATCCTCCCTTGAGATGTTCAGGTAATTGAAGTCACCCGTGACAACCATGGTCCTGGTGTATGCGGCCTCAGCCAGTTCCCGTGTGAACTCCTTGTCAAGCTCTTGACTTCGGGTGTGAGGTCTGTAGTAGACTCCCACCGTTGTGTCCCCTGTGCCGTGTTCCCCATGGATTTTAACCCAGAGGATCTCCAGTCATCCACCCTGGTCGCCAACATCAGCTTGCAGGGACGCTTAGCTTTCCTTAACATAGAGAGCTACACTCGTACCCTTTTTGTCTACTTGATCCCTTCTGTACAAGGTATAGCCATTTATACCCATGGTCCAGTCATGGGTGGATTCCCACCACGTCTCCTTTATCCCTATGATGTTGTAATTATTTGCATTAAGCAGGAAGAGGAATTCCTCTTGCTTATTCCCCAAGCTGCTGGAATTTGTGTACAGCCAGGCCAGTGTCCTCTTGGGGGCTCTTGCCTTGCCCACAGATTGTTCCAGGGCTATGACAGGGGTGGGCTCCCTTAAGTGTCTCAGCCTGCTGGCTTTGGAATGGTTGCTTAGTGGGCCAGCAGTGGCAGTAGTCCTCCCATCCCCCAGCAGGCTTAGTTTAAAGTCCAGTGGAGCAGGTCAGCCAGTCTGGCTGAGAAGAGCCTCCTCCCCAGGGGACAGAGGTGGAGGTCATCTCTTCCCAGTAGCTCACTGCCTCTCTCGCCAAAAGTGGGCTGTGGTAATGGAAGCCAAAGCCTTCCCAATGACACCAGCACCGCAGTCTTTGGTTCACTACCTGGATTCTCCTCTCCTTCCTCACCCCATAGCCTGAGACTGGGAGGATTGAAGAGAACACCACCTGTGCCTCCAGATTCTTTAGTGAGTCTGGAGGCAAAAGTGCTGCTTGTTTTCACTTTCCCTGTCTGTTGCTGCCAGCTGCCTGTCTTTTCCTGACCTCCCCTGCCCAGCATGTAAGGCACCTTAGGGATTTTGTTTGCTCACTCTCACTTCTTCACACTCAGAGAGGAGCTGTATGCACAGGGGCTTTGTGAGGGACCAGGAAGGTTTTAAGACTGGTCCTTGGGCATGACCTAAAACTGCACCCTGCTAGAGTTGGACGGTGTGGTGGGACTGTGGCAAGGCAGTCTCCAGGAAATGCCATACCTGTGCCTCCCTAGTGAAAAACAAGTATGGGGCACCGCTGCCTTTTGGGTGACCCTGTGGAGGGGAAAGATTAGGGGAGTATCCCCTGACAGAAAAGCACAGGGACCAAGGCCCACAGAGTGAAGGCACAGTGTGGAGTGGCCTGAGAAGTTATCCACCTTTATGGGAGAGAAGGCTAGATGCACAAGAACCTGGCCAGAAAATACTTGACTGGTCAGTGCTGGGGCCAAGAACAGCACAGTTGAAGGTCAAAGGGATCCAGCATGAGGGATGGGCAACCAGTTGCCTGGAGTCCTGACTGGCCTAGACGTGAGGCCAAAGGTCCCAGAGGGGGCCACTGCCAAGAGGAAAATGGGTCTAGGGACTTTGCAGCCCTGAATGATGGTGGACATTAGGCCATCTGAGTAGGAGGGATCCATGTTGGGGTTTGAATGTCATCAGGGAATATGCTGGGGTCCAGTTTGGGGCTGGAGCCATATAGTGCTGCCATCTGCAAGGCATGGGACATGGTATAGGGATGGTGTATGCCCTTGGCATCAGGGCATTAAATGGGCATCCTCCCACCTAGGAATAACTATTTAACTTGATTATGTTAAAGGCATAGCAGGTGAGTCAGGTGGGTGGATTGGCTTTGAGACAGCCCCCTGTCACACTATTAAGTTATGTATACAAACTCAAGCTCCTTGAATAGGAGATGCTGAGAGAAACTTGCTTTGCTTGAGAGGCTGGACACCTTCAAGTCAGCTGGCCCAGGCAACTTGCACCCCAGTGTACTTAAGGTGATGGCAAGCATCATACCTCTGCAGGTGGCACAGATCATTGAGAACTTGTGGCACTCAGGCGAAGTGGCTGAAGATTGGAAGAAGGCCAAAGTGGCACCTATCTTCAAGAAAGAGAGGAAAGTAGATCCAGGGAACTACAGGCCCATCAGCCTGACCTCTATTCCGGGAAGATCTTGGAAAAAATCATCAAAGAGACCATTCTTGACAAACGGGCTGAAGGCAGCTTCTTGAGGGATAGCCGACATGGGTTTGCTGTGGGTAGGTCTTGCCTGACCAATCTCATCTCCTTCTATGACCAGGTGACATATCACCTGGACAAGGGAGAAGTAACTGACATCATGTATCTTGACTTTAAAAAAAAACCTTTCAATCTGGTATCCCATGATCATCTTATAGAAAAAAGTGGCCAACTGCAGCCTTGGCTACATCACAGTCTGCTGGTTGGGGAATTGGCATCATGGTTGGACCCAGAGAGTGGTACTTGATGGAGGTCAATCATCGTGGTGCACCATGACCCCCAAGGCTCCATCCTTGAGCCTATTCTTTTCAACATCTTCCTTAATGATGTGAACATTGGTATCAGAAGTGGACGGGCCAGGTTTACTGATGACACCAAAGTTAGGGGTAAACTGTCCGCACCCGAGGACAGGATGGTAATCCAGGCTGACCATGACAGGCTTGGAAAACGGGCAGATGAAAATCTGATGGC
This sequence comes from Crocodylus porosus, assembly GCF_001723895.1. NCBI lineage: Eukaryota > Metazoa > Chordata > Crocodylia > Crocodylidae > Crocodylus > Crocodylus porosus. Next base: position 9,964,396 of record NW_017728915.1, read on the forward strand.
CTTCAATGCTGAAAAATGCAAGGTACTTGACCTTCAGAAAGAAAACCCGGCAGCATGCTGATAGGCTCCACAGTGCTACACTTGCTAGCACCAAGGCTAAAGGGATGTGGGGGTCATGATTGACCACAAAATGAATATGAGCCACCAATGTGATATTGCAGCCGGCAAAGCGAGCAAAACTCTGGCTTGCATCCATAGATACTTCTCTAGCAAATCCCAGGATGTTATCCTCCCAGTGTACTCAGCCTTGATGAGGCCGCAGCTGGAGTATAATATCCAATTTGGGGCTCTGCAATTCCAAAAGGATGTGGAGAAGTTTGAGAGAGTCCAGAGGAGAGCCACGCGCATGATCAGAGGGCAGGAAAGGAGACCTTATGATGAGAGGCTGAGAGCAATGGGACTTTTCAGCCTGGAAAAGTGCTGGCTGAAGGCAGACCTAGTGACTGCCTGTAAGTATATAAGGGGTGTACATCAGGATCTGGGGGAATGCCTCTTCACCCAAATGCCCCATGGGATGAGAAGGTCAAATGGTCACAAACTTCTCTAAGACCATTTCAGGCTGGACATAAGGAAGAACTTCTTTATTGTCTGAGCCCCCAAGGCCTGGGACAGACTGCCACCAGAGGTGGTGCAAGCATCTACTCTGGACTCCTTTAAGAGTCAATTGGACATTTATTTTGCTAGGATCCTGTGACCCCAGCTGACTTCCTGGCCCCTCGGACAGGGGGCTGAACTCAATCTTTCAAGGTCCCTTCCAGCCCTAATGTCTATGAATCTATGAAAAGTAGGAACTTTAACCTAGATCTCCTACAATCCTGATGTGTCTCAACCACCAGGGTACTGGTTGTTCTGCAGGCAGGGGCAGGGTGGGGGGGAGGAGGGAGAGGAGAGAGGGGCAAAATTCTCTGAAGGGAAAATTTAATTTCTTTTGTGTTCATGCACACATACATTTGACAGAGTTCTTTAATTTTCCTCTGGATTAGCCAATTTACAACTTTGTTTTACCCGTCTCTTCATTATCTTTGTCTGTAGTTAAGGACAACATTTCCATATGTTTGTCAATGGTTTCCAGCTCTCATTACAATTTCTGATTTTCTTTTCCATCCTATACATAAGTTTTCTATGTGGCTGTTTGGACCATATTCAAGTTAAATGGCTGTGACAGTGTGCTGTCTGCATGTTTTGTAGGCTGATAAGTGGACACCCATCAAGTCTTGTTGAATTTTCTTCCCCTGGGGATCAGCTTCCCCCCACTTTACTTTCCTGCCATGACTTGATATTACGTGCTTCTTAAAAGGAGGGAAACTGACCCAAAGGTTCCCAGACAGGCTCTAGACTCACCATCTGTAGGATAATGAGCTGTCGCCTTAAGGGGAAAATGCATGCTCCTACCTCCCCTTGACATGCCTCGTGCCTCACAGCATGTTTTATAATTTTATAATTTTCTCTATGTCGGGGTCTCAGCCATTGCTTACCGCCCCCCCAGGCCTGTCAGTCAAAACTAACTAAGCAAGGCTTGACTTCAACGCTCTAGCCCCCTAACCCACTTGGGCTCACGGCCCTCCATTCCATACAACACCAGACCTACTGGCCCTTCTTATGTGTCCCTGTGCCAGGCTGTTGGGGCCTCAGCTTCCTCCAGCTTTGCCCCTCTTTCTGTAGTTAGGGCCATTTGCCTAAGTCCACCCACTAGGACCTGGCTTCAAGGCTCCTATCTTCCCTTCAAGTGACTCTAGGCTCGTAGCCCTAGTGCTGCACTCCTAGTGCAGCAGGAGTTCTTGAGCCCTCTATCATGGCACCCCTTGGGACTAATAAGGCCTCCTCCTCCCCTACAGCCTCAGTCACAAACTACTGGCTTTAATGTTAAACATAAATCATAGACCCCTATGGCCATATAATGAAAATAAAAATGAGAGGTAAACTGCCTGCTTACATGTGATTGTGCATCTGTCTCACAGCATGGCGCATTCTTCCCAAGGAAGTTGCCACAGCTGCTCTATAGTCATCAAGAGTCTGCCTCTCTGGCCTTCTTCGCTTGAGGTTTATATGGTTCTGGCCTTTTCCCTTCCTGTCACCTGAGCAGCTGGAAGGGCTCAACCTGTAACCCCTGCTCGACTGGATGGCTGTTCATGGAAGGTCCTGGATTTAAAGGGGCTGCTCTGGTTCTTGATAACAGGGATAGGGCTCCCTGTTACAATGACCATGAATGGAAGAATTTATTATTCTCTCCATTGTAGGAGGCTAAATGCTCCTTGCACTGTTAAGTTTAATTAGATCCATTTGGCATTTTCTTGATGTATGCATGCTTAGTGTATGTGTGCATGTGTGGGAGAACATTTTGATTGATTGCCAAAATGCCATCCTCAAAACCAAATTTGGACAATTTCATAATGTGGCAGGCACATACTCACAGCACTGCTGCTAGCATGCCCTGCCCACTTGGGTGTGCCTCACCAGGGTCAACTCACCTGCCATGACTTGAAGTTACCAGAGTTTCTACCAGAAGGTGTTGTCCAGTTTTTTTCTGTGACCCTGGGTGTCTCTGTCAGTGTTTCTTCTCTGAGGGTCCTCCTCCCCTACACCTTTCCCTTTCCACTCAGGCAGTCTGGCTTGATTTCAGTGGTATCACAGGCACTGTCTACTCTCACAGAAGGTCTGTCTTTAGTTCTCAGTGTGCCTGACTGGCAAACTGATAACTAAACTCAAACTGAAATCGTATAGATGGTGCAGATATGCAGGCAATGATGCTCACTGCACTTCTCATCAGCACTCTGTACCACATGTGGTGCAACTTGTTTGACCCCTACATAATCCTGAGTTGTGGGTTGGCCCTGTAGGGATGATTCTTTGGGTTTGCTGGCACCTGACTACATGCTATAAAGTCCCAAGGCTATTTTCTCATGCCCTGGTGACCCTTGGGGTCCTGATGTTTGTCTGCTGGGGAATGTCGAGCCGACAACCACTCAAACACAGTGGCCCAAATCAATGGGTTCTCAGGTGGGTGCTTCCCTAGGTTGGGTTCCACCCATGTCCCTTGGGCTGCCCAGGTCCCATCCTGGCAATCCTGGGTATGCCTGCTGGTAAGGTTAGGTCTGTACCCTTTGGTCCCTCTGTGGCTGCTCCTTTGTGGATACTTGGGTCTTTTCTCCCTGGTGTTTGGTTGTTTGTGGTGTCCTCTGGCTCACTGGAGTTCCCTGCCCTAGGACAAGTCTCCATATCTGATGATGCAAGTGAGTAAGCACTCGATGCCATGAGGTTTTTCCCTCTGTGGTCTGAATGCCTGTGCTGCCTGGCAGCTTGCACTGTTGCCCTCACACCAGGTCTGTCTCCAGCATAGGGAAGGCTTTCAGAGGTGTGCCTGGTGCCTCCTCCTTTCTTCTCTCCCCAGACACAACCAGTGAGCTCATCTTATCATGGGAGCTTGAGGGGCCAACAAAACTGCGGTCCCTCCTCTGATCACGTGATACCAGCCCAGCTGCCTGCAGGCCAACCAGCTGGATGCTGACAGTGTGGTGAGTGAGGTGTGGGCCTGCCACAGAAAATATATTTGCAGTTGTCTATGCATGTCAAGCATAGCCTGAACAAACCATTTTTTCTGCAAATCAAATCAATGCAACTCGAACGGATTCAGGTTAGCATGTGAAGATCAGTTAATTTAGCATCTCTAGGAACCAGAGAGTTATTTGATGCACTTTCAGTCCAAGTCTTTCTTGTGTACATCTAAATCATATTTCTTCTTCCTATCTTTATTCAAAATTCAGCTGTGGTCAGAAGAGTAACTAATGATGATATCTACTTGCCCACTGTGCTTCGTTTTCTAAATAAAATCATGCATAGTTAGGGGGAGATTGAGTTGGCTTCTATTAAGATTATTGAATCATCCAAGGGATCATTGCATTCTGATTGCAGAGTACTAAATAATATGTTGATATATGAGGAAAAAACTGATTTTCAGACCCCTGCCTGACAGCTCTGTAGCCAGTAAAAATAATTAATATACATCATCTTCGTAAGTATATAATCTCCTTGTTACTTCCTTTAAAACAATATTTATTTCTTCCTTTTTCATGCCAATGCATAACATTTGTTTTTTCTCTCATAGATTATCTTAGTACTTTGAAGCCTAAGGATAAATTGTAGTTAAGAGTGTTATGTTGACTAATTAGCACACCATATTTTTCTAGAGATGTTTATTTTGACTAGATTTAATTTTATTTACTTTTTATTCTGCCAAAAATAATTGTTTTTTTTTTTCTCCATTTACCTCCAATGCTTATGCAGAAGATAAATATTAACTAGCATATGGCTGGTAGTTACCTGTAGCCACATCCTTTAAGGCTTCCTTATTATCAAAAATAATGCCCATCAGTTCTTTCTCACTAAGGCCTAGATCCAGTAAAGGACTTAGAAATATGGCACCTGCAGTAAGATCCAGAGCCTAGTGCATGGGGAGTTAGGCAGTTTGGAATGTGATCTAAAACAACCAGTGTGCAGAGCAGGGAGTTGCCTAGAATTAGGGGGATGTGTCCAAAATGCTCCTCCTTCTCTGGAGTTTACATACTTACTGATGACAGTGAAAGCTTGGCTGGACCTACATGGAATATTATTCTAATTTGGTCATTTAAATGTCACATCTGGTATAAGAAAGCAAGATTGTGACTGGAACCAGGCAAAATAAAGAAGTCTCAATTGATTTCATCTCCTGTGCTAGTTGCAAATGTACCTAATGTTTTGTTACGCTAAAACATTCATAAATAACTGCATCTCCCTGTATGTGACTGTATCCTCCTTGTTGATGCATTCTTCCTTGATTAAGTCTTATTTCTTGGAACAGGCATTTAACGCTTGTTTGGGGTTTTACAAATGTCTCCATAGACCATCACTGGTTCAGAATATTTTGAGTTTTTCCCCAATGTTAAAACAGCTACCCAAAACAGTGTCCTGTGATCACTGCCCTATGGTGTCCAATTCAGTCAATCAAGATCCATCCCATTTGACTGAAGTGTAAACTCCAGACTGATCAAAATCTTTCAAAACCAAGTAACACAAATGGAAAACCCAAAACAAGATCCGAGCAGTTAACAATTGTAATGTGATGGTCCTTCCCTATCTGATTTGTTCACACTTTAAGCAATGAACTATCAAGGAGGAATGCCTTGAAGCGGTGCAATTTAAGAGTATAAGAACAAAACAGAGTTGTTGGTGAGATGCTCGCTAGGCCTGTGCAAAGTGGCTAGTATTCACTTCAGATTTGGATTTAGCCGATTTGGGGGACAGTGATTCAATTCGGTGATTTGAATTGCAGTCTTGAATCAATTTGGCTGCTGCCGAATCTCTGAATCAGCCAGGCCCATGCCCCGCCCACCCCAGCTCCCAGCACTTGGAAAAAAAAAGCCCCAACTCACCATGTGCTGCTGGGTGGGGGTGTTATCCCCACTGGCCCTCGCTCTGTGTGGGGCTCTGCATGAGCCCCCTAGCCCCCCTATGGCTGACCCACCCACTGCAGCTCCAGCCCTTTTAAGAAAAAAAATCCCCACAAAAACCCTGCACTCACCATTCCTGCTGGGGTGGGGGAGGGTAGTGATCCCCGCTGCCCCATGCCATGTGGGGGTCTCTCATGAGCCCCGCAAAGCCTCAAGGCTGCTGCAGGAGTGGTGAGTCCTATGGCTTTTCTTGTTTTTGGGGGGTTTATTTTTTTTTCTAAGGGGCCGGAGCTGGCCTGGGTGGGGCACCTATGGGGGGATGGGGAAGTGGAAAGGGGCTGTTGGAGGGCTCATGTAGAGCCCCCCATGCAGCATGGGGCAGTGGGGATTGCCCCCATGCCCAGCAGCATTTGGTGAGTAGGGGCTTTTCTTTAAAGGGCCGGGAGCTGGGTCAGGCAAGGCAGCCATGAGGTGGGGGTAGGGAAATAAGCAGGGGTTGGGGGGCTGGGGGAGAAAGCAGGGGTCCCTCCATGGTTCCTTCCACCCATTTCC